>NC_083330.1:14509120-14838830 GCF_963455315.2 Globicephala melas
GGTAATGCAAGTGATGGGGAGTGGCTGTAAATACAGATGAAACTACGCTCGCTCGCCCGCGCCTCACCTTCTACTGTACGGTCCTGTTCCTAACAGGTCACAGACCGGTACCAGTCCATGGCCTGGGGGTTGGGGACCCCTGTTTTAGAGTTTACTAACATTTTCACAGTTATTCCCACATAATATGAAATTAATTGTTTGGGGTTTTTATTTGTCTGTTATCATAGAACCACAGAATTTGGGAGTTTACTCCAGAGATGACTACCTAGCCCCTGATGATGACCCTTCTTTCTCGAAGGTTAGGACCCTAAGATGGGCTGGGAGCACATACCATTGGGCAAAATTCTACCGGGCAGGTATTTTATATTAACACAAAATTTCTACTGACACCTTATGACGAGATTCTTGGGACTCTGATCTAAAAACAAGTAAAGACTTATCTATTATTAACTGTCAGCTCTAAAAATGCACCTGATGCTTTTACAATACTTGAGGCAACTGGAAGTTTGTTTCCTTAATTATCTTAAACATGCTCCCTAAAAGTCTTCAATTAATGTGTAGAATGCTTTGCCCAGCAAAGTTAATGCCAATGACTCTGTTCAAATAAATAAAAGTTAAGTATAAATTGACAGTTTGATGATATATATACTATATATATATGTCTTGTAACTACAACTATCAACCTATTGATTACATGAATAACTATCTCTGAGAACAAGGCTGAAATAAGAACAATAACAAAAAACTTGTAATGTCACAAATACAGACGTGCTATGGGAAAATCTTATCAAAGGATATGGACAATTACACAGCTACTCCAGGTTTGAATGATTCCACCAAGTTCAACTGCATTTCCAAAAGGGTTTGGTATTTACATAGAATATATTTCAAACAAATTTAAGGAAGATATGGCAAAATAATATTGAACTATTCTATACAAAACAATTACACACAAATCGTTCCCTGCACAGGTAAGAGAAGTATCCACCTATAATGTTTTTAAATATCTGCTTTAATCAAAAAACCAACAGAAATTATTTTCATCTTTATTGCAAATAGAAACATAAGAAAAATTTCAGTACGAAGACTTTTTTTTTGACCACGCCACGCGGCTTACGGGGTCTTAGTTCCCTGGACCAGGGATTGAACCCGGGCCCACGGCAGTGAAAGGGCCGGGTCCTAACCACTGAACTGCCAGGGAACTCTCTCAATACGATGACTTGAAAAAAAATTAACCGTTAGCCTGAAATCTGATCAGTCGAACAGTAACAAATGCAAATAACCCCATGTTCTACCTTCTAGCCAATGGAAAGATGCCACAATGAGAAGTTGAACCTGACAGCAAAGCAGATTTTCTGTGGTCCATCATGAGATGGTTCAGGTTACAAGAGGACATCACTTCAACTTCTAATAATGTCTAAGCACATGTTTCATTATTTAGTTGAAAAGAATAAGGTATTTCCTGCCTGTGTGGTATAACTATATCATGGCCATACTTGAGAGCCAAGATATTCATTAGGTCTGGACATGATTTCTACGAGTTAACAGCATCTCTGAGGAAATGAGAAATGGTGACATGAGCTGGGAGTCAGAACAGTTTGTCTCCAGCCCCAGGTTGCCACTACCTGTGAGGCCGCGAATCCTTCAGTTAGTGCCGATACCTTTATTTACCTATCAACAAAATGGACACTATTATACTCCAGCCCCTACTTTCCTCTCTTTCTCATCTCTTTCAATAATAATCCTGGTTCTCCTGTCCTATTATGGAGAATGGAATATTTGATAAATAGAGATGAAAGCCAGGGTCATTCTCATGAATAATTAATACTTGTGTTGCTCTTTACACTTAATAAGTCATTTTTAAACTTTTTAAAACTTCGACAGCCCTGTAAAATGGCTATGATTACACCATTTCACAACTAGTAAGGCTGAGACCAGAGAAATTAGTTAACTCACCCAAGGAGGCAAATAAATGGGCAGAGGTTGAACCCAGACCTGATGACTCCAAAATTCATCACCTTTCTCTTATAAGATGCTGAGTCACTACAAAGCAGATAGGGATCACCTCACTTCAGTAGGGTAGGAACCTGCTAAAACAGGACCACGCTCAATAAAAAGTTCCTGAGTTCTTAAAAGGAGAGACTGAATCATCAAGCTACCTTACTCTTCGAGAGTCCCTCCAAAAAGAGCAAAAAGTGTGGCAGTTCAACCTCAGTTCCATCACACGCACCAAAGGAGAAAAAAAATCAATATGTCTGTAAAAGAAATTTAAAGTGCCAGGGAAAGGTATTACATATATCCAGAGTAAGATGGTAAGACACTAACTTGAATGCCTAGAAAAAGAAGTTGCTCACAAAAATCAGAGGATTTTGTGAGGTTGGGGGTGGGGTAGGGGAGACAGTGGGAGGTCTGTTAGTTGAGCTTTGGTGAAAGCTTGTCTAATTCAATCCCTCGTTCCCAAGATGAGATTAAGGGCCAGAGAGGTTAATGTTTACCTTCAGTCATTCATCAGATCCACTGGGCGTATCTTGGATGTGATTTAACCAAGGACGTGACGCACTTGTTAGCGGAAATGTTTTTACATTTGCTCCTGACACTTCATTCTTTCCCCTGCGTTTTCAGTCCTTTAGAAAAGCTCCCTAATCTTTCTCAGTTCAACTTTTATACAAAAATGAATCCTGCTCTGTGAACAGAATATAGTATTTTTTGATAACTAAAGCCCTTAAGGGAGCTCTGGGCCATTCTGAACCTCACTGATCATCAGGGGGCGATGAACGTAGATGTAGAAATCTGGAGAAAACTGATCTGAATGTCCTCTCAGCCCAGAAAATCCCTTATAAGTGATGTTTGTCTTTATATGTGTGTGTGTTTGCGCACGCGTGCATGCACTCGTGCGCGGGCACACGGAAAAGAAACCCCAGATGTAAGGACTCTGCTATTAATTGTCAAAGATAGGTGAAACGAAAACATTTCATCTAACTGAGAGATCTGATCAACTGACGTTTCACTGCACTGTGCTCAAACATGAAAATTAAAACACTTAAAATGTATTTCTCCCTCCTAAGAGTAGCGAAAAATAGACTTATTTGAGGTTGAAAAATAAAGGAGAATAAATCAGAGATATAAAGATTTATCCCTAGCTCAACACTGATTCGACTGAAATCAGTTTCACATACAATGTGTTTCACTCTTAAAGCAATTGCACTGTTATCATTTATATTACATCTCCAAGCCTCCATCAGTTCAGATGAAATAATCCTTCAGCCTTCATGTTGATATCAGGTCTCTTGTCTTCTCTTTCATTTTTCCCACTACCTTTAGCCCTTTTTCTCTCTTCTTACTCTTCGAATCAATTTCTCCCAGGTAATCTTTCCAGTGAATGTTTCCACATATCCTAAGTCCTAGCTTCATTCTTTTGCCTTAGATTCATTTTCATGAGAGTATCTCGTAAAGTGAGTACTGCAGTTATTACTAGAAGCTACCTTCCAGGCACTGTGCTAAGCACACCATCTACATCCCCTCATTTAATCATCACAACCTCTTTCCTAAAAGTTAAGGAACTTGTCCAAGGACACAGGCAACCCACTGGGGTCACTACACTGCAAGGTCCTTGAGGATGGGATCCCTCTGTGTTCTCATCGTGGTTTTTCCAGCACCTGGCACAGTGCCAGGCCCACAGAGGAAGCTTTATAAATATTTGTGCATGGATGGCCAATGGATGGATGGATGGATGAAGAGAAAGAGCAGGAATTTCAACAAGATCTGCCTCCCTGCAAACCTATACTACATGTCTTACCCAATACATTAAAAGTTGGAGCGGAAAGAATTAGTGCAATAAAAATTCTAAACTGTAAGCAGCTTCTCTGTGGACCAGCTCAATCTATACATTGTGGACCTGTATTAACGGGCTGCTTCGGTGTATAGCTTACAAAAATTGCTCTGTACACCTTGGTTTTAGCTACTCTATGCTGGAGAGAGTAGGGCCTCCACTGCAGTACTGTGGGGAGGACTGAAAATGATGCACAGACAGCCCCTCTCTATCCCTGTGCCCAGCTAAGAGTGGGATCTAACAAAGGTCCCAGCCTTCTACCATCACAGCACAGGCCCATACTGAAGGAAAGACTCCAAGTTTATTTAGATTCCCAAAAGCTATCCAGATTTTTCAAAGTTTTTCAGAAAGATTCTCTCTGTTGATCTTTGTAACAATCTGCTAAACCTTGGCAGGGGTAGGGGGTAAGGACTGAGTATTATATGACAAATATAGTCATGAGCTCTCAGTCTCCCTCGCCTGGCTGGAATGAGCTTCTTTGCCAGGATAAAGGCAAACTGAGAGAACTGTGTGCCTGTGAAAGACATGAGCAAGGCCTCTGATGCTGCTACAGTGCGGGACAGAGTGTAGAGTATGCCAACTTTGGGGTAAGAGAAGGGGAAATACTAATATAAAATACTGATGCATATTTATTTATTGCATACATAATACTCATAGTTACTTACATATTCAAACAGAAACAAAAGAGGGAGGAACAAAGAAAATGCTACCTGTAGAGGAAGAGAGAGAACTGGAGCAAACCAGGATGAAAGCAAGGCTTCTCTGAATGTCGTTTGTTTAATGGTTTTGACTTTCAAATCATAGAAATGTCTTACATAATTTAAAAAAAACAAATTTAACTTAAACATAGAAAAATAAAGTAATCCCTAAAAACTGAAAACAAATTAAAGCAAATAAATCTCCACAGCATATTGGGTTGTGGGCATAACCAAACAGAGAAGAATTATTTCAAATAACTAGGTCACAGTATTTTGCAAATCCCTAAGAGATAGCCTATGGACAGAAAGAACCACAAAGATGTCTAAAACTGCATTTCATATTTCATAGTTAGTAATAACACTGATAGTTGGTTTGAAACCATTACACATACACACACATACACACATACTTGGATACAGTAATTATGTAAAAGTTATTAGGAAGAAAGATTTTCAGTATTAGAGTAAAGAGATACAATATCAAAGAAGTTAAGTAATAACCTGTAATCTTACATTTGAAGTGGAAATATCAATATAACTTCATGATTCGCTTTCCTCTTTTTATTAAAAACAAAAAGGCCTAGAAACAATGACAGTCTTGTAGCAACGAGCACACCCAGTGTCCAGATGGTGATCTCCAAAGATCACTTTCCTCTAAAAGGAGCCAAGACTCCTTGGAGAAGTGTGACTGATCCCAGGTCTAGGGCAGGAAACCATAAAAACTGCTGAGGTCATTCCAAATGTTACAGATGCTAGCTTGAAGGGGCTCCCAGTGGCCAAAGACTGAACAACTGGAGCATCAAAAAGAATAATGATTGCAGTAGATTAAAGTACATCAAACATATAAAAAGCCATGTGTTCGTCGTATTTTTTTAAGTTTACTGGTCATTGTACCAATTTGCTAGAACAAAATTTTTTACTCTGATAATTGGTAAATAAAGAGAAAGAATCATGAAAGAAATAATGGTTTGGAGAACTGGCCAAACAGGAGGCTGGTCATCTGGGAAACTGACTTAGAGCAATTCAAAGAGAGAGAGAGGTTGGGAGACAGAGACAGAGACAGAGAGAGATTGATTGATGATTGCACTATGTTGTGACGTTTCCTTCCCAACACCTCCTGCCTATCTGCTGCCCTAGAAGATTTCTGCCACTTTACTCCTGTGATCGGGACTAAACTAGTCACTCCTGACAATTTCATTTGAATGTATTACTTCTCTTAACAGATGAGATTTAGCAAAATGCCTTCGAATACCACTCTAAATTAGACTAATACAATGTTTTAAATCAGAAAAACTAACAAAACTCTTTAATGGGGATTTAAATTTAACACAGTCTTACAACATGAAACGGGGGAAACCAATTTGTATTGGGCACCTATGACTATATACCAAATGTTTTAAGGTACCTCACTTAACTTTTGTCAGTTGCCCTAGGAGAGGAGCATTCACATTTTACAAATGAGAAACTGAGAGAGAGTGGTTAAGGGACTTGGCTCAAACCATGCATTTAGTTAAGTGACAGAGCTGGGATTCAAAGAGAAATCCATGAACTACATCACACTTCGCATCTAAAAGAAAAAGAGATCACATGCATGCTGGACATGGTCAAAGTCTGTGGCGATGCACCATTAGTAAAAATACCGCAGTGATGAATTGCTCATTAACTATTTCCCTTGTAAGAAAATCCTGTAACTCTACAGGGAGATGTAAGAATAAGTTTATTTGGTACTTGTGGCCTTGGGAAAATGATTTAATCTAAGATTTTTCAAGCAGGCAGAAGTCATAGAGTTCATTCTAGTCCAACTTATTGTTTTCTAGATTAGAAAACAGACCTGGAGAGAAACAGTGATAAGCCTAAAACCAAACAATGGGTTAGCGGCGTGAGGGCAAAGACACTCTCCACCTTAGGTACCACTGTAGCCCTCGGGGAGCTCTGAGAGGTAACGCAGAAGGCCTGAGCCGTCCTACGGAATTAAGAGAGTGTGTGTGCCCGGCAAGGTGTGAAACGCATAAATATTGTCACTTTGTAACCATGGATCCAGGGAGTTTGGGGATGGTTTGTCCCAGCTCATCAGCATCATTTATTTTATTTTAATTAATTTATTTATTTTTGGCTGTGTTGGGTTTTCGTTTCTTTGCATGGGCTTTCTCTAGTTGCGGCGAGCGGGGGCTACTCTTCATTGCGGTGTGTGGGCTTCCATTGCGGTGGCTTCTCTTGTTGTGGAGCACGGGCTCTAGGCGCACGGGCTTCAGTAGTTGTGGCACGCGGGCTCAGTAGTTGTGGCTTGCGGGCTCTAGAGCGCAGGCTCAGTAGTTGTGGTGCATGGGCTTAGTTGCTCCGCGGCATGTGGGGTCTTCCTGGAATAGGGCTCGAACCCGTGTCCCCTGCATTGGCAGGCGGATTCTTAACCACTGCGCCACCAGGGAAGCCCCCAGCATCCTTTACTGATGACAGTGAGCATGATGGTTCTGTACATGACGGTGCTAAGACCCCCTGGAGAGTTCTACTGTTGAGACTGTACAGAGCAAGAACCTATGTGACCAGCAAAATATAGAAGAAATAAAAATATAAGAAGTATTTTAAAATATAAAAAGTATTTCAAAAATATAAAAAGCTCCAGCTGAGACTCCATGTGGAATCTGCTTCCTGGGTGTTCCCTACACATGTCACTGGTGCCTGAGATAAGAGAGAAAGTGGGTCCTGCTGTGCCCTTCAGAGATGGCCGGTGGATGTAAAGTCCATTCTTACTTTGTTTGTTTGTTTGTTTGTTTGTTTGTTTGTTTTGGGCTTGCGGAATCTTAGTTCCCCGGCCAGGGATCAAACCCGTGACCCCTGCAGTGGAAGCGTGGAGTCCTAACCACTAGACCACCAGGGAAGTCCCAGTCCATTCTTACTTTAATGCTGTAGTTGCGTAGTATCCATGTGTAGCAGTTGTCATTTTGGGTCCTCTGAGCCTTCTTAAGCAACTGAACCCTGCCTAAGCGCCACCATGAGTGCATTGGCTAAGAACTGGCCACACGGTAAGCACTGAAACATGTCTTAAATTAATTGGTTAATGAACAAACAGAATCTGAGTATCCTGACATACTGTCCACTACAATCTTCTACCAAAGTTCTAATTGGCATTGAAGAAAAACTAATGTAATTAGTTTTTGGAAATGGCCAGTGATGCTACAGTACATCCACACCTAATACAGTCTATCTGCATTTAAAAGGTTAATTTTAACGTTAAAAAAATCTTTGTCATAAATCTACATAGAATAAAGTATTCCATTCCTGGAAAAAAAAAAAAATCTTTGTATACATTTATAAAATTAGTACAAAATGAACTTTAAAAACTATCTCATAGGGGCTTCCCTGGTGGCGCAGTGGTTGAGAGTCCGCCTGCCAATGCAGGGGATACAGGTTCGTGCCCCAGTCTGGGAAGATCCCACATGGTGCGGAGCGGCTGGGCCTGTGAGCCATGGCCGCTGAGTCTGCGCGTCCGGAGCCTGTGCTCTGCAACGGAAGAGGCCACTACAGTGAGAGGAAAAAAAAAACAACTATCTCATAGAAGAACGGCTCTAGAAAAGCTGTTAATGCTCTCAGAAGAATGAAACCAATCAAAGCATGTTCACGCTTCACTTGCATCTAAAGACGCAACAAATCTGAGGCTGCAATTTGAGTTCAGGGGCACCGCCTTGACTCTCATCAATGACTCGAAATCAGTGGTTGAAGATAGGTGACAAATATTTGGTTAATTAGAAAGCAATAAAAATTACAGTCTATTTTTAAAAATCACACCCCAACCTAATCTCCTTATCTTTTCAAGACACAGAAAAAAAAGTATTGGGTTGGCCAAAAATTCATTCAACCCAAACAAACTTTTTGGTCAACCCAGTATCTTGATTATTCTCCAATGAAAAACAAAATAGAGTTTTCCAAGGCGATTTCAGTTGTAAAGACAAACAAATGGCTAACTCTTCATAATTCTGCACACAAAGGGTGGGATCCCAGGAAAGCCAAGGTGATGCTGAGAGGCCACAGTGCTCTAAAAACAAATGTTGTTGACCATGGTTTGGTGGCAGAGTAGAATCTTAGACTATCATTTCTCCAGAAATAGTTAAAAACAAAAACCAAAAAAAACCCCACAAACTCACTGGAAATTATGACAATAGAATATGCCTATTATAGTGTTTCAGTAAAAATCATATATGCACATTTATATTCTCCAAGGAGTACAAGACTCCTGCCTCCTGCCTCTTACTGTTTGCACGTCTTCAAGCAAGTTATTTAAACCTCTCTGGACCTTTGTTTCCTCATCTGAAAAATGGGCATAATCAATAATACCTACTGCATAGGCATTAGTTACATGGATTAAATGATGTTTTACGTATAAAAATACTCAGCATCTTCTACTTAGCAAACACTCAACAAATATTATCAGTCATTTTATTACCATCACTATTATTACAGAGGTTTCATTCCCAGACCTGTTCAAGATGCAGGACTTCAAATGTAAGGTGCTGTCATCATCATCATAAATAATTTTATTTCCTAGAATACATGATTAAGTTATATTTTTCAATTTATACTGCTGTATCTATTGAAGTTAGGTAAGCTCTGGAACAAATCATTATTTACTACTTCATTTGATCCTGACAACAACACTGACACAGAGAGAGGGGAGATATTATCCTCATCAGACAGATAAAGTTCAGTTTTAGCTGAAGTTCAGGGAGTTAAGTGACCTGCCCAAAGTCACAGAGTTGGTGACCAGCAGGGCAGGGTTCATGACCGCTCCATCTAACTCCTCCTGCAGGGCTTTTCCCGCTATTTCAGGCTTTTCCAAAATATCAATTTCATTTCATTCAATAAATGTGACCCTAAGGGAGTCAGCAGAAAGACCATAAACAGGGAGGGTGCAGCGTGACCACATATCCACTGTTGCACAGGAATGAACACCAGTGGGCTGAAGGTGTTTTAGTGACACACTCATGAGTGTCACCACCTCCTCTCAGGGCACAGGGACCCCCAATGTGATGACGGGATGAGCCCAGTGGTGCTAAAGGTGCCCCCCCCCCCAGCAACACCTGAAAGCATTCATCTCTCCACCGCCGCTCAGCCCACCTCCCACCTGCTTGCCTTTAGAGCCCTCTCATGTCTGTCCAAGGAAAGCTTTTCTGGGGCCGGGGGTGCTGGCTGGAGCCAGAACAAGCCTCAGCCTTCCCTGCTCTTTGCCTTTGTTCAAGTTGGTCCTGCACAGAGAGCAAACGCCTTTCCTCCAGACTCCAAACGGTCCAATTCTACTTCTCCTTAAAAGTCTGGTTAAAAGCCATTTCCGCCATGACACGCAGCTCAACACCGCCACACAGCCACGCCGCCGGCCAAAATAATCTCTGTAGCGCACAGCTTCCATTCGTTTATTTAAACAGCTTTTTCTAAACTTATTTTGTAAGCTCTCTCCTCTTAGATCTGTAAGCACCTTAAGGTCCAGGTTTGAGCCTTTATATCTGCCCCGCCCCGTGTCCACCTGCCTACATACACACACACACAAACACACACACACAACACACACACACAGCACACACACAACACACACACACCACAACACACACACAACACACACAACACACAGGCAACACACACACACGACACACACACACCACACACACACCACACACACAACACAACACAACACACACACAACACACACAACACTCAACACACACACAATACACACACCACACAGGCAACACACAACACACACACACGACACACACACCACACACACACGGCACAGCGCCATGCCCGGAGTCGGTATTCAATGGCTATGAGAGAGGGCGAGTGAGCAAAGGCCCATCTTCGATACATGTACGGAGCTTCATCTCTACCATGTAACACAACACAAGCAAACTGCTATGGAGGGTCAGGTAATTTTTTTAAATGAAGAAAGAACTTTAACTCGAAAACTTTGTCAGAGGAGAAATTTAAACTATTTTCAAATTCATCTTCAGATACACTTCTTAATTCTCCATGTCACTTATGTGCATGGAACGGGGTTTAAATACAAAAAAATTAAATTAAATAAGTCCTTAAAAAATACAAGTCTCTGCTTAGAGAGTAAGAAGGATTCAATTGATACAAATTCAAAAAATCGAGGTAAGTTTTAAAAAGAAGCGTCATCCCTGTTTAATTTTACCGCAATATGACAGGCCACTCTCTACTCTTAATCAGTCTGAGTATCTCTTGACTATTACTATTTGTTATCTGTCTGGAAAGGAAGGAAAAAGTACGTGAGCTGGAAATGAAAGGCCTTTTTATCAAAACACCAAAGACTACCAAACATTGTATAAATAGCATTGGCAATGATCAAAAACAAAAAAAGCTGCTGATGACAAAACCAGAATGGCATTGGCACTGTGTGATACTGCTGCTTTTTAACCCGGATGTTGGAACGTGGGATGAACAAATTCCGAGATTTAGTTTTATTCAATCGTTTACCCTCTTCACCAAGAAGGCCACACTCAGGGACCACTGCCTTGAGCACTTCACTGTGGAACTCTGCAGCCAAAGACCCCAGGTCCACAGAAAGTTGTCTATCTAGCCTCTGCCTCAACCAGTAATTAAGAGATGGCCTTGGTCAATATGGGTTCAATACGCATCAATTCCTACCCAGCTCAGCACTGGACCACAGCCTGGTAACTCTCGAGGTCCAAATGGTGCATCTGGAGGGAAATGGGATGATCCAGAAGGATCTCCTCCCTAGCCTGGCTGGAACAGGGACACACAGGCTGGACTGATGTGTGTCCTGAAGAACACTATTCATGAGAAAGAATGCCTTAAAGAAATCAGATTTCATGGTCAAATAAATTTAGGAGAGACTGTACTTTGAACTTTCCTTTGGGAGTTTCACAATGCCCATTGGTATATTAAGGGTTATGAAAAGTCCAGCAGCAAAGGACTCTGTACTATTTTGTTTAACTCAGCAAGCCCCTAATTTATTTGACTATGAACCTTCTTTCCAGTAACACCTCTAATATTGAAACTTATTGTGGGAAATACTGAGACCACATCTGACAGTTACATGGCTTCAGATCTAACAACAAGACAACTCGTGGTTTCCCTGTCCAAGAATTGTTGCTCAACAAAGGTTAGTGTAAGAATTAAACAAAAAATAGGATGTTCAGGATTTCTGACAACCAAATTATAATGTAATTAATTAATTACATTAATTAATAATTAATGTAATTATAATCTGTAAATTTTACCTTAATATAAGTAAAACATATATTATTTAAAACCAACAGAAAAAAACAGATTTATAGGTGACAATTAAAATGTCCATAGCAGTATACTCTTTATAAAAAGATTTGCTATCATGGACCCACAACCCAATATGTATGTATTTTTATGGGCAAAATGAAATAGAGAACAAAATGATTACCCAAATAGTTCGACTTCTCTTTCTATACAATAATATAATTTTGTCCGCTAATTTTCAGATAATCCAAGCTTGCTGGGTTTGAATGTGGAAGTGAAGGAGAAAAGTGGGAGCTGGCCATTGCAAAAGCTCTTGTAATTCTCCACTTAACCGCTTAAATCTACCTTATTAATAAATTGAGCCTTAGGTAGATACATTTGACCATCTTTGAAATCTCTAAGGGAACATCCAGGATATTACATGATATAATACACTGAAAATCCCAATATCTGAGAATTCATGTTCCCACATTTCTGAGCACCCAATTTACTATGGAAAAAAAAAGATTTGAGCACAAAGTATTATGGGTCTATGTACCAACATAAAACATCATCGAAAACAAAAGTCATAGATTGCCTTTCTAACTTCAAGCACCTCCAGTAATGCAGTTAAAACGTGTTCACATTTATGAATGGAAAATCCATGAAAATGATCTATATTTCAGACCATCAATTTTTTAAAATTTAACACTTTCAGACTCATGTCTGACCATGCAAAGATTTATTCAGATTTAAGTTTTCCCATTTCATTCTTTTGAACTGAGAACCGTAAAAACACAAATATGCAAAGTTCTCCCTTTTCCAAAACACAGTTGGTGAAAATGTTACACTTCAGTACAATCTGAATTGAAGAGAAAACATTCAAAGACTTCCTCCTCCTAAAATCTGAGGTGGGGGAAGGTTGCTGTTCATGAACTTGAATTTAACACCTTGATGTTAGAACGAACTTTCTCTTTACTCATTGCATTTTAGTTTAGTGGTCAAAAATGATCATGGTTTCAAGGAGTTCTAACGGCAGTGCCTTACCAGTGTAGATGCTGGCATTGGAAGCTGGAATACCAAACTGTGACTCGATGAACTTGGGAATGAAGGTAATGAAAGCAGTTACAATGGCACTCTCAGCTGTGTATGACAAACTCACAAAAAGGAATGTCATGTTGCTTAAGATCCTGACAGCTGCTCTTGGTAGGTCTATAAAATGACAAAAATGACAAATGAATGTTATAAACAAGGGATGGAGAAGAAAAGAAAATTGAATTGCTTTTGAAATGAACTGGAAATAGCCATTCAGCAATATAGGAAAAATTGATGACTGATTAGAACTCATCCCCTTTATTAAATAGATTTGGGATTTTTTTTAATTTTTCAACTAGGATAAGGAAATTTAATAAAGAATCTAAAAACATACCCATACACAAATATCCTTATAAGAAATACCCCAAACCTATGACTCCTGTTTCAAAAACTGCTTAAAATAAATGATTTGCATTTTTTATTGACTGAAATAATGGTATTCTTTGTTAAGACCCTGAGGTCTACTAAATGTATAAAGTACATGCAATATAGTCCTAAATTATAGCTTCCACTTCACCCAACTAACACTTCCCTGAGTAGGCGCACTTCTGAGATGCCAGCTCTCTGGCCTGACACCCACAGCAGAGGAATTGGTACGTGATATGGGACATCTGTTCTTCCAGCCTCATTATGAAACAGGAAATAATACAGCTAAAAAGGCATAAGGGATAAGGCCACCAGGTCAGACACTCCCAGGGACTTTGGTTTGGGGAACAAACAGAAATGATCTCCAAAGGAGCCCGACAGCCCAGGGGTACGGGCTCCGTACCTATCCAGCCACCTCTCAAGGAAGAGAGAAAAGTCCCATTTTTGAATCTAGGCATTTATTCCACAGAACTTGCCATATATATGCTTCAAGATGTATGTGCATTTTCATTACAGCGTTATTTATAAGAGCAAAAATTTAGGGGGAAAACATAGATGTCCATCAATGGGAAACGTTTACATAAGTTATGCCACAGCCTTGTAATGAAATACTATGTAGTCGTTAAAAATGAAATGGAGCTTTAGGTACTAGCATGAAAGGAACTCCAAGCAATATTTTTGTTAATGAATAAAGCAAGCTGCTGCAGAAATATATATATGCCTGTGTGCATAGATATATATATAATATTTAGGTAAAAAACAAGCTAAAACAATGGATCTATATATGGTAGAAGGTATACACTTCAATATATATAATGCCAAGAAATGCTGTGAATGGGAGTAAGATTGGGAAAGAGAAATAAAAAAAGATTCTTGTGTATATACTTTTGTATAGTTTGCATTTTGTAATGTGAATTAACTCACGTGTGTGATCTTTACATATCTTCATGGAAAAGGTAAGCTGCATTACTTCTGACACGTACAGTCTCTCAGTTATCAGAACAGTTACGCCCTTATGCTACAACAGGGTCTCTCTTAACTCTGTGCTATTAACTGTATTCCCCACAAATCCGATCGGCAAATGTCAAGCTCATCCACTGAGTGTCGAGATTAATCCCCTCCTGGAGGAAGCTGTCACAGCCCCTCCAGACAGATGGAAGTGTTCCTTCTCTGTGCTCCCACCACACGCTGTTCCTGTCCATCTATGCTCATCAGTTCTTTTGTAGCTGCACATGTTTTCCCATCTGCTTCTTTCAAGAGAATGTAAATGCCATGAAGGCAGGACCTTGGTACATCTTTGTATGCCCAGCTCCTGGCACAGATCTGACATTCAGTGGGCACTCAAAAAATATTCCTGGAATGTATTTATTTATTAACATTTTTTAATTTGTACTAAAACAATATCCATATACTTATGTGAAAATGAAGTCTGTTCCAAGGATGCCTGATTTCCTCCTGGGGAGAGAGTTAGGTATTAAGGAAGCATATGTCATCAAATTCAGGGTAGTCCATGTGGTGGTGGACTTACCAAAACCACAGAAAAATGTGAAGGACCAAATAGATCATCTTTTTTAAAGTGGGGCTCTTTAAAGCTAAAGAATCCTAAAGGGATGTAGATAAGATTATAAACTAAAAATCCCATTAAAAGAAAAATTTAAATGTGAACAAAAGAACAAGGAAGAGATATACAATATTGGCTTTATGCAGCCTATCTGGGAGAGAAATAGTTTGTATGCTTGAATTTTTCAGATAATTGGGCCATTGCCTTTTTAAGCGATAGAGCTTTGAATATTTCCTATGTATTAACTGATATTACTGGAAATCCACAGCATAATTTGACATGTTCTTCAAGATTCAAACTCATAATTATGAATAATATCTATATGCTAATTTGTTTTAGCATATGTATATATTTTTTATACAGCAGGTTCTTATTAGTCATCAATTTTATACACATCAGTGTATACATGTCAATCCCAATCTCCCAATTCATCACACCACCACCACCTCCCTCCGCTGCTTTCCCCCCTTGGTCTCCATACATTTGTTCTCTACATCTATATCTCAATTTATGCCCTGCAAACCAGTTCATCTGTAAGATTTTTCTAGGTTCCACATATATGAGTTAATATACGATACTTGTTTTTCTCTTTCTGATTTACTTCACTCTGTATGACAGTCTCTAGATCCATCCACATCTCAACAAATGACCCAATTTTGTTGCTTTTTATGGCTGAGTAATATTCCATTGTATATATGTACCACATCTTCTTTATCCATTCGTCTGTCAACAGGCATTTAGGTTGCTTCCATGACCTGGCTATTGTAAAGAGTGCTGCAATTGGGGTGCAGCACTCTTTACACTGGGGTGCATGTGTCTTTTTGAATTATGGTTTTCTCTGGGTATAAGCCCAGTGGTGGGATTGCTGGACCATATGGTAATTCTATTTTTAGTTTTTTAAGGAACCTCCATATTGTTCTCCATAGTGGCTGTATCAATTTACATTCCCACCAACAGTGGAAGAGGGTTCCCTTTTCTCCACACCCTCTCCAGCATTTGTTGTTTGTAGATTTTCTGATGATGCCCATTCTGACTGGTGTGAGGTGATACTTCATTGTAGTTTTCATTTGCATTTCTCTAATAATTAGTGATGTTCAGCAGATTTTCATGTGCTTCTTGGCCATCAGTATGTCTTCTTTGGAGAAATGTCTATTTAGGTCTTCTGCCCATTTTTGGATTGGGTTGTTTGCTTTTTTAATATTGAGCTGCATGAGCTGTTTATATATTTTGGAGATTAATCCTTTGTCCGTTGATTCGTTTGCAAATATTTTCTCCCATTCTGAGGGTTGTCTTTTCATCTTGTCTATGGTTTCATTTGCTGTGCAAAACATTTAAGTTTCATTAGGTCCCATTTGTTTGTTTTTGGTTTTATTTCCATTACTCTAGGAGATGGATCAAAAAAGATCTTGCTGTGATTTATGTCAAAGAGTGTTCTTCCTATGTTTTCCTCTAAGAGTTTTATAGTGTCCGGTCTTACCTTTAGGTCTCTAATCCATTTTGGGTTTATTTTTGTGTATGGTGTTAGGGAGTGTTCTAATTTCATTCTTTTACATGTAGCTGTCCAGTTTTCCCAGCACCACTTATTGAAGAGACTGTCTTTTCTCCATTGTATATGCTTGCCTCCTTTGTCATAGATTAGTTGACCATAGGTGCATGGGTTTATCTCTGGGGTTTCTCTATCTTGTTCCATTGATTTATGTTTCTGTTTTTGTGCCAGTACCATATTGTCTTGATTACTGTAGCTTTATAGTATAGTCTGAAGTCAGGGAGTCTGATTCCTCCAGCTCCGTTTTTTTTCCCTCAAGACTGCTTTGGCTATTCGGGGTCCTTTGTGTCTCCATACACATTTTAAGATTTTTTGTTCTAATTCTAAATAAAAAATGCCATTGGTAATTTGATAGGGATTGCATTGAATCTGTAGATTGCTTTGGATAGTATAGTCATTTTCACAATATTGATTCTACCAATCCAAGAACATGATATATCTCTCCATCTGTTGGTATCATCTTTAATTTCTTTCATCAGTGTCTTATAGTTTTCTGCATACAGGTCTTCTGTCTCCCTAGGTAGGTTTATTCCTAGGTATTTTATTCTTTTTTGTTGCAATGGTAAATGGGAGTGTTTCCTTAATTTCTCTTTTAGATTTTTCATCATTCGTGTATAGAAATGCAAGAGACCTTTGTGCATTAATTTTGTATCCTGCTACTTTACCAAATTCATTGATTAGCTCTAGTAGTTTTCTGGTGGCATCGTTAGGATTCTCTATGTATAGTATCATGTCATCTGCAAACAGTGACAGTTTTATTTCTTCTTTTCCAATTTGTATTCCTTTTATTTCTTTTTCTTCTCTGATTGCCGTGGCTAGGACTTCCAAAACTATGTTGAATAATAGTGGTGAGAGTGGACATCCTTGTCTTTTTCCTGATCTTAGAGGAAATGTTTTCAGTTTTTCACCATTGAGAATGATGTTTGCTGTGGGTTTGTCATATATGGCCTTTATTATGTTGAGGTAGGTTCCCTCTATGCCCACTTTCTGGAGAGCTTTTAAATGGGTGTTGAATTTTGTCAAAAGCTTTTTCTGCATTCATTGAGATGACCATATGGTTTTTCTTCTTCAATTTGTTAATATGGTGTATCACATTGATTGATTTGCATACATTGAAGAATCCTTGCATCCCTGGGATAAATCTCACCTGGTCATGGTGTATGATCCTTTTAATGTGTTGTTGGATTCTGTTTGTATTTTGTTGAGGATTTTTGCATCTATATTCATCAGTGATATTGGTCTGTAATTTTCTTTTTTTGTAGTATCTTTGTCTGGTTTTGGTATCAGGGTGATGGTGGCCTCACAGAATGAGTTTGGGAGTATGCCTTCCTCTGCAATTTTTGGAAGAGTTTGAGAAGGATGGGTGTTAGCTCTTCTCTAAATGTTTGATAGAATTCACCTGTGAAGCTATGTGGTCCTGGACTTTTGTTTGTTGGAAGATTTTTAATCACAGTTTCAATTTCATTGCTTGTGATTGGTCTGTTCGTATTTTCTATTTCTTCCTGGTTCAGTCTTGGAAGCTTATACCTTTCTAAGAATTTGTCCATTTCTTCCAGGTGGTCCATTTTATTGGCATAGAGTTGCTTGTAGCAGTCTCTTAAGATGCTTTGTATTTCTGCGGTGTCTGTTGTAACTTCTTTTTCATTTCTAATTTTATTGATTTGAGTCCTCTCCCTCTTTTTCTTGATGAGTCTGGCTAATGGTTTAGCAATTTTGTTTATCTTCTGAAAGAACAAGCTTTTAGTTTTATTGATCTTTGTTATTGTTTTCTTTGTTCCTTTTTCATTTATTTCTGCTCTGATCTTTATGATTTCTTTCCTTCTGCTAACTTTGGGTTTTGTTTGTTCTTCTTTCTCTAGTTCCTTTAGGTGTAAGGTTAATTGTTTATTTGAGATTTTTCTTGTTTCTTGAGGTAGGCTTGTATAGCTATAAACTTCCGTCTTAGAACTGCTTTTGCTGCATCCCATAAGTTTGGATAGTCGTGTTTCATTGTCATTTGTCTCTAGGCATTTTTTGATTTCCTCTTTGATTTCTTCAGTGATCTCTTGGTTATTTAGAAATGTATTGTTTAGCCTCCATGTGTTTGTGTTTTTTACGGTTTTTTCCCTGTAATTCATTTCTAATCTCATAGCATTTTGGTCAGAAAAGATGATTGATATGATTTCAATTTTCTTAAATTTACTGACGCTTGATTTGTGACCCAAGATGTGATCTATCCTGGAGAGTGTTCTGTGCGCACTTGAGAAGAAAGTGTAATCTGCTGTTTTTGGATGGAATGTCCTATAAATATCAATTAAATCTATCTGGTCTATTGTGTCATTTAAAGCTTCTGTTTCCTTATTTATTTTCATTTTGGATGATCTGTCCATTGGTGTAAGTGAGGTGTTAAAGTCTCCCACTATTATTGTGTTACTGTCGATTTCCTATTTTATAGCTGTTAGCAGTTGCCTTATGTATTGAGGTGCTCCTATGTTGGGTGCATATATATTTAAAACTGTTATATCTTCCTCTTGGATTGATCCCCTGATCATTATGTAGTGTCCTTCTTTGTCTCTTGCAACATTCTTTATTTTAAAGTCTATTTTATCTGATATGAGTATTGCTACTCCAGCTTTCTTTTGATTTCCATTTGCATGGAATATCTTTTTCCATCCCCTCACTTTCAGTCTGAATGTGTCCCTAGGTCTGAAGTGGGTCTCTTGTAGACAGCATATATATGGGTCTTGTTTTTGTATCCATTCAGCAGGCCTGTGTCTTTTGGTTGGAGCATTTAATCCATTCACGTTTAGGGTAATTATTGATATGTATGTTCCCATTACCATTTTCTTAATTGTTTTGGGTTTGTTTTTGTAGGTCCTTTTCTTCTCTTGTGTTTCCCACTTAGAGAAGTTCCTTTAGCATTTGTTGTAGAGGTGGTTTGGTGGTGCTGAATTCTCTTAGCTTTTGCTTGTCTGTAAAGCTTTTGATTTCTCCATCAAATCTGAATGAGATCCTTGCTGGGTAGAGTAATCGTCATTGTAGGTTCTTCCCTTTCATCACTTTAGGTATATCATGCCACTCCCTTCTGGCTTGTAGAGTTTCTGCTGAGAAATCAGCTGTTAACCTTATGGGAGTTCCCTTGGTTGTTATTTGTTGTTTTTCCCTTGCTGCTTTTAATAATTTTTCTTTGTCTTTAATTTTTGCCAATTTGATTACTATGTGTCTCGGCATGTTTCTCCTTGGGTTTATCCTGTATGGGACTCTCTGCACTTCCTGGACTTGCGTGGCTATTTCCTTTCCCATGTTAGGGAAGTTTTTAACTATAATCTCTTCAAATATTTTCTTGGGTCCTTTCTCTCTCTCTTCTCCTTCTGGCACCCCTATAATTCGAATGTTGCTGCATTTAATGTTGTCCCAGAGGTCTCTTAGGCTGTCTTCATTTCTTTTCATTCTTTATTCTTTATTCTCTTCTGCCACAGTGAATTCCACCATTCTGTCTTCCAGGTCACTTATCCGTTCTTCTGCCTCAGTTATTCTGCTATTGATTCCTTCTAGTGTAGTTTTCATTTCAGTTATTGTATTGTTCATCTCTGTTTGTTTGTTCTTTAATTCTTCTAGGTCTTTGTTAAACATTTCTTGCATCTTCTCGATCTTTGCCTCCATTCTTTTTCTGAGGTCCTGGATCATCTTCACTATCATTATTCTGAATTCTTTTTCTGGAAGGTTGCCTATCTCCACTTCATTTAGTTGTTTTTCTGGGGTTTTATCTTGTTCCTTCATCTGGTACATAGCCCTCTGCCTTTTCATCTTGTCTTTCTTTCTGTGAATGTGGTTTTTGTTCCACAGGCTGCAGGATTGTAGTTCTTCTTGCTTCTGCTCTAGCATATTTTTTAACTTTCCATTTATTTTCTGATATTTTTCTGGTTGCAAGAAAATTCCTTCCCCACGATATGTTGTTTGTATTTGTTTTTACCTGCTGATATCTTATTTCCACATCCACTTTAAGTTCTTCTACAAAGCCCTTTTAAAGTAGACATAAGCTTTCAATCTTGTTCTTTTGTCATCCATTTTTTAATATTTTTTTATTTATCTTAAATTTTTAAATTTATTTTTGGCCATGTTGGGTCTTCGTTGCTGCATGCAGGCTTTCTCTAGTTGTGGCGAGCAGAGGCTACTCTTCCGTGTGGTGCGCGGGCTTCTCACTGTGGTGGCTTCTCTTGTTGTGGAGCATGGGCTCTTCAGGCGTGGGCTTCAGTAGTTGCATCACGCAGGCTCAGAAGTTGTGGTGCACGGGCTGAGTTGCTCCGTGGCATGTGGGGTCTTCCCAGACCAGGGATTGAACCCGTGTCCCCGGCATTGGCAGGCAGATTCTTAACCACTGTGCCACCAGGGAAGTCCCAGTCATCCATTTTTAAAAAATAAATTAGCAATTAATAAAATTAACTTTTCTGTTCATGTATGGTTCTATGGATTTGGGGAGGCGGTGGTTACTTTTATTTATTTTTTTTTAATTCTTATTGGAGTATAGCATGTTTTTAATTTAAACTGAGAGTGGGATGAGGGGTAGTGTTTGGTTTATTATTATACAAAGCAGATGAATTATTATTACTATAAAGTTGTTGACTAGATTTTATTACCTGGAAACTTACATTTAGAGTCAGGTATAAATTATAAACATTAAGTACCAATCAAACATACTGATCCATATTAATACTTTTTATAATTTTCTTGACACAGATATTTTTGGAAATAATATCTCTTCTTGTGGGGAAAAAAAAAAGGATTTATCTGAAGTTTAGTGCCCATTCAGTTTATTTTCCTTATGTTTAAATTAGCATAAACACCTTTTTAAAAATAATTTTTTGAGGTGAAGTTCACATAACATAAATTTAACTATTTTAGAGTCAACAATTCAGTGATATTTAGTACATTCACAATGGTACGCAATCACCACCTCTGTCCAGTTTCAAAATATACTTTTTTATTATAAAAAAATTTAATCATTTATGTTCAGGGATGAGGTTGGAATTCACCTTTATTTTATTTTTTATATTTTTAAATACTTTCTAAATTTTCAACCATGAACATGCATTGCTTTTATATTCCACCCCCCCCCAAAAAAAAAAACTTCTAATTTGAAAGGATGTAGCAACATGTCATCCTCCTAGAGAAGTCTTCCCTGACTCAGGCCACTAACTTAGGAATTCCTTCTTCCTTTTTCTTCAACTTCCTCAGAAGGTATATACCTCCATTTTAAGACTTACATTTTATTATGCCTATTTTCCTTTCTAGCTCCCTTTGAGGCAAGGACTGTAACTTTTCATATATGTATCCTGAATTCTTCATCCTGTAGTAGTTGCTTAATAAAGGTATTTGTGAAAGAGGAAAAGAAGCAAAGAAAGAGAAATTTTCTTGAGATAGACATTGCCAGCCATCTATCTCAATAATTAGAATGATACTTGGGAACCAGTCTAGTCCTTTCCCGAAAGTCTTAGGTAATGCCAATTTCTTAAATCAAAGTAAAATTTGAGGGAAATATCAACAGAACAAGCAAAGAAAGGTGGCTTAAGTGAACTAAGTCAAACCAGGCACAGAATTCCCATTGGGCAAAGACAAGGAGACCATGGGTAAAAATGGAAGCACCAGAGTGGGGGGTCATTGTTATGTAGAATGTGGAGATCTTTATAAAATAACATGATGCCAAAATACAGGGCTGAACCCAAGCTTCAGCCTCGAGGGCTTGGGAAAGGCCCTCCAGAGGATGGGGAGAGGGGAAGTGGTGGAAAGAAAGGCAGTGGGAGCTCCATATAATAATTATAGTGGAATCGGGCCAGGTAAGAGTGTACCTCTGGCTGTAATACAGAAGCTTCTTTTTTCCCCATCAGCTTTCTATTAATCACTTTTTCCCTGTATTTTATAATGTTTTGACATCTTAAAAAGCTTGCTGGCTGGAGAGAGACTGGACTACCAGTGCTTAGATATAGCAAGGGCTCAGCTGGGAGCACATCTTTTATACGGAAACCAACCAATCCTGAGTTTATATGATCCGCCACCTTGTTATCTAACTCTCACACGCCAAGCCAGTATCTTCCCTGCCCTAAGCCACCCAGACAACTAGAAAGCAGCCCTACAGCCCAGAGTCGGCTGGAATCACTCAGACTAGCCAGTGGTAAGCTGATACTCTTTCCTGCCTTGTCTTTCCCATGGAAACCCCAATAAGGGCTCTGCCCTTGGCTTTCCCCTCACTCCTGTCTTTCGTTTCCTGACCAGAACCTGGTGCTTCCCCTGTGGCCCCGTATGGCATGGTGTGCCCCCTTCTCCTGGGAAATGTAAGTCATAAATTCTTCTTTCAATGGCATTGACCTCTCCATACCATCACTCAGTCACCTCCATAAATTAAAATCCTGGAATCACTTTCTTTAACATCTCTCCATGAAATTTCCTTTATCTCCAATCTTTTAGTTCTTATTATTTATATACTTTTAAGCCTTCAGATGCATCAAAAAGCTGGTGGAAACATACCATACCATGCAGTGAAAACCTCAATAACCTCCTTTATGGCCTGTAAATCTTGCACCCTCCTGTATATTTCATGGACATGTAGCAGATACAACTTTACCATGCCTATTACAAAGGAGCATCAAACTATTTTTAGTCACGTCTTCCTGTAAAAGCAAAACCAAAGTTGCTCTTCGTATGTAACATGGACAACACAGGACCCCAAGTGCCCCCATTTCCTGCCCATTTCCTTTGGAACTAATGATGTCCCTGGGCTCCCCCATCACAAGTCCCCATTAAAGTATTCCAGTTTCTTCCCCCACCCCACAGCATACTGACAAATGGCATTTCCTGTTTGCCAATAAAAGAGCAGAAGGAACTGGATGACCCTGGCACACCACAGTCACCTCTGGGTGAGCACACAGAGCTCCTGAACCACTTACCTGCGGACAGTGGACAGAAACGGCAGCCACTGGGCCCAAAATACATTATTAGTGGTTACTGGCCACAGTACAATCCTGCTTGTTTAAATCTAATGCGTATTTATATATATTTCTAAGTAGATACTACTCTGATGAGTAGTAGTCCCACAGTTAGTTTGCACTGAGTATTTGAAAAGTGTTTTCTTTTTTAGCAATTCTTTGCCATGCCTGTTACCATCTACATTTTGCCTCTTAAGCTGAAGGTACAACAAAATAAATGTAAAAGAGAAATGAAACAAAGAAATAGATATAGAGAAGATGAGATGAATGGATAAAGAAGATGTGGCATATGTTTACAATGGAACATTACTCAGCCATGAAAAAGAATGAGATTCTGCCACTTGCAACAACATGGATGGACCTAGAGGGTATTCTTAGTAAAATAAGTCAGACGGAGAAAAGCAAATACTCTGTAATCACTTATATGTGGAATCTAAAGAGTAAAACAAAAAAATGCATATAGCAAAACAGAAACAGACCCGCAGATACAGAGGACAAACCACTGGTTACCAGTGGGAATAGGAAAGGGGGCAGGGGCAAAATAGGTATATGGGATGAAGAGATACAAACTACTGTGCATATAATAAATAAGCAACAAGGATATATTATGCAGCACAGGGAAACATAGCTATTATTTTGTAATAACTTTAAATGGAGTATAATCTATAAAGATATTGAATCACTATATTGCACACACAAAACTAATGTAATATGTAAATCAACTATATCAATACTTCAATTAAAAAAAGAGAAAGAAATTCATCATATTTCCTTGAAAAGAAAGACATAGAGATGATGTAAATAGAGCAGAACATCAAAGCCAGAGAAAAGAATTAAATATTTCTATGAGATTCTTCCTGGGCTTCAAATTTGACCCTCAGTTTCCTGGCCACCAAAGCAGAAAGTTGTATAATCATCACTAGCAGAAACATTCTAATTTCCTTGTGGAAAACAATGCTTTTCTTAACTGTGTCCTAGAGCAGCGATTCTCACAGTGTTGTCCTTGGACCACCAGCATCAGTATCACCTGGGAACTTGTTAAAATGCATATTCTCAGGCCACACCTCAGGCTTCCTGAATCAGACACTCTGGGCTGGGGTCCAGCACTCTGGGTTTTCAGAAGCCCCCGTGGTGCTTCCTAGGTTGGCTAAGTGTGAGCACTCTGTTCTCAAGAAATAGGGTTTTATATAAAGGACACTGAGCAATGCTCATATGGCAAATATGGGGAATTCAAGCAACAGCTTTCAATATAGGCTGCAAACCTAAAGCTAAAGTGCAATTCAGCAAAAGAGCAAAGGCAAAACACAAGAGGCTAAGATGGCATGTCCCAGGCACGTGGCTTTTGGTGATCTCTCTTTGCTGAGTCAAGTATTGCCTCTAACATATTCCACGCTATACTAGTTTTTAAAACACCTAGCAAAGAACCACATGCGATGGTTCTTTGTTCTTAGGCAACTCAAATTCAGAATTTATTCCCCCTGCCCCTCTATTCCTCTCTCCATCATCTGAGGTTGAAACCCTGAACCCGACTTTGGTACCTCCCTCCCCATCATTCCCATAGCAGTTGCCACATTCTATAAACACAACCTCTTCCTTCCCGCCTCATCATTCAATAATTCATTCTTCAAATATTTACTGAGTATCTACTAGATGGTGGGGATTTATCAGGGAACGTGACGGACAAAAATTCCTTGCCTTCATGGAGCTTACTTTCTCATTACTGAGACTATAAATAAGATAAGTAAAATACATAGTATACTACATAGTGATGAGTGCTAAGGAGAAAAATAAAGGAGAGAAAGAGATAAGCTTCGGAGAGGAAGGTAGAAATTTTTAAATATGGTGGCCAAGCAAGGCCTCATTGAAAAGGGACCATTTGAAAAATACCCTGAAGGAAGCGAGAGGATGTGGGAGAGAGCATTCACCACACGGGAATGGCAAGTGCAAAGGCCCTGAGGTGAGAGTGTGCTGGCAGATTTGAGGACCAGTGATGAGCCCAATGTGGTTGAAGTAGAATGAACAAATGGGATTGCAAGAAGGATATGGGGGCAGGCAGGTAACCAGTGGTTAGACTGGGAGACCACAGAAGCTTTAAGCAGAGGAGTGGCATTTCAACAGGATCCTTCTGGCTGGAGAGTTGAAAGCAACTGAAAGGGGACAAGGAGGGAATTCCCTGGCGGTCCAGTGGTTAGGGCTCTGCGTTTCCACTGCAGGGGGCATGGGTTAGATTCTGGTCAGGGAGCTAAGATCCCATCCCGGCGTGGCCAAAAAAAAAATCAATTTAGCATGCTACTGTCCTTTCCATCTGTACTAAGCAAAGCCATCATCACCTCTCTCGGGCTCTGTCGGTAGCTTTCTAGCTGGGTGCCCTCCTTCCATTCCACTCCCTTCCCTCCCTAATCTACCTAACAGAGTGCTTGCCAAAGGCTGCTCAAACCTCCCCACTGCCCATTTGGGCCAAACTCAGTTAAGGTTAGAACTCTCTATGCACAATATGGTCCCACCTTACCCTCCCAACCTTACGTCCCAGGCTTCCACCATGCACATCCAACACACCAACCACAATACACTCGCTCAGCATTTTCAAATACATCACCCCAGTCTGACCTTCTTGCCTTTGCTCTCTCTGACTGGAATACCCACACCATCCCACCTCCACCTACTGACATTCTCCCAGTCTTCCAAGGTCCATCACAAATCCCACCTCCTCCATGAAACCTTTCCTGATCCCTCAACTAGATGTTCCCTCGCCTGCCTCTGACTCTCACACCATCTTCCTTTTTGGCCATTAGCATATTTCCATCTGTACTTGTCCTGTCTCCCTCAATGGACTATAAGCTCTCTGAGGGCAAACCATGGCTCACTCATCTTCCGATCTGCCACAGCTTGGAGTACAGCAGCTTCTACAGAGTGAACAGTCATTGAATTAAATGATGACATCACCCTCTAGTGATCAATCCTCTATAACTTCCAATAGCCTCTTTAAATCAGTGCATCACCTCAGAGTAGCTATTTTACTTAGGATGATAAATATATTCTACTTGAACACAAACAAAAGTCTAGCAGAGAAAGTCTGTTGTACTTTATGTTAATTAATAATGCCAAGAAATGAAGCTTAAAAGGTTAAAAGTGGACACAAAAATAAACATCTTCTTACGATTAACTGCTACCAAAAGCTTTCTATTTAGGAAAATGTCCAGGTAAAGTCAGAAGACTTTTAAAATGCTGGACCTCAAACCTCAGGAAAATTGATCCACTTAAATATTTTAGCTGTTTATTTTTATGGGTAAGATGTTGAAGCAATCAGTGCTATTTTCTTTATGGGATGGTGATGCAGACACACTAAAAATTCTACTTTCTCCTTTGTGGTGTTTTAAATGTCTTATTCCTGCATAATTTATAAGAATCTAGAAACACTGAGTCAGATTTTCCCAATGTCTATCATTAAAATGTGCAGGCAGAGGGTAGAAAGTGTAGTGTATTTTCTTCTTGCGTTCTCTGCAGTAAAACTTCTCAAGGAGCACCATTCTGTATGGCCTAAATCATTTTTGTTTTTAGGAACTAAAAAAATACTAACTTGGCCACCTTTCCACCTTCTCTTTGAAGAAGCTAATATTGATGTACAGATTTCAAATATAAAATAAAGACTAAAAGGAGCCTTACTCCAAAAAACAGGACAAGGAAAAAGAAGATCTGCGAATCAAACTCAGATTTAACTCAAAATGAAATCTTAGCAACAACTCTTTCATTCAAGACCTAAATAATGAATCTCAGCTTTGGAATACAAATTATGTCAGTGATGGAATGATTCCCAGAGATTTAACTGATCTTTTTGAAAATCAGATTAAATATTAGACTGCCATTTCCTATAGGTGACGGTATTAGAAACCAAAATGTGCAAGATATATATGAATTAATTTTAAATATTGTATTTGAACATTATTCCAATGTCATCAATACCACTTGAATAATTTTTAGCAAAACATTTTCACTTTATATTCCCATTTGAACAGGATTCCTTTCTAACAAAAGAAAGTGTCTCTGGAAGTTCCAGGTCTAGATACAATTAGAGAATCCAGTGCAAGAAGAAGTAATAAAATAAACCAGCTCTGCGTCCTAATCAGGAAGGTTCACTGCCGAAGTAAGATCCGTCATCATAATTAAGGCATAGAGTGAAAAAGTTGAGAATTTATCAGAAATACTGACGAGAAAACCAGAATGAAAATGGATTTTATAAACCAACTACCCATCACTGTCAAAAGACTCCTCTTATTCTTTCCTCTAAAAGAAAATATCCTGAACCATCAAACTGAACATAGAAAAGATGGAGAAGCACAATCCTTAGCAGTACAAGAAGACATCCAATAAAACAGTACATAGGTTCAATTCTGAAAAATAATTTTCAAATCCCATGATGGCTTTTACCACTTTTGAATCTGCCTGCCTAAGTGAGCTTTCCCCCAAAAGCAGGAGTTGAGTTAAGGATTCAAGGCCAAACAGTTGATTTGGGCGATTCAGGAAACACTGGATGGGAGTGTGGACGTGATGCACAGGAAGGAAGGGTGGCTTACAAAGGATGTAGAAACATACCTCAGGATGGTCTCACCCATGAGGGGGTGGAGCTGGGATGTTGATCGGCCATTGGTTAAGATAGCTTTAGGGGTGGGAGGCCAGGATGTTAATTCTTTGGCACTTGAAGCGTGCAGGAGTCAAGCACTTTCCCAGACTACAGAGAAGACCTTCAGGCCAAAGAAGACCCACAGGCCTTCAGGAGGTCCTCCACCTTGACAACGGGAAGGTCTCACAGTACAGATGGGGCACTGAAATCATTGTCTACCCTGGCTCCTCCAAGGACTTCATTCCCATCAACGGTTGTGTCCGCTGTTGGTATTTCATATCAGTCTTGCTCTCCCTTTTCTCTGCTATCCAACAGAGCATATATTCCACATTCGAGCCATCTACCTCTCAGCTATAAAATATACCATTTTAGCTTAGCCTTTATTTCCCCCCTTGAGTCTACTTTATATTCTCTGTAAAGTAAAACTCTTAGTCTATTCCTATGTTGTGAATTTTTTAACATCAACTTTGCTCTCAACTGGGTTGTTTAAAAAAAAACAAGTCACTCCCTTGGTAGTATTATGGTCCATCATGCATCCACGAAAAATGATGGACTGGTCCACAGGGTAAGAGCTACCATCCAGAGAATCTTTTATGTTATGAGAGCAGAAGAGGTAATTTTGGCCGTTCCAAAAGTACACATTGTCCCAAAATAATGAGGAGGGAGCGGGAAAGGCAAATCTAAAACTTAACTGGGAAGAAGCATTTCCAATGAAATGTCACTTCACTGCTTTGAACAAATATAGTCTTTGAAAATAGTCCAATCTAACCATTCTTAGGCTGCAGGGACAGTTCCATAATATATTAGTAACTTCCTTCTAGGCCTGAAAGGCTCCTCTTCGTCTTTACTGTGTACATAGTCAAAGTGAGATGATAATGTGCCTGGGTAAATTTACCCTAAAACAACCTTAACTGATGTAAGCACTTGATAAATATTATGCTTCATAAGTTAGAAAAATCAATTCAGAGGATTCAAGAAATAGGCAGGAACTCATGGGAATGTAGTGTTACAGGTTTCTTGGAATAAAGGGATTCATTGCCATTCAACAGAGGTATTGAATATGGAACAAAAATGGCTTGGTTAAGATTAAGTTGTTTAGATTTGAGATTGCCTAATCTGGCTCTAATAAAGTCATTATTTTTAAGAGAGATAAGAATGAAAAAACAGACCAGTACACATCACTGAAACCCTCTGGACGTTTTTATGCTGGGTTTGGAGACCCATCCCCTGGTTGCCCTTCTCCATGGCCACTTTCAAGCTTTGACAGAGCCACTGTTGAACAAGATCCTTTCCTAGGGGTAAGTTTTATATTTATGTAAGGATCAGGCCACACTATCAAACCCACGGTTCCCTGAGACAAACCATCCATTGTATAATGCAATAATTATTCTAAAAATCAGACGTCTCTAATTACGGTAAGAAGGCTTCACCTTTAGATTCTAAATCAGTGCTTCTCAAGCTATCTGTGACGAAGGACTATTTTTTAATGATTATTTCTAGTCTATCGTTACTGATACTTTTGCAAGATACATTAAAGAGGAATTACTAGAAAATGAAAAATTTAAAACATACAAAATTGAAGCCCAATTTATTATTGTTGTTATTAGATTCGACAGACCCATAATTACTCTGTCAAAAATTTTTTTTAAGCTTCTCAACATTTACTCTCAATTTCAGCCCATATTCCGTCACAGACCAGTAACTGCTGGTGGGCAGCAGTGGCCGGGGACCAGACTTTGAGTAGCACTGATCTGAAATGCCATGCACGTACTTATTCAAAAGATATACCTTACCTCTGGCATCCTTTCCAAATCCTATAGAAGAAACTTTTTTGTCCACTTCTTCACAATTGTTTGTTTTCTCCTTCATAACGTCATCGTCACCCGCAACATCAGCAGAGTATTTTTTCTTTCTCTTTTTCTTGTGTCGAGGAGGAAGCTTTTTTGGAAAAGTAAACATTGGGAATATCACAAGAAACATTGCAATGGCACAAAGGAGGAATCCACTCCACCTAAAAAATTGGGAAATGTGAATAGCATTTATGGCTTTGGTATTATGAGTGTGAACAAATTAGCAAAGTAGAAGTTTGTGGTGATAAATTTCTCCAGAGAAAACTTTTTACCTTCATCGGGTGTACAGCAGTAAGAAGTTAGACAACTTAAGAAAATATACTACAGAATCCTCCCTTTCTGTGGTATAAATGAGAAATCTACCCAGTAATTATACTAGTATTATAATGACTATTACATTCAGCAGCCTGACTAGAATTTCATTCAATTCAAGTATTTTTGAGCACATATATGTTAGTTCTGCTAATTAACATTGTTAGTCCTACGACAGTGTGCATCTTATAATAAATCAATAGCCCATAATTTGAAGAGAAGAATAATATAGAGTCTATAGCATGCTTTCTGGACCAATATGGACACTTTTTTCTTAGAAGAAAACCATTAATGTCTGGTATGAAGTGTATTTCAAATTGCTGATGGCATTCAAATATTTTTCTGCAAGCACTTAAGAATGTATTAACCCTTCCTAGCTGGCCTTCCCAAACTTAACCAAGTATGAGCAGAGCTGAAGACATTTACACTCAATCTTTGCCTTCAAGAATTTACAATCTGCTTGTAAGCGAGCTAAAGATATAAGAAATGATTCCAAGCAATTCCAAGAAATGCAAGAATGTACACAATTGTTAGATCATGTGGTATAGAAGATGAATGTTATAAAAATTCAGAAGGGAAATCAATGTGTCAGACACAAAATTCCTCTGTCAAGAATTTTTTTTAAGCTTCTCAACATTTACTCTCAACTTCAGCCCATGTTCTGTCACAGACCAGTAACTGCTGGTGGGCAGCAGTGGCCGGGGACCACACTTTGAGTAGCACTGATCTGGAACTTGAGAAGTGGAACTTGAGCTATGCAGAAGCGAGATTCTGTCTTTAGACTCATCTGAGGTTGCCACGCCGAGGGAACTAGGAAGTAAATACAGAGTAGATCTCTCATTCTAGTCCTGTATTAGAACCTGTGTTAAGGCCTTGGGCTTTCTTGCCTGCCTAATTCCCCAAGGGCAAGTTTTCAGTTCCCTTTCAACCTTTTCTTAGCAAATAGAGGTCCCCGGTCCTGCCTAACAGGGTCACTAACTTTGCAGCTAGGATTCCTCAACTCCAAACTCTGTCCTCCAAGTTTCCAAGTTCATAAACGCTCAGATTCTGGCCTCTGTATCAATACTTTCCCATCCATTGTTATCAGAACGCAAACAGCATTCTAAGAATTCATGTTGAATATAATGCAGTAAGAACACAGACCATCCAGTGTGCTATTTTCAAAGATACTTAACGTTATATCCAATTAAGATATTAAAGCAATCAGAAAAAGGTTTTATTTTTAGAAGACTGCTCAGGGCAGACTTCCAGCCATCTCAAGGATTCAGTATTTAATCACGAACCCAGTGCCTAACACAGGTTAGGTACTCAAAACATTTCCTAAATAAATAAATTGAATGAGATAGGTGTTTTAAAAACAGAGCCATCTGTCGGCAGGGACATAGCTATGATAATATCTGGCCCTTTTTGTACTTGGCCGCATACGAGGACTTTACTAACCCAGCCCTGCCGTTATCTTTCTTGAATTTCTTTCTGCAACCTCTGCATTCAAGTCCCCTGAACCCCTTAGTTTCCCGGACCTCTCATGCTCTCTCCAGAGGAGGGCAGGCAGCAGACTATAAGGGGCAATTCTTGAGTTGTGGCTTCAGACTGACCTGGGTTTTTATCCTGTCTTTCCCACTTACTAGCTCTAAGATCCTGGGGAAATTAGTTTGCTTTTCTGAACAGACTTTCTCGTCTGAAAGGGAAGTAATAATAACTTTTTGGGGGGGGGTCATCAAAATTAATAAGACAATGTATAAGACCTAATAAAATGCCTGCCCCCAAAGCAACAATAAATCCATGGTAGCTAGTTTTGTTTTTTCCGTAGATCTGCACTCAGGGCTCCCACTTCCACCCAGAGCCATTGACTTAAAATTATATGCAAACATTAAAGATACACTCAGAGTACCCCAAAGGGAGAAAATAACAGAAGAAGGGAAAGAATTATAGTGAATAGACAAAAAGATTAAAAAAATGTTTAGGGACATTTCTAAGCAGAGCAAATCGGTCTCCAGTAACATCGAAGTTAACACATGATATAATGGTGGTGCTAAAGAGGACGTTGAGAAAAGCTAAGTAAGGCAAGGAAGTGTGCATTACATGTTGGAAAAGGATGCATCAGGAAGAGCTAAAATTGAAAAGCCAGGGCTCCTGACTCCCTTTCATGAACCATTACTCAGAGACTATTCATGAAGGGAGGACAGTTAAGTACATTGACTAAAACCTCCACCCTGGACTCAATGTCTTGTCCAGCTCCCACTGACTCTGAGACTTTGGGCAAGGTGTTCAAGTCGCTGACCATCAATATCTCATCTGCAAAATGGGCACACTCTTAGTGACTACATGTGGTTGTTATAAGGCTCCAATGAAAATGTTGGTAAAGCTCTTAGAATAATGCTTGACACACAGCACCCTATCAATATTAGCATTATTCACTCATTCCTTCCTTCGCTCTTCCAGCATACATTTCCCAAAAAACCTAGCATTGCCACCAGGCACCATAGAAGCTAACACTGTATCAAATAACTGTCTTTGTTCAAGGTAGAAGTCTGTTACAGACAGAGCTACTCAATAAACAAAATTCATTTTCAAAGAGACTCCCTCGTATACATTTCTATACTGACAACTTTTATCATTTGTAGAATACTGAGCCATTAAAAGGAATAAAACTACTTGAACATTGATTAAATTGAAAGGACTGAATAACAGGTAACATACATTATGTAGGAAGAACTGCTTAGAGCTCCACATACATAGACTCATTTATTCCTCACAACAACCCTATCAAGTAGGTACTGCCACTATTTCCATTTTATGGATTTAAAAAACCCCCCGAGGCCCAGGGAAGTTAAGTAACTTCCCCAAGGTCACACAGTTACTAGGTGGCAGACTGGGATTTAAAACCAGGGGAGTGTGGCTTCAGGGTCTGCACTCAATTGTTCTACTTTGCTACCAACTGGGTTGATGTCTACTAGAAAACTTTTAGAAAACAGCATAAAGCACTTGTAATCTTAAAGCTCCTGCTTCCTTGCCTTCTCCTTGCCCCTGAGCTGTCCTCCTTGCCTTCTCCTTCCAGACGTTCCCTTATTGCCATGCTCTTCTCATGGAAATCTATACAGAACACAGATTGTACATGGGATGTTCACAGATACATTTTAATAATCTAGTTTTCTGAGAACTTTTTAAAAAATCTTTACTCTGAATTACTTCAGAACTGCAAAGCAAACAGTAGAGGCCAAAAATTTCACTATTGATCAAGAACTTAAAATTCCTGTGTCATGCCCCTACTGCTGACAAGGGAACGCTCCCTTTTGCATGATTTGAAAATTCTACCAGGCTAGGCTCATCTAGATCTTAGCACTTCCACCTTCAAAGAGTATTTACTTATAAAAATAACAAGTGTTCTATCATGTAATTAATATTTATTAACTGCTTAGAAAATAGTGTTAAACATTATTCTCACACAGCTCAAGTTATGAGGTTATTAAATTATAATGAAACACAGAGAGAACACAAGTAGTCTAAGAAACTCTTTAGAAAGTAATTACTTGACACTAGTTTCTAATTAATGAAATTCTCTGTTCTAAAATGAAAATTTCTTATCAATGTATGCCTATTACCAATCCATGTTTAATGAATTTGAGATGCCGATACTTTGAGTGAGTGTTTGCAATCATGAAGAAATAACTCCTTATGTTCAAGATGAGAATTGGGAAGAATTCAAATGCAGCCCTTGGAGACAGGGATAAGTAACCTATCATCCAAAGTTGGAGTTCTCATTCTAAATCCTAAGCTTACTTATTTAGCAAGACAATTCAAGGCTAGCAAGTGAGAGAGTGGCTACATCCCCAGCACACCCAGGGGAAGGAACTATTACTGAGTGAAAAGATTCACTAAGAGTGGGACAGTGGAAACGCAGGGCTAGAGTCCTGGGCAGTGGAGAAGGACAAAGCGGAAACACAAATATAATAAGGAAGTGGCAGAAAATATTTTTTTAAAGGCACAGGAAAGAAAATGAAAGCTACGATTAAAGTACACAGGAAAGTTCCGACGTAGCCGCGTTCGCCTTTTCCTTCACTCTGCTATGAAGAAACCAGCCATCCCAAACCTAAAGAATATGGATTAAACGGATGTTCCCAACTCCTCTGTGTTAGCTTCCTATTGCCGTGATAACAGATCACCACAGGCGGCATGGCTTAAGACAACACAAATGTATCATCTTAGAGTTCTGGAGGTCAGAAGTAAAAACTGGGCTGGCAGGACTGCATTCCTTCTGGAGGCTCTGGGGGAAAAGCTTCTGCAATCCACCTGCATTCCTTAGCTCATGGTCTCTTCCTCCATCTTTGAGGCACATCACTCCAACCTCTGCTCCAATCATCAAATCTCCCTCTCTTACTCTGACCCTCCTGCCTCTCTCTTTCCCTTATAAGGACCCTTGTAATTACACTGGACCCACTCGGATCATCCAGGATAATCTCCCCATCCCAAGAGCCTAAACTTATTCACATCAGCAAAATCCCTTCTGCCATGTGAAGGTAACACATTCATAGGTTCTGGGAATTAGGACAAGGATATCTTTGGGGATTATTATCCTGCCTGCCAACCCCTCCTAGGTGACGTTTAGCTATTTTTCATCTTCCCATTGGGGAAATTCTTATTTTAACTACAAGGGGACTATTACTCTATAACAATACCAAGTGAAATGAAAGATTTAATAAACGATTCTTACCAGTTTCCAATGAAACGAGGGTCATCCTGATTAAGGTGAATGGGACTTCTGGGATCAACGTAAAAACCAATAAGAAGTCCACCTAATAAATATCCCACTGCAGGACCAAGTGCTCCCATGACATACATGATGGCTGAGAAGACAGAAGGGGAAATGTGAAATATAACATCGTGTCATTTGTTTCAGTAGTTGTCTAATTTCAGTCATACCATGCATATGTCACAGTTAAATCCAGTTAACAACTTCCAAAAACAGAGAATTTAGAGATCCTGTCTATGTTGACATTTGGGTTTCAAACCATGTCCTTTATTTAACTGTTCCCTGTTGTCCTCTTAGAACATCAGAACTTCTTTGGTTACTTCTGAAAGTACAGACCGGGGCTAGTTATTAAGGCAGTCACTGGATAACCAAGAGAGGCTAACAGGTAGTCTCAAGATAAGAAAAGAGTAGATGTCCCTCATCCCAGCTAGAAGATGCTAACGGGCTGAGGGAACTCGAGGCCAGTTTTGCCATGAAGCTGGATTCAGCCCCCTCAAAGCACTAATATTTTCAAATCACCACTTGAGAATCAAAGAAGACCTCACAATGTGTTTGGTTTATTGTTAAATGAGGAATACTACTTAAAGGTTAATAAATCTCCTTAAATGGCATGAGTGAGACAGTTCAAATGGAAAGCACTAACGCACAGCTGAATTTGAAAAAATTTTAAAGCACATGTCCAAAGGGTTACTGTCAGTAGATCAGAAAGGTTGTCATTCTGTCCAAAAAAATGCGGCCATCAAAATGGGCTTATAGGAAAAATGACAACAACAGATGCATTGTCATTTGTTTATATTGCTTTCACTGCTGTGATTGAAATTTATTTAATTTATTAAATAAATTTTAATTTATTTAATAAATTATTAATTGTTATTTATTTTTATAATAAATAACATATCGCCAATTTGTAAATTTTGAGGTAGAATAGGAAATTCCTTGAAAGTCACAGAAAAATCTAGCTGCACTCCAAACACGTTTCCCCCTGTTGAAACTCAGTTATTTGGGGACAAATCAATAAACACTGTTAAGATACCCCTGTGTGCAAGGCATGATAAACTCAGGTGATACACGCTTCTCATTTCTGTTGCTTTCGTGCATTTTAACCAAAGAATAAGTGATTTGTCATATCCTTTAAATAGTACCTATTTACCAGAAAGCAAATTTGGACTAGTCAGAATCCCTTCGCCTGACTTTATCAGCTGCACCTAAATAAACACTGAATAACCTTATACTTCCTGTAACTTATAACTGCAGACAGTAATTTAACACCTGCTCGCACTTTCCTCACCATTTCAAAAGAGAAAAGCACAGTGTTTATTTATCTTACAGAATCATATGATTGTAATAAGACATTAGGTTCTTCGACTTCTCCATCTGTGTTTGGAAATGAAGAACCGAGGCATAGCAGCAAGTAATTGGCATTCTGTTGCACGCATGCTTTTAATAAAATAAAATCTGAATTTTGATAAATATCTTGTTAACCTCTCTGTTTACAGCCTGAAACAGAACTCAAGAACAGAAAGTATTTTTTCAGTTTCAGGTATTCCTATGAGCACATGAAGATAAAATAGATGTTTACACCTCCAGGCAAACCAGCGCCATTTACAACTCAAAACTGTAATGAGGCCAAAACGTGACACAAATCATCTCCCCAAAATTGTTCTTCTGGCGTGAAAGAGACTGTCTTACAAACACAGACGGAGGAAAAGGTATTTCCGCCATACTCTTTATGCCTGGGGCACTTGCATGCAGCATCTTGAAGTGCTAAGAAGCCGTGTGCAGGATGTGTGCTGGCAGGACCACTCAGTCAGCCGGCAAATGGAAAACAATGATATAACGTGCACCAAGAAACCCTAACTGCTTTAGGAACTATAGATCAAGCTTTTTATAGTTCACCTATAGAATCAGAAAAATTCATTTTTATTATATAGCAAACAATGTTAGGTCCAATGGAATCACTCTCCTTAACAGAAATACATATATGTACATCTACATATGTACATCTATATAACTATACTACAGGTTATACTATATAATATAGTACAATAACTATGCTGAATACATAAATATATGTTTATATATTTATAAATATATATCATACATATATGTATATATAACTTACTACTATAGTCCCATTTAGTAAATAAATCACTCTAACCACTGAGTTAACATTTGTTAATTCATTAACTAATGGCACTTATTCAGAGCTTTTTAGAGGAACAAATTGTTAAAGCAAACCACTAACTCCCTCAGTCAAAACTTCCCAATCAGGACTTGAGGACATGAGGAGGGGGAAGGGTAAGCTGGGACGAAGTGAGAGAGTGGCATGGACATATATACACTACCAAATGTAAAACGGATGGCTAGTGGGAAGCAGCCGCATAGCACAGGGAGATCAGCTCGGTGCTTTGTGACCACCTAGAGGGGTGGGATAGGGAGGGTGGGAGGGAGGGAGACACAAGAGGGAGGAGATATGGGAACATATGTATATGTATAGCTGATTCACTTTGTGATACAGCAGAAACTAACACACCATTGTAAAGCAATTATATTATACTCCAGGAAAGATGTTAAAAAAAAAAAAATAATAATAATCTGGGCTTCCCTGGTGGCGCAGTGGTTGAGAGTCCGCCTGCCGATGCCGGGGATGCGGGTTTGTGCCCTGGTCCGGGAAGATCCCACATGCCGCGGAGCGGCTGGGCCCGTGAGCCATGGCCGCTGAGCCTGTGCGTCCGGAGCCTGACTCTACTTGTAGCTCAAGGGCGGGACGAGTTGGCCTGCTACGATTTCAATCCTAAAACCTCCTGCCTGTGCTCGGGCTCCACGCAGACTGATTCAGAACAGGCCTGGGCAGAGTCAGCTCCCTTCCTTTGTGGCTCCCAGGGTACGCCCCAGCCCTTTCTAACCCCCTGAATCCCACCCATTCTTCAAGGCCCAACCACGTCCAGCACTGAGCATCCTCCCCTGACTGATCTCTCTCCTCAAAATCCCTGTAGACAATATACGGTCTCTCCCAGTGGCCTCCACCATTTTTCTCACACATCCCTACCAGTAAGAGGTTTGAAGCATGTACCCCCAGTGTACTTTTCAGTAAAACACTGTGTATGTACCATTACTCTCTGTCTCACAGCTCGAATCTATATTGGTAAATCCTGTTGGTTCTACCATCAAATCAGGTCGAATATGCCGCTCCGTACCTCCACCCTGGTCCAAGCCACCATCATCGCTCACCTGGAAAATTGCTCGAGGCCTTACAGCTGGTCCCTGTCCTCCTTCCCTCCAAAGTATTTTCAACACAGCAACCTTACTGATCCTCTAGAAACACGAGCCAGATCACATCGCTTCTTTGCTCACGCCCACCAGTGTCTTCCCATTCCACTCCCAGGAAAAAAGCCCAAGTCCTTTCACGTGCCTGCAAGGACCTGGCCACACCCTCGCCCCACCCCTTGGTCTCCATCTGCCAGCTATTCACTGGGCTCCAGGCGCACTGACCTCATCTTCTTCAACCTTCCAGAACACGTTCCCACATTAGGGTGTTAGTACTTGCTCTGTGCGTGGTGGGCAGGGGTGTCTTGCCCAGAGACAGCCACATGGTTCATTCCCTTCGTTCCACCAGGTAATTACTCTGTCCCTTCTCACCGAGACCTCACTCGGCCATGTTATCTAAAAAGTTACAACTCTCTCCCCCATTCTTCCCGTCGTTTCTCTGATCCATGTTTCTCCTCAGCATGTATCACCACCTAACACACTTTATCTTTCCTTGGTTCATCTTGTTGATCCCCTGTTCTCCCCGACCAGACCGTAAGCTCCACGAGATCAGGGACGCCTGACGGAGGGGTTCACTGCTGTGTCCCCCGTACCCAGCAGTATAGGAGGCATCACCCATACTCACTCCCATTATTCATTGCTTCCATCACCACCACGGAGTCTGCACCGTCTACGGCCATTAACAACAGATGTCAGTGACAAACTCTTCCTCAGTGTCTATCATCTCTTGAGACACTAGGTAATGACATAGATGTCGATCCATATTTCATATAGTGAACTTGGTAATTTCATGGTTTTTGACTGTGTCTCATCAGATGTGATTATACTATCATTGGTTTTTTTTTCTCATGATGAGGAAAGGAGCTTGTACTGAGAAGACAGGCTATTCGATGAGCTAACAATAGAAACATAAATACAAGTTCCAGTCTTTTCTTCCTGCCCTCTCCGTGGGTGGTCTCACACACCTCCCCTTTGAGAGAACCTGGACCATTCCATTCTTTTTTTTTTTTTAACATCTTTATTGGAGTATAATTGCTTTACAATGGTGTGTTAGTTTCTGCTTTATAACAAAGTGAATCAGCTATACATATGCATATATCCCCATACCTTCTTTTGAGATTAAATATGCCCTGCTCTTTACTTATACTTATCTCTTCGAATATTTATATTTTGCCTTTTGAAGTAGCTCTTCAACCTGGACAGTGGGAACTATATCATATATAATATTAGGTAGTAGTTAAAACACAGACTCCAACCTCCTGGGTTCAAATCCCTGCTTCAATTCTTCCTCGTTATGTGACGTTAGCAAGTTGCTCAACCTCTCTGAGCCTCAGTTGCCTCATCTCTAAAATTGAGATGGTAAACGTACTTCCCCGTAGGGTTGTTACAGGCATTAAATGGGTTCATTCTTGTAAAGCGTGTGGACTGTTGGCACATGGTGAGGGCTACAGAAGACTATGCTAGTTCTGTTGTTATTATTATTTCATACTAGCTCATGCACACAGTTTAGTGTTTGGGCATGGGAGGCATTCAGTAAATATTTATAGGTTGGTTACATATCTGTGTTAACCATGTCTTTCATTTTCTTTATTCTTATGCTTTGACATCTGAGGATTTGCAAAGCCTGGAGGGACAGCCCCTCCCGAGGTTTAGCCAACCCCTAGAGATGGTGAGCAACTCAAAGTGAGAGTTCACTTTTCAAATGCAAACCAACCAAGATGGAGCCCACACCTCAAACACCTCTTTTGTTGAGCTCCACACTCCAGGCCGCCATCCACCTGCCCTACTCATCCCAGAGCCGGGTACCAGACAACTAGGGACAGACAGCACCTACACCCCAGGGCCCTCTGAAGTTACTCAGAAGAGCCAATCCTACACCTGATTACCCTGCCTCACTCATTCCTTCCTGGGGAAACCACAGTAAAGGCTCTCGCTCACAGTTCCTCCCTCTCTACCTCCAACTGACCCTGTCACTGTGTGCCCCCCTTCTTGGCACCTGCGAGAAGCAAGCTATCATTTCAATGGTAATCGTCTCCTAATCTACTGGCCTCACGAAACCTCAAATTTCCCCTTAATACACTGTATTTTAGAACAGTACCATGGCCAGAGAATGACTATGTCCCGTAATCCCTACCCTGTGCCTCTGGCTTCTCCTTTGTCTGGACCTGCTGGCCCCCTTTCTCACCAAGACATACAGTTTCCCCATTACTTGCTCATTAGTAACGGACTTAGATACAGAACCATCTGAAGTCGTCTCACTCTTCCTCTCTTCTCTTGCCGTCACTCCACTTCTCATCCACCAGCTCTGTCTTCACTTGACCCCTAGCCTGTCTCCTGTAGTTTAGATATTATTTCTCTCCTGACTATGCCTTCGTCTCCTCTTGCCCAGTTGTATGTTGATGTCTTCCAGTAGCATCCCCTGTGGCTTGATTTGTCCCCAGAGTCTCTGCTTTCTATGTGCTGGCTGCATGGTCACTCCCTATTCCTTTTCTCCAGAACACGGTATTTATTGCTTGACCTATAGCTCTATGGTCTTCATGTGCTACACTCCCCATCCTTCAAAGCCCGGCTCCTTCATGAGGCCCCCTCTGACCTCTGGAGGCCACAGGAATGTCTCTCCTTGAATGTCACATCAAGTACCATCTGTGCTGCCTACTGGAACAGGTGTGTTTTACTGCTGCACATCACCTCTTTATCTTTCCAAGTAGCTTGGGCGCTCCTTGAGGGAGACAGCATGAGCTACATGTTTCTAAATCTCCTCGAAGACCTCAAACACAAAACTACTCACCCAGGAAGCACTGATGTCAGTACAGTACAGGGAACATGACCCTGGAGCCAAACTGTCTCAGGTTAGACTCCCACTCCCCTGCTTCTGTGCAAATTATAAATAACAGCAAGTTATTTACCCTCTCTTTTCTCAAAAAATGGACATTAAGTAAGAATATGCACATAAAGGGCATAGCATATAACAAACACTGAAGAAATACTAAGTTGTGTTTTTGTGTGCTGAAAGATTACCTAGTCATTCTCTAATAAATATTATTAAATATTAATTTTGTATAGATCAAACATACATTATGTAGCAGAAGGCATCCTTAACAGGTTTATAGGACCTTAAAAAATGACCTCTTCTAGAATCACTATTTTTGATAATGGGCCGGGCAGATGAGAGTGGGGAGAGAGAATATCTAGACCTTTCTTTCCTCACAGAAGTGCAGCAAAGAGCATCTTTCTGAAGCTAAGCATATGCCTGTATCCGTTCTTCTTCAATAACCTTTAGGGGTTTTTTTAATGATACAAAATATAACCTGGATTCCCTGAATCCACGAGAAAACTTTCAAGAGCACAAAGAATAATTATTTTTTAAAAATCATCCACAATTCCTACCATCCAGATAATAACGGTAATAAATATGTTGTACTATTCATATACTGTATCAACTTTTTAAGTTACTGGAATTATACAGTACTTGTTGTATAACTGTTTTTAATATGTTTAATATTATAGTACTTGTCTATAATATGCTTTTCACATAACATCTTGGGCATTTCCTATGTTGATACATATTTTTCTAGAACATTTGTCAAGGCTAAATGGTGTGTCACCATGTGGCTACGATACGTCAATACTTCACTTAATAATCCTTTCCTGATGCCAGCTTTAAGCTGTCACAAACGTCTGACTGAGGTTATTCCTCTAAAGATTGTATGACTAATTCGGAGCTTTGTTACTGCGTGTGTTGCACAGAACCAGACCTTCATGGCCCGAGGATTATAACTCCTGCCCCAAACCAAGCTGAGTCACGTCCTTTTGTAGAGTTAAGAAGCCACACTTGGGGACTTCTCCGGTGGCGCAGTGGTTAAGAATCCGCCTGCCAATGCAGGGGACACGGGTTCGAGCTCCGGTCCGGGAAGATCCCACATGCCGCAGAGCAGCTAAGCCTATGAGCCACAACTACGGAGCCTGTGCTCTAGAGCCCGTGCTCCGCAACAAGAGAAGCCACCGCAATGAGAAGCCCGTGCACCGCAACCGAGAGTAGCCCCCGCTCGCCACAGCTAGAAAAAGCCCGAGTGCAGCAACGAAGACCCAACGCAGCCAAAAAATAAAATAAAATAAAATACTTCTTAAAAAAAGGCCACACTTGATGGGAAAGGGCCCCCTTCAGTGGGGGGAACCAGCTCTTCACCTTGGCCTTGGACATCACAGCAGGTTCGTCAGAGAACACTCTTGGGGAAGGCTGACACAGCTACAACTTAAGGACTGTCCCCTCGCCTGCTTCCAGCCCATGTTTCCTTCACTTATCTTTTCACAAGCTTTGTTACCTTCAGACCCTTCATTTTAATCTCCTTCTTAAATTACTCTTTACCCTATTCCGTGACCACTTATGCTTTCTACGTTAAAGCCCATTAACTTCTATTTTTAATCCCATTTACCTTCACGTTTTTAATGTTTCTACTGTAGACTTAACCATTATATAATCTTCAAAATTTTTTATTGAAATTGTCAACCTATTGAATCAAAAAGTTGAAATGGATAATATTTGATAACATCTTTATTGGAGTATAATTGCTTTACAAGGGTCTGTTAGTTTCTGCTTTATAACAAAGTGAATCAGCTATACATATACATATATCCCCATATCCCCTCCCTCTTGTGTCTCCCTCGCACCCTCCCTATCCCACCCCTCTAGGTGGGCACAGAGCACTGAGCTGATCTCCCTGTGCTATGTGGCTGCTTCCCACTAGCTATCTATTTTATGTTTGGTAGTGTATATATGTCCATGCCACTCTCTCACTTCGTCCCAGCTTACCCTTCCCCCTCCCCGTGTCCTCAAGTCCATTCTCTATGTCTGTGTAATTATTCCTGTCTTGCCCCTAGGTTCTTCAGAACCATTTTTTTGTTTGTTTGTTTTGCATTGTATCTTTTTAAAAACACTTTTCATCCGGGTTTTATTTTTTAATTAACTTTCAAGTTTTTCTTTTAAATCATTGATTACCTTCTAGTTCTCATACCTTAAGTAAGTTTACTTACTTTTTTAGCCTTATTTTTATTAGGCTAATTTTTTTATTTTTAAAAATTTGTTTGATTTCAAACCTTAAATCTTGTTAAACTCCTGAATTTGAACTTGTGTTTTTGTATTTGGCAGTTTCTCTTTCTTTTCTTTATCCTTCTGACAAGATCTTCTTTGAACAGTCTTTGTTTAGCTTAGTCTTCTCTTACATTTTGCTTATTTTGTGATCAGTTTTAGCAGTGGCTTGTTAGAATCTGGGCTGGGCCTCGTATCACATCTGGACCCATCTCCCCACTGTCTCTGTGGTCCTGTCCCCGCTGCCCTGCATGCCTCCCCCCGCCAGTTAGGGATGGCAGCCTGAGCGACTCAGGGTTAATTCTGCCCTGGGCTCAAGGCTCGCTTTGCACACGGCTTATTTGATTAGCTGGACCCTATGATTGTTGTCTCGAATTATCCAGTAATGAGAACATTCAAGTTCTAAATCCAAGGTCTGCAATGAATAAGCACTAACAGTAAGACAAGCCAGGCCCGCAGAGTGAAACAAACAAGCCAGAGGGCACCTCGTTCAGTTCCGCCTGCCCTGGGGAGGGTCCTACGGGTTGATCAACCTTCCCAGTGGCTCCCTGAGAGAAGAAGCACAATGCACCCTGAGATGCCAGCCTGCACCGGTTCCACCCCTGCAGTCGGACACCTCCGTTTCTCCATTTCTGGCAGAGTTGAAAGGCCCTCCTTCCTCATCACAAAAGCCCAACTTGGCTACAAAATTATCTCGAATAAGGTTGTTCCGTGAGATCAGCTGCGACCCAGGCAGCAGCTCTCTGAAGTCTATGGAATCTGTGTTGGGCGACTCAACCTGCCCCTCGTTGGAGAGCAGGCAATTTTCTCTGTCCTTCTAGGCTCTTCTGGCTGGTCTAAGAATTCAACTGACATGAATCAGATCAACAGGAGAAAAATCACACAAAAGTTTAGTAACATGTATACATGGGAGAGACTCAGGAAAACTCAACTCACCAAAATGGCCAAAGCCATTATACCAAGGCCAAAGCCTTAAACACCAAGTTCAGCTAAAGACAAAAGAGGATGTTGGGGGTAGTGGTTCGGGACCTCAAAGGGGAGTAAGGCAATTTCACATGGAGATGGAAAAGCAAAGATTTGGTAAATGAATGCTTGCTGGGCCAGGCAGAGACTCTGGGACACAGAGAGGAATTGTAACAAACAGACTTTGCTAGGTTCCTCCCTGTCCACACACCTAGTTCCTCCATAGTTATCTACAGTGATAGCTCCCTTCCCGGAACAGGTCCTCTATCTAGACTTTTACGCACTTAGGGGGAAGGTCAAATGTTCTTCTCGAGTCTTTTGGGCCTTGATTATTTTCAGCTTGAAATAATCCCATGGCAAAGAGCTATTTGGGGTGGTAAGTTTTCCTCGCCTACACCCTAAATCCCAAGAAACGACTCCAGAACCCCTCACAGTGGTCAGTCAGGCAGCCATGAGCCTCACTGGACCGGGGAAACCGAGGGGCCCAATCAAAACCAGCAAAGATCCCAGTACCACAGAGGGCTTCGCAGTCACCTCCTTCCTGGCCTCATACCCCCAAATGGTTGAGCAGTGCTCCACATCGCGGGGTCACAGGTCTCTCACTCAGCCATGCACTCTGTGATGCCAGGCCCTGGGACAAGGAGGGGTCATTGCAAAGGTGAATAAGAGGGGTGTGTGGTCCCCCAGAAAGAAACATGTAAAACCAACTATGATTCAAAGCTCAGTGATTAAATACAACCAACACCAACGACGCGCTGTGGACCACAGGGGAAGAATGATGCATTGTAACAGTTGAGGAGAGAGGACAGAGAGAGCTTCATGGAAAAGAGGGCTCCTGGCCTAAGCCTGCAAGGATAGGAGAAAGGACACCAGCGGCTGAGGGGTTCGTGTGGCACAGGCGTGGGGATTTGGAAGCGCCCAATGTGTTCAGGGAACTGCAGGTGATCTTACACCTGGGGGGGTAGGTAGAGAAGAGGGACCACCACCGCCGCCATCCCCGGCCCATCCGGGGGCCTCGGTACCCAGCTGTGTGCAGGCTGCCAGCCCCTCTGCTCTGAGACAGTGCGGGTGGACAGCAGCATCTCACTGGCTTCCCCTACCATTCAGCATCCTTAAGAAGTGATTTTTCTGCTGTTGAGGAACAAGTTACCTCCACTGTGCAGTGGAGGGCAGGCCTTCTAGGAAGGGAAAGCAGGGCCCTGGTCCTGGTCCTCCTGAGCACTTGTTCCTGTCTTCCCCTCCCCTCCCCTCCCCCTCTCCCTCCAACACCAGTCATCGCAAGTCAGGCGGGACGGAGTCCAGGGTACCATGTCATGGCCGGAGGCCTCTCCCGCCACCTCATCCCTGCTGGCCCCAGCTCTTGGGAGTGAAAACAATTCTCCTTCTCACGCATTCTCATTTATGGGCAGAATTCAGTGAAAGAACCACTACCCTCAACTGGGGCGGGAAGGGGGGACATCTTTTCTTTCCACCTGTTCAGTTTCCATGCTCCCTTCTTTCAAGAAAAGCCATTCCGCTTTCCTTTGGGACCATCCGTCTCCTCACCGCACAGTCCTGACGGCCTGTCAGTCATGGAGCCCTGTCCTTGGTGGTTCATCGGTGGACAGGGGACGAACCCAGGCCAATCGATCAGATGCTCTTCTTCTCCTTGTAGTATTTTCCCCCGTATCCCCATGTGGCTCACTCTCTACTTCTTCCTGATCTCTGCTTAGAGCAGCCAACGCTCACCCCACGTCTAACAGGACACCCCGTTCCCCACCCTAGGCACGTCTGACCGCCTTACCCTGCTGGAGATCTCACTGCGGCACACATCACCGCACAACGTGACGTTTGGGGGCGGGGGGAGCTGCTTAGTGTCTGTCTCTCCCACTGGAATGTCAGTTCCACGGGAACAATGACTTTTTTCAGGGATGCCTTATCAATCCCTACACACTGCTGACCATCGGCACTAATAAACGTCGTCGAACAGAGACGCCAGGCAGGCATGGCCTTCCACCCTTGAGTGAACTAACAGAAGCCGTCCAAGTGGATTCATCCTTGCAACACTGCGCTCCATCCATGGCTCGCGCTCCCTGGATCCCTGGGGCTGCCCTGTCCTGTGTGCCATCTCTATCCCCCTTTCCCATGAAGTGCTGGGTTTGACAGACATCGTTCCCAGGCTTTACAGTCACAGAGCACTGGCCCTCACCCCACTCCACTCCAGGCCTGACCCTTACCTCTGCCAGGCCCTCCATGGGCCACCACCCTCCCCTGCTGGGCTTCCCAAATCCTCAGAGCCTCTTTGTAACTGGCCTGGATTTGCCATACCCTCATTTGAACTTGACCTTTAATGGACCAGCCCCTGCATCCGTGTTGCTCTCCACCACCCACTACTCATCCCTCTCTATCCACCACTTCCCAATGTCCTCTCTGGGGCAGGACCTACTTTCTCAGTGACCCACGTGGCTGTGCACGCCGCTAGGAACTGATGCTGACAGGGGTTTAGGTTACAAGTAAAATTCAGGCTCAGTCTCAGGACCTGGGCTCACACCCAGGATGCTCCCACAGAGAAACGTTTTGCATACCTGCCTAAGGTCCTCAAATGACCACCAAAGCCATCTGGGACATAGTGATAGGAGGTCACCTTCTTGAATATATTTGGTAGCACAGCTACTAAACACAACAAGAGGACATGAAAAGCAAGCCACACTTCACTGCAACACAGCAGCAGTGACACCAACTGACACTCAACTTGCACAGCTCCTTGAAAATTAGCCAAGGTACTTCCTAGCACCAGAGCGCCAGGTTGAAGGAAAACATTCCCTCACTCATGCCTTCCACTCACAAGCACAGGCAGATAAGAGACCTCTGATCTCGGTTACTTTGAGCAGCAACTTTTCTTTCTTTTAAGTGATTCAGTTATTTTGACACAGGCCTGACGGCAAAAGAAGAGCTGCCACAGCAGTCAGGGAAGAGTCTACCACTTTGCCAAAACATTCAGAGAGCATCTTAGGTCGCAAATGAGAAGATGAGGGAGATGCCTTTAAGTAGATTCCGAGTGTATTTTGCTCTCCACCAGAGCAAACAGTAGTTGGTTGACACTCACCATCTTTCTTTAGAAATACTTTCAAAGTCATTTGTAGTCTAAAAGGAAACACACAAGTACATATGGAAACAGCCAGTTGCACTTAATTCATACCTGGGGCATGGTGGGGGGAGGGTAATGTGATGTGGCTTTAAAACATCAAATTGGCCACCTGTGACTGACCACTGGCTATAAATTTAATCTAGTCCTCAGGAAGGACCACAGGATAGCTACCATGAAAGCATGAAAAAAAATTAAGTCAAAAATGTTTTAATTGGGTTTCCCTGGTGGCGCAGTGGTTGAGAGTCCGCCTGCTGATGCAAGGGACACGGGTTCGTGCCCCGGTCCGGGAAGATCCCACATGCCGCGGAGCGGCTGGGCCCGTGAGCCATGGCTGCTGAGCCTGCACGTCCAGAGCCTGTGCTCTGCAACGGGAGAGGCCACAACAGTGAGAGGCCCGTGTACCGCAAAAAAAAAAAAAAAAAGTTTTAATTGTAATTTGGGGGTAAAAAGAAAGTTTTATTAGAAATAAGACTCACAGACATAGAAATTAAACTTATGGTTACCAAATGGGAGGGGGGAAGAGATAAATTAGGAGTTTGGGATTAAAATATACACACTACTATATGTAAAATAGATAACCAACAAGGACCTACTATATAGCACAGGGAACTATATTCAATATCTTGTAATAACCTACAATGAAAGAGAGTGTAAAAAATATATATATATATATATATATATATATATATATAGATGTATAACTGGGACTTCCCTGGTGGCGCAGTGGTTAAGAATTCACCTGCCAATGCAGGGCACATGGGTTCGAGCCCTGGTCCGGGAAAATCCCACATGCTGCAGAGAAACTAAGCCCACGTGCCACAACTACTGAGCCTGCACTCTAGAGCCCACGAGCCACAACTACTGAGCCCACATGCCACAACTACTGAAGCCTGAGCACCTAGAGCCCGTGCTCTGCAACAAGAGAAACCACCGCAATGAGAAGTCCACGCACTGCCATGAAAAGTAGACCCCGCTCGCCACAACTAGAGAAAGCCCATGCGCAGCAACAAATATCCAATGCAGCCAAAAATTAATGAATTAATTAATAATAATAATAAATTAACAACTTTAAAAGAAGATACTGTAATCAAGACAACGTAATATTGGCTTAAAGATAGACAAACAGATCAATGGAATAGAAAAGAAAGTCCAGAAACAGACCCACACATATATGTGGACAACAGGCCTTTGACAAAGAAGTAAAGATAATTCCATTGAAACAGGATATTCTTTTCAACAAATGGTGCTGAAACCATTAGATATCCATATAAAAAAGGAACTGAAAATAGATCACTGACCTAAATGTAAAACCTAAGACTATAAAACTTCTATAAAACTATAAAACTTGTAAAACAGTTGGGGAAAATATTTTTCAACAGACAGTTTACCAAAGAATATCTGTGGATGGCAAATAAAAACATGCAAGATGTTCAGTATCATTAGTCATTAGGGAAGTGCAAATTAAAACCACAATGAGGGGAAAGGGGGGAAGTAAATTAGGAGTTTGGGATTAACACATATGCACTACTATATATAAAATAGATAACCAACAAGGACCTACTGTAGAGCACAGGGAACTCTACTCAATATTTTGTAATAACCTGTAAGGGAAAATAATCTAAATATATATATATATTTATATTTATATATCTGAATCACTCTGCTGTACACCTGAAACACAACATTGTAAATCAACTACACTTCAATTAAAAAAAAACCACAATGAGATACGATACAACTAAACTCCTATTCAAATGGTTAAAATTTAAAAGATAATCCTACCAAGTACTGGTGAGGATGTCAAGCAATTAGAACTCTCTTGCACTGCAGAGGTGAAACATAAAATGTTACAGACACTTTGGAAAACAGTTTGGTAGTGTCTTAAGGAGTTAGCCATATAACTACCCTATGATTCAAGCATTTCACTCCTAGGTATTTTCACAAGAGGTATGAAAACATGTGTCCATACGAAGGGTTACATACAAATATTCAGAGCAGCTCTATCTGTAGGAGCCAAGAACCAGAAACAACAAAAACGTCCATCAGGAGATGAGCGGATAAGCTAATTGTAGTATATTCATACAATGGAATACTATTTAGCAGTACAAAGAAATGAATTATTGATACACACTAAAACATGGATAAATCTCAAAATAATTACGCTCAGTGAAAGAAAGTAGACATACAAAAGTCCATACTGTATAATTCAACTTATAAAATTCTAGAAAATGCAAACTAATCTAAAGTAATATAAAAACCAGTCTGTGGTGATGGGGCAGGAGGGGGCCAAGGAGGAGGGAGGGATTACAGAGAAACTCAAGGAAGCTTTTGGCAATGTTGCACAGTCCTGCAGTCTTGATTGCGGTGATGGTTTCGCGGGTACATATATATATCAAAGCTTATCAAATTATATATTTTAATTATGTGCAGCTTATTTCAGCTTCACCTCAGGGGAAAAAAAGACATTTTTCTAAAAGTGGGTTCTGGTGATGGTTGCGCAATTCTATAAATTTACTAAAAATCACTGGATTATATTCTTCAACTGGGTAAACTTTATGGTACGTAAGTTATGAGTCAGGAAGTCATTTAAAAAACGACTAGAAGAAAAAAAAAAAACAACTAGAAGGAAACACACCATGTCCTGAAAGTTGTTAGCTGAGGGTATTGAAATTACAATGTGATGTTTTCTTGTTTTCTTTATAACGTTCCATATTTTTCAGGTTTTTCTAATTGAATACAAATTTTAAAAAGCAAAAAAATTTTTCAAACATACCTTCTGGAATTAGTACTTTTATCTCTTTCAGCTACTAATAATCAGCTAACAAATGTATCATCTTTGTGTAAATTTATAATAAATATATTTTTGAAAACTTGAAGGAAGCCTATACGGGATAATGGACTTTTTTGTTGTTCTTATATCTACGGCTCCTCCTACAGGGGCACCTGACACATAGTGAGCACTGAGCGCATACCTGATGGATGAGCACACAGTATCTGTAAAACAATTCTCCATTTTTTTAATGATCGATCTGCCCAATACTTCATGATGACTTCTCCCAGGCTAAATTATTATAATAATTAGGGATGGGCAAACTACCGGCCAAATCCGGTAAATGAAGTTTTATTGGAACCCAGCCATATGCATTCATTTATACATTGTGCGTAACTACTTTCAACCACAGCAACAGAATTGAGTAGTTGCTATAAAGACCGTATGGCCCTCAGAGTAAAATATTTACTATTCAGCCCTTTATAGAAAAAGTTTGCCTGGGAAAGTGGGAGGTACAAACTATCGGGTATAAGATAGGCTACAAGGATGTATTTTACAACACAGGGGATATAGCCAATATTTTGTAATAACTGTAAATGGAGTGTAACCTTTAAAAAATGTTTAGAAAATAAAATTTTTTTTTTAATTCTTAAAATTAAAAAAAAGGTTTGGCAACCCTTGTAATAAATAATGACAGTCATTTATTGCATATTTACCATCAACTAAATGTTTGCACACATTATTTTCTTTCTTAATTTTCACCTCTAAGGGAGTTATAATCATCTAAGCTATGGATATAAATCACAGAGGTATGGGTGAGACGTTGTTTAAATGCATAGCTGGAAAAGCCATTTTTCTATAAATGTGCTATTTTTAATCAGTTATCTATGTAGAGTATAAACGTAAAAGTAAGGAATATTTGTATAAAAAAGAAATTCATTTGTAAAGTCCATCTTTCCAAAGTTGGCGATTTCTCAAAGATTTAATTTCTAAGAGTATAAACCCCACATACTATTTTAGTTGAACTATAATTCACTGTGAAGTAGAATAACTACCTTCCAGAAACTACACTAGGCACTTTACATCTTCTGTGCCACTCGACACTAACAACTTCGTGGAGGAAAAAAATATATTTTCGTTCTCAATTTACAGATGAGAAAGCTGAGTCCCTGAGCAGTTAAGATCAGCAATTAGTAAGTTAGAGAGGCAAAATCAGAACCTGGCTCTATCTGAAACCAAAGCCTATCTTCTCTCCATTTGCGGACACATGTCTCCAAAATACAAAAAAGCAAGAGTTTAATTATAAGAAGTATATAGGGGAATTCCCTGGCAATCCAGTGGTTAGGACTCCATGTTTTCACTGCCAAGGGCGCAGGTTCAATCCCTGGTTAGGGAACTAGGATCCCGTAAGCCATATGGTGTGGCCAAAAAAAAGAGAGAGAACTGTATAGGTCTCTACTGCCAAGGAAATTAAACATATTAGAGCTGAAAATCCCAAAATATTTTTGGAACTGTTAGTAGCAGGAGTTTTAGAAGCACTCTAAATAAAAAGAAGCTCGCTATTTAGATTTCCGTCTCGTTTCATCCCTAATTGGCTGCCATAACGATGGCAGAGAAACCTACATTATCTGAAAAATACATTCCAAATATGTTGTATGACATTTACTTCAATATTATGGTGAAGACTCAGAAGAGCACACCAACTGTTAACAGCAGATTAAATTTACTTCCTGGGAAGGATGTCACTGCCAAGAAACACCTTCCAGGTAAACAGCCATAGGTATGACACAACTCCTGTTTGCTTTCCAGGCACTCAAAGAAGCAGGATTCTCCCAGGAAAGATCCAAGTCTAGAGCAACGCTTAGACATTAAGAGAATAATCTCATGTGCAAATGTCCCTGCAGTCACTGGCATCATCGCGGCCATCCACTGGATTTTATAGACATTCGAGTGATATAAACTTTCCAGGACAGCTTTAATGTTACCCTCCCACCACCCCATCAATCCACAGAAATTAATTCTATCACAGTAGGTGCTTCCAGTAGGGCTCACTATAAAACTTAACTCTTGTATTTAGAGAAGCATTCATACTCAAAGTCTACAGTCACTGACGGGAGAACTATTACCAAAAGATAACACTGGGCACTCATTATATGTAAGATACTGTGCTACACGCCTTTATATGTATTTTCTCACTTCAACTTCACAGCAGCCTTATGAAGCATATACTATTGTCCTAATTTAAGGCATTCTCCTTTGTAATCACCTCATTGATGAAGGGATAGAATAAATTCAACCCAATTAAAAACAGATAATCCCTGACTCTTTATTATCTAACAATAATGAAGATAATTTATCAATACAAGCACTTTTACTACGTTACTATACTCGCCACCAGATTTGTCCTCATCTCTTCCCTACTAATGTGGCCAGACTCCCACAGAGACACCTGAAGCGTGAAATCAGAAGAGCCTTACGTCATTTCAATCCATGGCATCTAGGACTACGACACATCAACCTCTTCTTATGAAGAGTAACTTTATTCTTTCTAACTTCCGATACATTTCTGATCAATCGAAATTCCGACCTATACATGCCCTGAATTGACATACCTTTTTTCCCCCATTGGAAGTTGCGACAGTTAATTTTATGTGTCAACTTGACTGGGTAAGGGACGCCCAGACAACTGGTAAAACTATTTCTGGGTGCATCTGTGAGGGTGTTTTTAGAAGATTAGCATTTGCGTCAATAGACTGAGTAAAGAGATCCACCCTCACCAAAGTGTGTGGGCATCATCCGTTCCTATGAGGGCCCAGATAGGACAAAAAGGTGGAGGCAGGGCAAATTCTCTCTCCTCTTGAGCTGGGATGCCCACCTTCCCTTGTCCTCAGACATCGGAGCTTTCAATTCTCATGCCTTCAGACTCCGGAACTCACACCAGCAGCCCCTCAATTCTCAGGCTTTTGGGCTTGAACTGAAGGTCACCCCCAGCTTTCCTAGTTCTCCAGTTTGCAGATGGCAGACTGTGGGACTTCTCAGCCTCTAGAGCCACATGAGCCAATTCCTACAGAAATCTCCTCGTATAAATATATAACTCCTATTCTGTTTCTCTGGAGAAGCCTAACATAGATTTGCTTCAAATAGCTAACTTTTTCTTTATGTCATATGATTATCATAATTAAGCGGTACCCAGCCACTGACCTGAAAGAAGCTATTAGCTTCACAAGCAGACCTAGTCATCCGCATCTGCATCTGCTTTCGCACGACTGTAATTAATCAAGGTTGTCTTTGTTAGCTAATAACATGAACTCAGGTCCAGGATCCCTCAGCGCAAACCCTTGAGGCTGGATGTGCCTTGGAATGTAGACTTTTTCACATTTTACAAAAGTAAAGGGTGAGTGATGCTGTATATTATGCAGCTCTTAAGGCAGCTTTGCTTCTTTTAGTGGATTTCTGTATGATCATCCCATAATTCTGAAATTTGTGTTTATTCTATCACTAGTAGGAAAAACACAGTTTAAAAAAATAAAAGGCAGGGCTTCCCTGGTGGCGCAGTGGTTGAAAGTCCGCCTGCCGATGCAGGGGACGCGGGTTCGTGCCCCGGTCTGGGAAGATCCCATATACCGCGGAGCGGCTGGGCCCGTGAGCCATGGCCGCTGAGCCTGCGCGTCCGGAGCCTGTGCTCCGCAACGGGAGAGGCCACAACAGTGAGAGGCCCGCGTACCGCAAAAAAAATAAATAAATAAATAAATAAAATAAAAATAAAAGGCAGTGAAAAAGCTCAACGTGTTCATATTGAATTGGAGAGTAATTTGCTGAGTCCAAAACTAGCATACAGACACCAGGGCAAATCTCATTACCTGTCCTAGGTCATGGTCACAATAAGCAGCTTAAGTGATCCAGTCTTCCTCACTGTCTACTCCACATTTACCCTAGTAATTTGGATTAGTCCTCATCCAAACCCTGCCAGCTCAGCTTGAAAAATGCTGGCCTACATTATATCTTTTGGGATTTTTTATAAACGTGATACTCAAAAGAGTCACAAACATTGTAATGTATGAGACTACAGTGAGGGTGGTAGTAATCCCTTATACCTCCCATGACCAGTTCACGCTAACAACCCTGGTATAAAATGATTACATGTGTAATTACCATTTTTAATGTGCATTTAGTTCAAACAATGAATCAGACACTATAACAATATAATGTATGACCATCTTATTCCTTAAATAAGATGCTTTCCTACTGTGCATCTTAATTACAGAACAGGGGAAGCATTCCAACTAAAATCATAGTGTTAGTATGATCTAAAATTATCTCCCCACAAATATGAAAGTTTTTGCTGTAGCAAATATCTTAGCTTGGATTCCCCCAGAAGCAGAGCCTAAGACGAGGATCTGAGTCCAAGTAGTTTAGCATGATTCTGGAACACATAGATACTGAGTTTAGGGAAACCACACACGGTGCTGACTCATCTAAATACCATCTGACTCTGAAAAACCCTCAAACGTATATATTAATTTGTACACACCTAATAATCGATTTTATTTCTCTGTGTGTGTGTGTTCCAGCCCCCAAGAAACACGTTTTGTTTTCAAGCAGTAGAAACTGGCTGTGCCTCTCAGCCAATAACTGGGGTGAAGATGTCTGCACAGTTCTTGGCTTCCTTTTTGGCCATTTATTTGTGAACCATTTTGACCCCTGTTGTCCAAAAAAAAATATACAAGTAATCGTGCTGGACACGTGAGCCAAACAAACCTAGGAGGGGAATAAGCCTGGAGGCGAAAGAGCAAGTACCTGTAAGTTTGATGTTCGCTGAGAGTCATCAAGGACATGGTTAAGGACACAGAGGGTGAAGGTCAGAGGCAGGTGGCATCGGTGAAGGAAGCCCTCTGATATTCTGAGGGCATCATGAACAGAACTGCAGCCCAGGAAGATGCATCCACAACTGAGAGAGGTGAACTGGGAAGAATAAGGCCAGAGGCAGTCACGACTCCAGGGGACTTGAAGGGAACTGAAAGCCATTGCCAAGACTGCCATTACGTGACATACATTCCTTTCAAATGTTACTCACATCTTTCCAAAAAAAAAGGAAAAAGAGCAAAAGGTTGGGATTTCCCTGTTGCACTGGCATCAGATGGTCCAGAGCTGGGGCTTCCTATTCTTGCCTCATGTGCAGTCTCCACACTCCAGAGGTTCTGTGATCACAGTCGCTTGCTCTCTCATTCCTTGCTTGCTAGGAAGAGCCAGCCTTGGGTGTTCTGGGGTAAGTTTCAAGGAAGCACAAACTGGAGGCAAGGACGTGCATATAGCCAGCCAGCATTATCACTCTGCAGGAAGGGAAATGTAAGATCTCTGCAAAACCCGGATGGCAGCAGTCACCATAAAACGGGCAGGTGCTGTAAATCCAATATATGGAGGTACTGAGTCAGGAGATATAGTAGTCCGCTCAGGCTGCTGTTGCAAAATACCAGACTGGGTGGCTTAAACAACAGACATTTTCTCATAGTTATGGAGACTAGAAGTCCAAGTTCAAGGTGCTGGCGAAGTTGGTTTCTGGTGAGACCTCTCTTCCTGGCTTGCAGATGGCCACTCTCTCACTGTGTCTTCACACGGCCTTTCCACCATGCATGTGCAGGGAGAGAGAGCTCTGGTATCGCTTCCTCTTCTTATAAGGACACCAGTCTTACTGAATTAGGGCTCCAGCCATCGACCTCATTAACGTTAATTACTCCTGTAAAGTCCCCATCTCCAAATACAGTCCCTGGGGACTAGGACTTCAACATAAATCTTGGGGGATACACATTTCAGTCCATAACAGGAAGTGAGAGACTTTTTTAAAAAATCATTATATTGGTATTTTTAATAAATTTTATTTATTTATTTTGGCTGCCTTGGGTCTTCGTTGCTGCGTGCAGGCTTTCTCTAGTTGAGGCGAGCAGGGGCTACTCTTCCTTGAAGTGCACGGGCTTCTCATTGTGGTAGCTTCTCTTTGTTGCGGAGCATGGGCTCTAGGTCCACAGGTTTCAGTAGTTGTGGCGCACAGGCTTCAGTAGTTGTGGCTCGCAGGCTCAGTAGTTGTGGTGCACAGGCTCAGTTGCTCCACGGCATGTGGGAATCCTCCCAGACCAGGGCTCAAACCCGTGTACCCTGCATTGGCAAGTGGATTCTTAACCACTGCGCCACCAGGGAAGTCCCCATTATATTTTTAAATTACAGTCATTAAAAATTGTGCTGTTTGTTCACTAGAAGAAAAATATTAAAGTCATGACAAAGATTCAATACATTAAAAAATATCTGCGATGTAATTTTCCCCTCCTTCCTAGTCTGCACTGCTGCTCTGCGGCCACTCATCGGGCACACGTTCAGTGTTCACTACATGCCAGGTACTTGGCCTCACGGAAGATGATGGAAACAATAACCTCCCCCAAGAAAGCAAACAACCCAATCAAAAAATGGGCAGAAGATCTAAACAGATATTTCTCCAAAGAAGACATACTGATGGCCAAAAAGCGTATGAAAAGATACTCAACATCACTAATTATCAGAGAAATGTAAATAAAAACTACAATGAGGTATCACCTCACACCGGTCAGAATGGCCATCATCAAAAAGTCTACAAACAATAAATGCTGGAGAGGGTGTGGAATGTACCGTTGGTGGGAATGTAAATTGGTACAACCACTGTGGAGAACAGTATGCGGGTTCCTTAAAAAACTAAAAACAGAACTACCGTGTGATCCAACAATCCCACTCCTGGGCATATACCCTGAGAAAACCATAATTCGAAAAGATACATGCACCCCAATGCTCATTGCAGCACTATTTACAATAGCCAAGACATGGAAACAGCCCAAATGACCATTGACAGAGGAATGGATAAAGAAGATGTGGTACATATATACAATGGAATATTACTTAGCCATAAAAAAGAACAAAATAATGCCATTTGCAGCAACATAGATGGACCTAGAGATTGTCATACTGAGTGAAGTAAGTCAGACAGAGAAAGACAAACATCACATGATATCATTCATATGTAGAATCTAATTTTTAAAAAAGATACAAATGAACTTATTTACAAAACAGAAACAGACTCACAGACATAGAAAACAAACTTATGGTTACCAAAGAGGAAATGTGGGGGGAGGGATAAATCAGGAGCTTGGGATGAACATATACACACTACTATATATAAAATAGATAATCAACAAGGACCTACTGTAGAGCACAGGGAACTCTACTCAGTGCTCTGTGGTGACCTAAATGGAAAGGAAATCCAAGGAATAGGGGATATATGTATACATGTGGCTGATTCACTTTGCTGTGCAGCAGAAACTAACACAACATTGTAAAGCAACTATACTCCAGTAAAAAAAGACAAACGCATAAAAAATTATAAATCTATGTTAAAGGGTATATAATAAATAAATATGTAACTTGATACATCAGTGAAATAATGTTGGGGGCAGAGCTAAAAAATATCAATTTAATGGCTTTCTCTAATAAGTGAATTAGAGAAGGCTCACTTTGGGAAATAATCAAGCAAATATTGATCTGACCATCAAAAGAAGCTCAGACTATCAGGATAAAAAGCATTATAAATAGTAAAGTAAAAAATAAAGTGAAATTCTGTCTTCTTTTTTTTTTAAAAAAAAGGAAGCCTTTTTATTCTTACATCTATTTTTATCAAATATTAAAAATATATGAATTCATCAATCAATATCCCATAGATCACCCATCTTCTGCAGGACACTGGTGCTAAAAAATGTAAACACCCTCAGAAACACTACAATTTATTTAGAGAAAGGAGGGAAGCGCATGAAATGTTAAAAGGCATACACTAATACCTTTTCAATACAAGAAAAGCACAAGCCAGTGATTAACCGCCAAATGAACAGAGATACGGCAGTTTACAAAAGCAAAAACGTGAACATTTTGGACAGGGATATATTTAAGCAAGATATTCAAGGATGAGTAAAATTTGGACATCAAGGGGGCAGGAGAGCAAAGGCATTCATGTACAAAAATATGGTAGGAAAAGTCCATAAATAAGGTTAACGAGTGGAATATTTGGGAGAGCAGAGAAAAAGCAAATGTGGAGAGCCTTCAATATCAAGCTAGGAAATTGGATTTTATCCTCAGTGATGGGGAATCTGAGGAGCCCCTGAAAGTTCCAGCAAAGGATGATACATTCAAAGTGGTATATTAAGAACATTAGTCTAGCGTGGATGGACCTAGAGAGTGTCCTACAGAGTGAAGTAGGTCAGAAGAGAAAAACAAATATCGTATATTAACACATATAGGCAGAATCTAGAAAAATGGCATAGATGACCTTAATTGCCAAGCAGAAATAGTGACACAGACGTAGAGAACAAATTATGGATATCAAGGGGGAAGGGGTGGTGGTGGAAGGAATTGGGAGTTTGGGATTGACATGTATATACTATTGATACTATATATAAAATAGACAACTGATAGGAACATACTGTAGAGCACAGGGAACTCTATTTAATGCACTGTGGTGTCCTAAATGGAGGGAATATACGTATATGTGATTCATTTGGCTGGGCAGTAGAAGTTAACACAACATTGTAAAGCAACTATAGTCCAGTAAAAATTAATTTTAAAAAAAAAGAACATTAGTCTATTGTCACTTTATAGGGATTGAAAGAAACCTGTAGACAAGAAAACCCAATAGTCCAGGCATGAAGTGGTAAGGATTTGAACAAAGCTGGGCAATGGACAGTAGTGTGAGAGGGATTTAGGAGAAAGAGAATTTATAAGACTTGGAAAGAGAATTTATAAGACTTGGAAAGTTATAAGAAACAAAGAGATTCACTGGTTTCCACAACATATGGCCAAGAGATGGAAAGAATCATTAACAAAATTTAAAAATCAAGGTGGAAAGCTGCTTTCAGAGCAGATAAAACCCAACAGAAATATTGAACAGATCACCAGATGGTGAGGCAAAAACAGCAATCATAGGATTTAGTGTGGATACTGGCATATATTCTTTTGGAAAATAATCACGGTAAATACTCTATTTTTAAATAGCTTCTTTTTCTGATTATAAGGCAACTCAAGTTCAGAACAAACACACTTGATACCCAAAAAAAGAACCCCCAAAATAAAAATCAATCAGAATCCTGCTACCCAGAGATGACTACTCTAACACGGTGTCTATCCTTTCAGTATTTTTTTAATGTCAATAATGATAACAAGAGGGAAAGAGAAGAGGCGGAGAGGGGAAAAAAGTGTAAGATTTATTGACTGTCAAAGCACTAGCCAAACTCTTGACATACATGCAAGAACTTATTCTTCATAACAGCCCTATAAGAAACTATTATTATCCCTTTATGCAGATGGAGAAACTGGAGCCCGGAGCATTTAAGGAAACGGCTCAAAGTAACACAGAGTCGGGCTCCGAACCCAGGTAACCCAGCCCGACCAGGGATCTTAACCACCACGTATACTGCCTCTTGCACGATGTGCTTATATAACGTATATCAGTTTGAACACATGATAACAGAACCTATGCTCGTTCATTCATTCTTTAACCAAGTGTGTAAACTTTGCTGTTCATAGGAACAGCAGAATTCCTTAGGCAAACTCCATTGGGGGTGAGGGGGGGCTGCCAACTGACATCTTCTCTTAAAATAATTCTGTTCCCAATAGCTGGTCTTCCTTCAGTCTCTTGAGATTTCCCCAGTTCACTGAATCCAATAGTCAGGATAGGCTATGTGATGTTGCTGTAACAAGCATCCCAAAACATCTTAGGGTTTATAACCACAAAAGTTTATTCCTTGCACACAATTCATGATCTAACAAGGGTCATCAGGGAGATCTGCTCCAGGACTTCTTATTCCAGAACCCAAGTTGACGGCACCATAATGTTGCCACTCTGGTGACAGAGGAAAAGAAGGCTCTGCAGGGTCTTGCTCTGGCCTGGAAGTAGCACCTGTCACTACACACAACTCATTGGCCAGAACTTGTCACATGACCTCAACATACCACAGGGGTCCAGGAAGTACGCTCTGCCCATGGGCCCAGAATGGGGAAGGACACCTCTGACTTCACATTACCACACGTAATTCACATCCCGAGTCCCTGGAGCTCTCAGGTTCAACCCGCACCTTGACAAAGATCGTATTGCTAATACAGACAAAAACGGTCAAATATAGATTGAATTAGCAGAGCTGTAAAGGTGACTTTATGGCATCAGCTTAAATTAATAGAGTCTTTAAGGAACATTTGGGTTCATTCCACAGATGAAGAAAATGAAGCCCAGAGAACACCAGTCCAAAGTAACCCCAGCTAGTAACAGATTAAAATCTGAGAGTTTTATTTTTTTATGATTCCCTCAATAATCCCTCACAAAGCATGCCAGAAAAAGGCACGTTTTACCTGTTGGGAGATTTACCATTTGTATTCCAATCAAATATGAATTTCATTAAAATTAAAATCTGTGTTAAAATATTTTTCAGGAAAGTACATTACCATAGATCTTAGTCTTTTTATATACATTTCTTATTTTCCTTACCAACGTTTTATGATGTAGAGTTGTACATTCTCCGACAGATTTTATTTTAGTTACTAATCTGGCAAGTGTATTCATTTGCAAGCAAAAGAGAATCTAAATGGTGGTATTTGATGAATATATGTATATGTGTCTCCCAATATTTTTATTTTGCCTTACTTAGCTGAGACAAACTCAGAAGTGGGAAAAAAAAAAAAAAACACAAGATGAAACCAAGAGCCATTCCCCCAAAATGACTTCAGGGTCATTAGGAAACAGATAGTGCAGCCCCCTCATTTTATTTTATTTTAGTTCTAAATATTTATTTATTTATTTGTTTGTTTGTGCTGGGTCTTAGTTGCAGCTCGCCAGCCCCTTAGTTGTGGCACACAAACTCTTAGTTGCGGCATGCATGTGGGATCTAGTTCCCTGACTAGGGATTGAACCCAGGTCCCCTGCATTGGGAGTGTGGAGTCTTAACCACTGCACCACCAGGGAAGTCCCAGCCCCCTCATTTTAAGAGAAGAAACTAAGACCCACAGAATTTGGGTGATGTGCCCAGGCCCCCCACTAACAATGTGCTACAGTCAAGTCTCACATCCAGGGTTCCCCTCCAAGCTCCTTTCCAGCACCCCATGTTGCCCCAAGCTTCATGATTTTGGACAAGTCGTTTCATTTCTCTGGTCCTTGGTTTCCTTAGCTGGAAAATGAGGGAGACAGATTCACTAGAACAAGATTTCCCAAATGGGTTTCAAAGAAGACCAGCCTCTGAGATGACTGTGGAGTTAAAAGTTTTCTTGGTCATCCAAGTTTGAGAGAGACTAGACGCCTCAGTCCTCTCCTGGAGATTTCTAATGGATATCGGCAGAGTGAAGGCTTTAAGAAATTCTTCAATAAAGAAAAACGTTGGGCTTCCCTGGTGGCGCAGTGGTTGAGAGTCCGCCTGCCGATGCAGGGGACACGGGTTCGTGCCCCGATCCGGGAAGATCCCACATGCCGCGAAACAGCTGAGCCTGCGCGTCCGGAGCCTGTGCTCCGCAAGTATTTTGTGAGTTTATTTTCCTGTTGTTCTCAGGATTTGTGGAAGCCTTTTACAAGCTGCAGCCTCTTTCAGTATGCCCAAAAAAACAAAGGAAGTGGGTTGTCTGTTCCATAGTTATCAGCACATCAAACAGCAGGCCACCCAGCCCACCCCTATACCTTGGGATGAGTGTGGAAATGATGCAGAAACAAAAGTGAGACATCCCTGGGGGAAGGTAAGCAGACACGTCAGAGTCCTACTGGTAAATTACTCACCCCACCTGAAGGTCCTCCTACCAGAGAAACCTTGAAGTTTGTGAGTTCTCCTTCATTAAAGGAGAGGGTTAGCCCTGACAGTCACACAGGGCTTTATAAAGATAAATCCACTTAGAGACCATGTGTTAACTCCTCACCAAAGAATGACCGTCATTATTCAGGCTGGGTGGTCCTAAAGGCAGCAATCACTGGGCACAAAAGATGACTTGAGTTCCTACTCCCAGACTACTAAGCATCGCTGTTCAGGACAAGCTGTGTCCTAAAAGATTATTTGTCATTTGTCACACCAAATGAGCCCCTAAACTCCTGGACTGCAAGCAACCGATCTTTTAAAAATATAGCTTGGACCACAGGGGGATTTCTGAAACAAACAAATTTTTGAAAAAGCCTCTCATGGGTAAATCCCAGTGGCAGCTCTATGTTCTCAAATAAACTGCTACTGGCTTTCCTGAAAATCCCCAGAGACAGAAAAAAAGAGGAAGGAGCTCCTGGTTCCTTTTCCCCAAGACTCAAATTGAGCTTTGCTAGACCTCAGGATCCCAGCATAAAAGCTAGTACTAGTTCCATATTTAAAACCACTCAATTATACCCACACACACACACATACACACATATATATATATTTATATATTTATATATGTTATCTTAAAACTAGGCAGAGGGGGAAAGTACAGTGAATTTTGCTGGGAGGGAATCTCAACCTTTACTTTCATGGAATTCCCAGTATGTTTCCCATAGGTATAAAGTTACAAAAAGCATTCAGATTTCCAAAACAACCCACAACAATGTACTCAACATACTACATTATGCATCAGAATTCCAATACATGCACAGAAGCAGACCTCCCTCCCCAATAGCATTCAGAGGTTCCCCCCAAATAACACACGTGCTGGGAAATGGGCACCAGCTCCGAAACAGTGTTGGGGAGGTCCATGGCCCAATATCACAGAAGTTTCAGAAATGAAGATGGAGGTAAGAAGCTACATATGGCAGATGGCCAGCAAGATACAAGAAGACCAAGCCACAGTCATTCCTTTGAAAGGCAATCAGTTCTGTCTAGAGTTTCTCCGGGAGAATAGTTTCCAACCCTGACAGACCAACAGGATCATCTGGGAAATTTTTAAAAGGAACAGATTCTAGGGTCTAACCAGAGTTCTATTAAATCAGACCCTGAGGGAATACCCTGGTGGTCCAGTGGTTAGGACTCAGTGCTTTCACTGCTGGGGCATAGGTTCAATCCTTGGTCGGGGAACTAAGATCCCACAAGCCTTTTGTTGCTTGTTGCTGCAAGCCTGCAGCAACGTGGATGGACCTAAAGATTATCATACTAAGTGAAGTGAGTCAGACAAAAACAAATATCGTACGATATAACTTACATGTGGAATCTAAAAAAATGATACAAATGAACTTACTTACTAAAAGAGAAATAGACTCACAGACATAGGAAACAAACATGGTTACCAAAGGGGAAAGGGCAGGGAGGGATAAATTTGGAATTTGGGATTAACAGATACACACTATGATATATAAAACAGATAAACAGCAAGGACCTACTGTATAGTGCAGGGAACGATATTCAATATCTTGTGATAACCTATAGTGGAAAAGAATCTGCAAAACAATATATACCTACAGATATATATATATGAAACTGAATCACCTTGCTGAACACCTGAAACACTGTAAAACAACTATACTTGAATTTTTTTTAAAAAAAAGAATTATCTCTAGATCTGTTGAGAATTATCACTTTCTTATTCCCAAGTCAATGGGATGGACCAGAGCAGCTGGGTGGCCCAAGATCACATGGTGGTCACGTGGCAGGACCAAGTCTCGCACAAAAACTCAGGTTCCACTTTCACTCCCTTTCCACGCTCCCACACTGCCTCCCTCAGCGAATATTACAACTGGATTCCAAATTATTAATATCAAACTTGCGAAGAGATGGCCCCTGGGTCTCAAAGTCTCATGTTTCTTGGCATGACAGGCAATTGTGCAACTCAGAAGCATAAGCCACTGGGGACGTATGTAGAAACCCTGAACTCCCTCTATTCATTTAACAGAGAAACAATATACATGGTGTAAGGTGGGAAAAAGAAAGTTCACTCGAAAACTCTGGCATGATAAATTCTAGCTCTCGTAAAAAGAAAAATGCATGTTATAAGAGGAAGATTATTTAGCTACAAAAAGAAAAATCCTCACAAAACTGTTAGTAAAAGAACCCTTTGCGGGAAAGAAAGAAAAGCACATTTAATGGAAACTTGAATACGGAGGGGAGATTAATGAATAAAATATCATGAGTTCTAAACTAAATAATTTATAGGAAACCAAAAGGAATATCTAGGAAGAAGAAATTCTGGAAATTAAATGGATAAAAATACAATAATAATGTCGAAATGACTAAACTGGTCATTTAAAATCTGATTTGAACAATAATGAAATTAGAAACTCATCCATTTGGGACTAGCAATACTTTGTTAACACAGACTTTGACCTATTTGTCCTATACCTGGAGAAGTGACATTTAATCACAACAGCAGGTTTACATTGTATGGAGTCATAAGGGAAATCAGTTACTGAGCCTGTTAACACAATGGCAATTTAAAAAAAAAAAAAGTGAATTTTTCAAATTATATTTACACAAAGTATTTCAGCAAACATCTCTCATAAGAGAAGAATACAAAGAGAGAGCAAATCATAGCAAATTAGGTAATAAAATCAGCGATAAAATATTTGGCCCTTTTAGAAAGAGAACAGTGCCTTATGGAACACAGAAATGGTATCTGACTCACACCATAACTTATATCCACAAGCCTCGTTAACATTGGTCTATGCCTACCCAGTGAGTTCACCCCCTACAGACATGAGATAACCCTTCCCAAGGGTTATAGCCTCGTACAGTGGAACACCTGTTTGTGGCTTAAATGGCGGAATTCCACACCAGGATAAGGGAGTCCAGTGCCCCAGACCCCAGTGGAGGTTTTGAGAGCTGGAGTAGGCACTCTGTACACAGTGGAACGGGCCAAGCCGCAGTAGACAGCCAAGAGAGCGAAAGCTCAGCATCCTGGTGGAGTCATGATGAAGATCCAAGGAAATGGTCCACTGAAATCCACAGGGGCCAAGTAGAGTGAAAGAAACAAGGGGCCAGGCAATGAGCATAAATGGGGGCACCCGGGCAAAGCGGGCTGGTTGACAATTCAGGGTAGGAAGTGGAGCCTGCAGAGATTTTCTGAGACACTTGCCAGGTGTTATTGTAGCCAAAAGCCTTCAAAGTGGATAGAGAAGGAACTGATGCCAGTTCCTAAAGACAGAAGAAACCCAAATAATAACAAATACTGATAACGCGACCGTTATCTGCGTGAGTCACATGGCTCGTTGATGTGAATCCAAACTTTACTCCGGACATCACCCCTTTCCAACTTTTTAGGTAAAATCTTTTGTAAGTGTAATTAAATACAGAAAAATCAATTCATTAGGCCTTTGCTTCCTTTCTTTGTGCAAGCAAACTCTGAATGTGGCGCCCCAGGCAATAAACTCACTAGGGCGAGAGAGAAGGAAGAGGTTTTGATAATAATCTATAAACTATCGTTTGATCATGAAAAAAGACAGAGTAGAAGAAATGCAAACATTCCTACTCTAGCAACAGCAAGGTAAGGTCATATTTCTGGGAGACAGTATAAAGCAACTCCTGTGTTTTTTCTTCTACACCTCCAAGTCTAATACACACACACACACACACACACACACACACACACACTTTCACGTGCCCATAGATTGCCCTCCATGAGAGGAGGTGAGCAAACAGGCCCATTTCTGTACTCCCCAGGCATCATCTCTCTGCACTTTTACACAATCCATCCCACCTTCCCGTCTATAATAAACCACGTGAGCCGAGACATGAGGAAGGGTCCTGAGGAAGCCAAGACCCAGGAGGGTCACTGGGTAGTGGCAGTAGGCCCACTCCAGGAACCACAAAAGGCTCTGGAGTTACCAGAACTTGCTGGCTGGAGACCTGATCAGAGATTTTAAAGTCTAGAATAGGACAGAAAAAAGCACAAAGACAGCCCATGAGCATGTGTGTTTCGGGCTCCCTCCCTGTGCTCCTTAGCAATTACACTTGATTATAGCCAACAGCTCACATCATAATTATCTGAAGCCCATAGCAAGAGCATCTCGCCTGGAAGCTATTAATAACCTGAAAGCTTTGTCTTCTTTCTCCCTGTGGTCACTCTTTACATCGTAGGGGAGATGACCCTCCAGACCCAGTGAAGCACAGAGTCCAGGCATCACTATGGGGCTTGGGAGAGGAGATGCACGCCCCCAGGAGAGGCGCCGCCTAGCCAAGAACAACCCTGATGTCACGGAACTACATACCTCTTCCCACCAGCTCAGGGCCAGCCTAACACACGGTGACCTGAGCAGGAGCAGTGAGTGCAGGCAACCGGTTCAGAAAAGCCACAAGAGAAGCTGTGCCCTGCCAGTGACGACGAAAACGAACACCACTCTCTTCCCAAACAGGATGAAATTTGTTTTTAATAATGACAGCCCACTTGGAGTGTTTAACCATGTGCCAGGCCAGGTCCTGTTTTAACTGCATCACACGCATTAACTCACAACTAGCTCACAATGATCCAAGTGTTAAGAGAGGTGGGATCGAGCAAAGAGAGGCCACAGAACCTGCCCCAGGTTACACCCTGGCAGAGCTGGGATTCGAATCCAGGCAGCCTGGCGCCAGCGGCCACACTCTTAACCACAAGACTGAACTGCCTTGAATATGCTAACTTCCGGATCTACGCCACAGTAGGCCCAGAAGAAATCAGAAAGTAGAGTCCAGGAAGACCCTTCGAGATGCTCTAATTCAATTCCATCCAAATTCGAAAACTGAAACCCAGAGGTGTCAAGTGACTTACTAGAGGTCACACAGCTCACATATCATCTTCAATCGTCCAGAACAGATGGTGCCAAACAAATAGTCAAACTAGACTGTAAGTTCCTTGAGGCCCACGAGTCCCTTTTTAGGGTTATTTTTAGAAATACAGTAGATAGTGACTCTCCTCTTCCAGTGTTCCAATCCCCAATTAAGCTTTTTTGTTTTGTTTTGTTTTGTTTTGTTAGCGGTACGCAGGCCTCTCACTGTTGTGGCCTCTCCCGCTGCAGAGCACAGGCTCTGGACGCGCAGGCTCAGCGGCCATGGCTCACAGTCCTAGCCGCTCCGTGGCATGTGGGATCTTCCCAGACCAGGGCACGAACCCGTGTCCCCTGCATTGGCAGGCGGACTCTCAACCACTGTGCCACCAGGGAATCCCCCCAATTAAGCTTTTAAAAAAATTTTAAAAAGTCATCATAGATTAGATTAGAAGTCTTCTGGTGTGGTCAAACTGGATTATTTTGCAGAAAAAGAAACTGAGGTCCTGAAAGGTTATGTAACTTAGTCAAAATTATATCAGTAATTACAGATGAATTTGTGTCAAATTACAAATTGGTCCCTATATGTGGTTTACCATTTCTACAAGACTGGATGACCTGGAAGGTTTAAGTCCTAAATTAGTCATTCCCAAAGTGGTATGAGATGTCATATAAGTGAATAAATAAGTGTCCAGTAAGAACCCATGTGAGGGTCCCCCGGCCTCTCCCTAACAACAATGGCTCTAGGACCTAAAATGAAAGAAAGAATGTATAAAGGAGAACACTGCACACCCAAAAAACTGAATCCAGCAACTGGAAGGTAGCACATCCATCTCTCTTCCGTTCTTGCATTTAGCTATCACTGCCTTCCATCAATCCTAATTAAAGAAATGAAAACTAATTTCTTTTGAAAGTTTCACAAGGATGAAATAACTAGAGACATCTTAAATACCAGCAAAACTAAATTTCAGAATTATTATTCCGAGATATATTTTTTAGTCAAGTCTTTCTCGTAGGAAACTTTTGAGATTTATCTCAGGAAGATTTTTGCATCTTGTTAAAGGTTGCTGCTGCCCTCCACCTAAAGGAAAGCCATGAAAATGCAGTTCAAATCAGGAAAGGTTTACCTTCCAGCTGAAATTAAACACCAGGGACATAAGCATATTTCTAGACAAAATACCAGCAAATATATTTCACCCAATAATATAAAGACACTTTGCAAACCAGGATTGTTGGTCCGTCTTTATACATTGATCAGAAGCTGATTTACAACCAGAATGCTAGGCCTAGAATTCACTACACAATCTTGTTCACTTAAATTTCTCCCCTCTTCTCACTAAAAAAAAAAAGCATCTTTTTTTTTTACTGAAATATAGTTGATTTACAATGTTGTACCAATCTCTGCTGTACAGCAGTGACTCAGTTATACACACATAGACATTCTTTTTAAAAAAAGCCTCTTAAAACTTCTATGTCCTTCATAAGAACTCAAGGCCAAAAACTTAGGAAAACACCTAATAAGACCAAAACCTATCATCATCATAATTATTATTATTATTGAAGTATTATAGCTAAGAACTCTCAGATGCTAGAAACTCAGGAACTGCACAACTCAGTTTCAGACACTTGCAAATTATGTAATTTCATCCTTCTGAAAATATTAATTACATGACTATGGTTTTTACTTTTAAGCAAGAGTAACCTGCACCTGCCTTTCTAGGTTATATTAGGTAACAGGGGTTAGCATTTTTGCAGGGTGACAGTTTCAAAAGCCATCATAACTCCCAGGACGGGAAGAAGAGTCTGAATTTACCGTCAGGTAATACACAGCTGCCTGGAAAAGGAGTAAAAGGAATGTCTGACTCCCTGGGGACAACTGTCACATGGCGACATCACTCAAGCCACCAGGGTGTGGAGGAAGTGCCAAGAGACTCACTTCCGATGGCTCAAGGAGAACAGAACAGGCTACGACTCCTCTCCAGACCTGAGTCCCAAGTTCCAGAACAAGATCATATCCAGCCAGGATGAACAAGGCACAGAACTAAAGAACTGAAGGGATGACAGGAATCTAAGAAACCGCTAACCTTGCCGCCTCCTCTCCTTCACACGTAACAAAATTAAGAAACTGAGCCAAAGTCACACCAGAAATTTATAAACGTTTTCCTCCCCCCTCCCCTCCCCTCCCCCTCCCCCACCCCTCCCCTCCCCCTCCCCTCCCCTCCCCCTAATGTCAACAGAGCTCAGGCCTTGAACACTGACCTTGAGTGCTGGTTTTGCCACCTTTCAGATGAACTTGAGCACATTACTTAACCTTGATTTTCTCATCTATAAAATGTGAAAAATGAAAGTAGCTGCTGATTTTCAACCAGGAAGCCAAGACTACACAATGGGAAAAGGATAGCCTCTTCAGCAAATGATTTGGGAAACTGGATATCCACATGCAGAAGAGTGAAGTTGGACCCTTACCTTACACGGTACACAAAAATTAACCCAAATTGCATTAAAGACCTAAACGTCAGGCCTAAAACTACCGAGATGAAAACATAGGGGAAAAACTTCAAGACACTGGATTCGGCAATGATTTCTTGGATATGACACCGAAAGCAGACAACAAAATAAAAAATAGACAAATGAGACTACACCAAACTTAAAAACTTCTGCACGTTAAAAGAAACAATCAACAGAGTGAGAAGGCAGTCTACAGAATGGGAGAAAAATAATTGCAAATCATATATCTGATAAGAATCTGATATCCAGAATAAATGACCTTCTACAGGTCAACAATAACAAAAGTAATCTGATTAAAAAATGGCACTGGGGCTTCCCTGGTGGCGCAGTGGTTGAGAGTCCGCCTGCCGATGCAGGGGACACAGGTTCGTGCCCCGGTCCGGGAAGATCCCACATGCTGCGGCCCGTGAGCCATGTGGGATCCCACATGCTGGGCCCGTGAGCCATGGCCGCTGGGTCTGCATGTCCGGAGCCTGTGCTCTGCAACGGGAGAGGCCACAACAGTGAGAGGCCCGCGTACCACTAAAAAAAAAAAAAAAAAAATGGCACTGGACTTAAATAGACATTTCTCCAAAGATATACAAACGGCCAAAAAGCACATGCCAAGATGTTCAACATCACTAATCATTAGGGAAATGCAGATCAAAACTACAATGAGGTATCAACTCACACCCATCAGGATGGCCACTATCAAAAGAACAGAAAATAACAAGTGTTGGTGAGGATGCAGAGAAGTTCAAACCCTTATACACTATTGGTGGGAATGTAAAATGGTGTAGCCACTATGGAAAACAGTAGGGATGTGCCTCAAAAAATGAAAAATAGAGCCACCAGATGATCCAGCAATCCTATTTCTGGGTGTATATCCAGAAGTATTTAAATCAGGATCTCAGAGAGATATCTGCACACCCACGTTCATAGCAGCATTATTCACGATAGCCAAGAAGTGGAAGCAGCCCAAGTGTCCATCCACAGATGAATGGATTTTAAAATATGGTATAAACATACTGTGTAATGTTATGCAGGAACTCTGTCACATGCTTTAACACAGATGAACCTCAAGGACATTATGCTGAGTGAACTAAGCCAGTCACAAAGGGACAAATACTGTGTAATTCCACTCATGTAAGTATCTAAAGTAGTCAAAACCACAGAAACAGAAAGTAGAAAGGTGGTTGCCAAGGGCTGAGGAGAGGGGAAATTAGTGTTTAGTGGGTATAAAGTTTCAGTGCTGTAAGATGAAAAACAAATTAGAGATCTAGTGCACAACAGTGGGAATACACTGAACACTACTAAACTGTACAGTTAAAATGGTTGAGAGTAATTTTAATGTTATGTGTTTTTTACCACCGTAAAAAAAGGGGGAAAAAATGTACCTGTCACATAAGAGTTGTTCTGAGGATAAAATAAGATGATAAAGCATTCAGCACAATGCCTGCCATACATTAAACATTCAAACATATTTGCTGTTAAAAATAGCCCTTGTTGGGCCTGCCTGGTAGTGCAGTGGTTGAGAGTCCGCCTGCCGATGCAGGGGACACGGGTTCGTGCCCCGGTCCGGGAAAATCCCACATGCCGCAGAGCGGCTGGGACCCTGAGCCATGACCACTGACCCTGCGCGTCCGGAGCCTGTGCTCCGCAACGGGAGAGGCCACAAGAGTGAGAGGCCCACGTACCACACAAAAAAATAGCCCTTGTTAGACCCCATGTATGAAACCATACCAAAGGCTTTTTCTTTTGATTTAATTAAGCTCTCATTTATTTTTAAGAGAAATTCTAGGTCTTAAATGCCTTATTAAATCTACCCTACGTCTCCTCTCGAGGTCCAACTATTTAGCTGGTGAGCTCTGCTTTAAAATGCTGATTAATTGCTTTATAGTTTGCCAGAATTCCTCATCTTGATGTTTTCTTTTACCATCGCCACTGAAACAGAGCTCAGATAAAGGGGGAAATGACATACCACTCCCCTTAGTACATACATGTCACGCACACATACACACGTCATTCCTCTTCAAGGGTTACAATAGTCTCAACTCCAAAAATATGTCTAGAAAATCTCTATGGTTAAAAACTTTTAGGGAATTCCCTGGCGGTCCAGTGGTTACAACTCCACGCTTTCACTGCCAAGAGCCTGGGTTCCATCTCTGTCTGGGGAACTAAGATCCCACAAGCCACCTGGTGTAGCCAAAAAAAAAAAACTTTTAAGCTGATGGGAAGTGAAGTTACAGTAAAAACCATGAAACCCCTCGTATCTTTACACCCACTAAAAATAATCTACCATGGCACACTACAGTATCTCCCATGATCTACTAAGAAAATAATATCGTATAGATACTATGCTGTCTACTGGGTAATATGTAGCAATGAGTAATGAACAGTTCATCTCTATTTCCTATCTCTTGTTTGCTAGAAGGCTTTCCTATTTACAAAGACAGGTTCTTCCTGGGTCTTCTCCATCCAAGTGTTCAATGCTTTCTAATTCTGTGACCTAGAGATTTCTACTTCCAGTCCCAAGATATAAGAAACACAAAATAGGGCATTCCCTGGTGGTCCAGTGGTTAGGGCTCCACGCTTCCACTACAGGGGGCACAGGTTCGATCCCTGGTCTGGGAACTAAGATCACGCATGCCGCAGGGCACTGCCAAAAAAAGAAACACAAAATAACACAGTAACTTGAATGCTTAAGATAAAAAAAGTTGAAAGCATCACTAGTGACAGTTTTTTGTAGGGTAATTCCTTGTTGTGGGATCTGTCCTGTGCAATGTACGATGTTTAGCAGAAACATAGGCCAAGATATCACTAAATGCCACGAGGTCCCCTTCGAATTTTGACAATCAAAGTTGACTCCAGGCATTAACAAGTGTGTCCACTGCGAGTGGAGGGAATTACCTCTAGTTGAAAACCACCATTTTAGAATGACCCGTAACCTATGCTGTTTCCCACTGGGAGCTGAGGTTCAGAACATACAGAGCCTGGATACTGAGAATGGTCTTGGACGAGGAGGACCACCCAGGAGATAGGGTGGAATCCCTGTCTCTTTTCTCTAGATCAGGGAGACGGAAAACACAGGGTGAGAGCACCAGCTCCGGCAGAAGTACCCAACACAGCAGAACACATCGGCACGGACACACGGTCTCTATTTCCGAATATTTCCCCCAAAAGACACAAGAGAACCATCCAAACACCCAGCTATGTTTCTTCACCTTCACTTCTCTCTGAAGCCTTCATTCCTAGAATGCCTACTCTAACATCCATTTTGCCTCCATTTTTCTTTTCCAAAATCTCTATTCCTTCTTTTTAAAATGATGCCCAAGGGCTTCCCTAGTGGTGCAGTGGTTAAGAATCCACCTGCCAATGCAGGGGACACCGGTTCGAGCCCTGGTCCGAGAAGATCCCACATGCCGTGGAGCAGCTAAGACCGTGCGCCACAACTACTGAGCCTGTGCTCTAGAGCCCACGAGCCACAACTACTGAGCCCACGTGCCACAATTACTGAAGCCCGTGTGCCTAGAGCCTGTGCTCCGCAACAAGAGAAGCCACCGCAATGAGACGCCCGCGCACCACAATGAAGAGTAGCCCACGCTCGCCACAACTAGAGAAAGCCTACGCACAGCAACAGACCCAACGCAACCGAAAATAAATAAATAAATAAATTTATTTAAAAAAAAAAAAAAGCAGAGCCAAGTGTGTGGGTTTGTTTGCTTTTCCCCCACCAAAGGGCCTTATAAGGTGAGCTCACCTGGGTTTGCAGAGGTCACAGATTTACCTCTAACGTGTAGAGTTCCACCAACAGAGAGAAACCCATCAGCCCAGAGCCTCCAGGGTGGTGAGAGCAAAAAGAAAGTGGTGCTTCCTTTGGTTAATAGCAAAATGAACATCTTTTGTCCCAAGCCACTCTCTCGGTGGACTCAACAGCGATCACGATGGAATTCAGAAAAGTTGCCACAGCTTATGATACACCCAAAACTGACATCTTGCTTTTGCAAATGCAGTAAATGGCAGAAGGGTTCTTCCTGATGAGATAGAAGCTCAATCAGCAGCTGGTTTTGCCAACAGTGGATCCAACCCCAAGCCCAGAGAGAAACTCTCCACCGATCAGAAAAGTCAAAGATCTATGGTCTTTAGACCCTTGTTGCTCAAAACATGACCCTTTGACCAGCAGCTCTGGCCTCACCTGGGAGCACATTAGAAATGCAGAATCCCAGGCCCCGCCCCAGACTTCCAGAAGCAGAATCGGTATTTTGAAAAGACACCCTGGTGATTCACGTACACACCTTAAAGTTTCAGAAGGACCGAACCACATAGATAACAGAATCCATAGCAATGTTAAAGATGTATCATAACATAACAGCTCACCTGTTATTTGCAGGTGAGCTGAATACATCACTGTCCGTCCACTCCCTTTTCCACAGTGACGCAGGAAGCCCTTCTGCTTTTCAGCTAGAATCTGAAGTTGGTTTATCTGTCAGCATCTTAGACTGACTAGTTTGTCTTAGAGGCCAAAGGTGACCAACCAGGGAGCTGATATAAATTCAGGACTTGTCAAGGGTACAGAAGATGTACTCATTTGGACACAGATGAACTGTCCCAGGTATATGTGAAACTCACCAACATCCTAGCAAGGAGCTGCCGAGCCACCAACACCCAGCTCTCCTCACCCTGCACTGCATCCATCCCAATAATTCCTCCACACGCCCTGGATCATTGCCTCAAATCCCTTAACGGTCACTCTCCCTGGTATTAGTTTCCAGCGGAGATTTTTTTTTTTATTTATTCATGATTTGTACAGAACCTACTTCCCAAAAGGGACTGTATGTGGCTTACAAAGATGAATACCTTGTAAACAAGATGAGCAAAATTAAAGCAGAATAAATACCCAGTTAGCAGTCTCAGAAGAGAGTATATTCACATGATCTTTCCTCTCTTGGCCCACCTCACACCCCCATCACTGCTCCTCCCCGGGAAAGCAGAAGGGGGTTAACGTGACAGATGAATCTGAAAATAAACTGGGATGCTCAGCTCATTTCCTCCTCTTTGCCTCTGGGAGGTGAGTGTGCACACGGGGCGTAAAAATTCTCCCCTGCTCCTTTTCAGCACAAGTCTTGCACACACACCCCTCGACCACAGGTCACGTGGGGAGACCCAGGGCTGCCACCCTGTTGAGGTCCAGCATTGCCGGCGGCTGGATGGGTAAGTCTATTTAATAGTGCGATTATGGGGCTTCCCTGATGGCGCAGTGGTTAAGACTCCGCCTGCCAATGCAGGGGACACAGGTTCAAGACCAGGTCTGGGAGGATCCCACATGCCACGGAGCAACTGGGCCCGTGCGCCACCACTACTGAGCCTGCGCGTCTGGAGCCCATGCTCCGCAACAAGAGAGGCCCCGATAGTGAGAGGCCCGCGCACCGCGATGAAGGGTGGCCCCCGCTTGCCACAACTAGAGAAAGCCCTCGCACGGAAACGAAGACCCAGCACAGCAAAAACAAATTAATTAATTAATAAACTCCTACCCCCAACATCTTCTAAAAAAAAAAAACATTGTCCTGTACAATGTCTAAGGAGTGATTTCCCATACAAAGTTTTAATTTCCTACATAATGCTTCTTTCCTTTTTCCCAATTGTAAAGAGATACGTTTAAAGGTTTTGGTGCTCAGATGGAGTAGAATATCTTCCACTCTTCACTCTGCCCACTCTCCAGGATGAGTCTGAATTCGCTTCTAACACAGCAAAGTGCTGCTGCTTCCAGTTGGCCCAGTGCTTACCCACATGTAATCCCATTTGCTCCTCAAAATATTACCGTGCGGGAAACAAATGTAACAATCCCCAGGTGGAGACGGAGGCTGGGAGAAGTTAAGGGATTTGTCTACGATCAGATCTGTCTCCTGACCAGTCACTGGTAGAGCCAGACGAAAATACAGATAGGCCTCGTCCGTGCTCTTTCTAAGGCACTGTCCCGACTCCGACAGGGGACACACCAGGGAGGTGGGGTGGCTGTCCCCACACTTGGCCAACGGCTGGCCCATTGCCAATCCTCACCTATCCTGAAAATCACCCCATCGGAGTTGTGGCTTTCTATTCTAGAAAAGCGTCCTTTTTCTTCCTTTTCCCACCTGGTTAGCCATTCTCTCTTGCTTCCCTGTTTGGTTCATGAATTTCTTGCCCTGCAAAAGGTCACACTTTCTCTCTCTCTCCTTGAGATACAATTACAAACCATGGTGCACTTGCTAACCTTACTTCTTCATAACTACAAAGCTTTCTCTATGCTCCGGGTCAACGCTGAGCCTCTCTCCTTGCAGAAGGAGTTAGGGCATTGAATGGGTGCAAAGACCGCTGGATCTCATCTACGACCACATCTCTTCTACGCTGAAAGCTGCCAGAATGTTAACACCAGAACTTTCAAAAGATTAAGGTATAAAAAAAAAAAAAAAGATTAAGGTATACATTTACATTCCATTTCAATGGTTTCTACTTTAATTCAGATATTTGTTCCTGCCTGCAATTATTAATCTGCTACCTGCTTTTTTTCCCCCTTCTTCTTCTGTGGTTGTCATCCGTTAGAAAGACTGACCAAAAACTTAAGAAAAGGGTGGGGAGTGGACAAGGTAATATAGAAGAACAGTTTTGCAGAAAATAACAAAGATATATAACAGTTATTTATTAGGAAAAATTCCATGTGGTAATGGGTTAACACTGCTCATCTTCTAAGAATATAGTAGTCTCCCTGATTTGAATTTGTATGGAGGTAACCTGTAAAAGCTGCTTTAAAAGGTCTAAAGAATGGTCTCGTTTTGATCATGTTTTGATGCCTTTAGGCCAGTTCTGCATCCTTCTGCACCATATTCAGAACTCTACTGAACGTGGCCCATCTTTTGGTTTCAGTTGACTTTCAGATCCTCTTGCCAAAAAGCATGCGGCGTGGAGGGAAGTTCAAGGTCTCTGGGGTCAGACAGGCGTGGGTTTGATGCCCATCAGCAAGCCACTTAAATTCTCTGAGCCTTTGTTTCCTCATTCATAAAACAGGGAAAACAATTCCCATCTCATAAGGCCATTAAGAACATTAAATCAAAGAATACAGGTAAGATTCCTGGTACTCAAACCACTGGAGCTTTTACTGAGAGCCATGTAATAAACAGAGCCATGTAACAAGCAGAATTCTCATGAGTTTCCCAAAGAATGTGTCCTAAGGCATTCATCAAAATGTTTTCCAGAAGAGCCAATTATTAGTCAATATCTAAAGGAGAGGAGGAGGTGGTAGGTGGAGGAGGGGGGCGGGAGCAAATCCTATCTGTAGAACTTTCTTCCCCTTTCACATGTCACTTCGCTTGTTACCTTAAACTGGAAATATTTCTTCATTACATTGAAAGCACCTCAGTTGCTGGGATTGTGTCTCATTTTCGGTCTTCCCATAAGGAGTACAGTGCTCAGCACAGAATACGTACTTGCTCTTTTCATTCTTGATGGGCAACCACTACCAGAAAAGTTAAATCTCAGGGCTCTTACTAGTGGATGTCCTCTCTTTGCGTGGGGCTCTGCCTGTGTTTTTCATGAAGCAGATTTGTGTCAGTGGTACCTAGAAGCGGGATGGAAGGGAGACCTGAGTTTTCAAAGTAAATGGAGGAAAAGATCAGTAAGAATAAAGAAAACAATTGGGATATTTACAGGGTCAAGGTGTCACTCTAAAGATTGCTGATTATTTTCAAAGAGAGAAACGTGTGTTTGCAATGGAAAGACCTGGCAATCACCCACGCAACTAAGTGATTAAACTCATCAACACTAATGAATGGCCAGATGGATCTAATCGAAAACACGGAGTGTCACCTGTGAAGTAGTCTGGCCGAAAACGCTTCACCTGAATCGAATTACACCTTTGAACTCCCGGTTTACAAGAAATATAGGGAATGGAGGAACAAGGTAAGTGACACCACGAGGAAATAATCAGATTAATCTAGAATGTGGAACATTCCACAAATCAACTAGCCTTGTCACTTCAAAAAGTCTATGTGGTAGAGAAAGAAAAAAGTTGAGGCACTGTTCTAGTTTAGCAAATGCTAAGAAGGCAAACAGCCAAATGCAATGTATAAATGAATCTCAACTGGCTCCTGGTTTGAAAATGTATGTAGCAGACTTCCCCGGTGGCACAGTGGTTAAGAATCCGCCTGCCAATGCAGGGGACACAGGGTAGATCCCTGGTCCGGGAAGATCCCACATGCAGCGGAGCAACTAAGCCCGTGCGCCACAACTACAGAGCCTGTGCTCTAGAGCCCGCGAGCCACAACTACTGAGCCCATGTGCCACAACTACTGAAGCCCACGCACCTAGAGCCCATGCTCAGCAACTAGAGAAGTCACCGCAGTGAGAAGCCCGTGCACCACAACGAAGAGTAGCCCCTGCTTACCGCAACTAGAGAAAGCCCGCAACGAAGACCCAACGCAGCCAATAAATTAATTAATTAATTAATTAAAATTACTTTAAAAAATAAATATCAGTAATAAATTTTTTTAAAAAAGAAAATGTATATAGCTAAAAAAGACTGAGTGGGCAATTAAGGAAATTTGAATATGGACTGGAATTTGATGACCATATGGAATGGTTATTAGCTTTCTTAGGAAGTTTAAGCTCCTGAGTTATGTAAAAGAATGTCCTTATTTTCAGAAGATATGTGCTGAAGCCTAAAGGTGTCTATAATTACTTTCAAAGGGCTTAACCTCCCATCCAAAAATATATATATTTCTATACACACACACAAACTGATAAAGTAAATATGATAAAGTGAACAATTATTGAGTCTAGGTGGTGGATACACTGACGTTCATTGAACTGTTGTTTCAACTTTCCTGGATGTTTGAAAATTTGTCACAACAAATGTTAGAAAACATGGAGGCAAAGTAACAAGCAAGCTATTCCTCTCTGCCTGAATAGAAATTTCTTTCTCTTACATTTAATAATAAAAACAAATTATAAAACTCTTGTCCTGATGCATTTGGGCCAGTTACTGGGGACTATAAATGGCTCAGACACCCTCTGTAACCGATTCTGGGGACAGCATACTGAGCAAAACGCATAGCCCTCTTCATTGAGTATCACTTTCACTGCCCTTTCACTGTCCAAGAGTACTGCTTTTCAGAAAATAGTAATGATGTTTCCCCCAATATCCTGTAACTGAGGGTCTTCAAACCAACAACAAAAATCGTTTTGGATAAGATAAACTTTACAACCTGTGATGTTGCTTCTGTATAAAGATAATCTAGTCATTCGATATCATTCAAGTTTTTTTTAAATAGCGACGCAGATGATACGTAATGAATACAGATATGAAGTCAATAAAGTGTGTTTCGTGTAGTCTGGGTTCTCCACTAACTCTGCTCTTGGGGGCAGGAATGAGAAGCAGCTGTGGATGAAAGTAGTAAATAACCTTATTCCACACACAGCAGTTACTTCTATTCCTTCCTGACCCTTCTAGAAGGACAGCTTTGAGAAGATAAGCTTGATAAATTCGAGCTTTTCCAAAGATAGGCAGCAACAGAGAGAAGCACCACCCCACAGTTAAAAGTTTGTATTACATGGGAAAAGACAAGTGTGAGTCTGAAAATTAGTTCAAAGAACGCTCAACTATTTGATTCTTTCCTAAACAGAAAACACACCACACTAAGGCCAGAAAAAAAAGAAAAAGAAGATAAACTGAAGCTTAATGCATATATATGATATAATGCCATATATTATACACAATATACAACATCCAGTAAAATGTGAAAGTGCTTCCTTTTGATTTTTGAGTGCAAGCTTATCTGAGAGGAAAGTCTTACCTAGGTACAAGGATGCATTTTCTTTCTTGACATTGTCGTCTAAGTAGGTTGGTCCCAGGGTATAAATAGGTGTGGAGCCCATTCCAATGAGAATCTGCGCGCAAACGAATAAAGCCACATAGACCCAGTGACTGTTTCCCCCCGAGTCCTTGAGGCAGGTGGGAGGCTCCGTCGTGGCCGAGGAGTTGCCATTCTGACACAGGCCGTAGTTGGCCGCCGAGGCGTTCAGCTCTTGGATCTGGTAGGGGGGCGAGATGAAGTGAGGTAAAGCGAAAAGGGCGGCCCCCAGGGCAATGAGGAGTCCCCCCACGGCCAGCCACAGGGGCCGCCGCCCCCGGCCGCCGAAGTAGCTGACGAACACTACCACCACCAGGCTCCCGATGTCAAAGCAGCTGACCAGCAGCCCTGACTCGGAACTCTTCAGACTGTAGCGCCTTTCGATGGTGGTGATGACACTGCTCAGGTACCCGGAGACCATTAACGCCTGGATGAAGGTCAGAAAGCACATGCAAACCAGGAAACAGCGGGAATCGGTGAGGACCACATAGAAGCACCTTCTGCCCTGGAGCATGGCCAAAGTGGAGGACACCGATATGGGTTTGCCGATTTCCACCCTGTGGTGACTTTCCACCAGCCCTGCCATCTCTGCCGAAGTAGACGGGACGGAGGGGCTGGGGGCCCGCGGGCCAGGGCCTGGCTTCAACTCCTGATGGCCAGAGGCGGGCTTGGAGTCTTCTCCGGCAGGATTCAGGTCTGGCCTGCAGGAGGCGCTGTTCAGGGCGGGTAAACTCTTGGACCTAAAGGTCTCGGGTTCGCACTTCTCTTGGACCGCTCCTACTCTGGCGCTGGCCTCCAGCTGCTCTCCCGCCTGGGGCTGCAGCCCAGTGCCTCCTTCCATGGCTCGTAGAATTCAGATTCGATAGCCGGTCGCACTCAAGGACTCCGGCCCTTTTCATCCACCGGCAGGAGGGGCCGAAGCCGGGCCCAGGCAGTCGTGCCCACCAGGGACCGGGGCTGGGGATGCGGAGCCGCGCAGTAGGGCATCCTCACCAGCAGGGAGGTGCCCAGAGCATCCTGACCGCAGACGCGGCCCCGAGGCTCCTCAGCCGCGTGCCCCGGAGGGCAGGGGTCCGCGCGGTCCTGCGATGAGCCCTTAGGGTCCACCTCGGGTTGGCAGCTCGCGGCAGGAGCCTTGCGCGTCCCGGGCGCATCCCCTCCGCCGCCGCCGCCGCCGCCGCCGCCGCCGCCGCTCCGCCTGCAGCCCGGAGCGCGTACGCCCAGTGCCCAGCGTGGGGGCGGTTAGCGCTGCAGCCCGCGCCGCATCCCGCCCGGCTGGCTGGGCCAGAGGCGCTCGGTCCTCAACGCCTCGGCTCGCGACACCCTCGGGCGCAAAGCTGCCAACCTGCAAAGCAGAGAGAGGGCGGTCAGCGAAGGGCGGCTGCGGCTGGGACTGGCGTCCCGGCGCCCCGGGGGATAGCGCTGGGGCACTCGGAAGGTCCCAAGTGAGACCGAGGGATGAAAGAGGAGCGAAGCCCTAGAGGAGGAGGCGGCTACAGGCTGCAGCCTCTAGTGCCGGAACAATAAGCAGCAGGCGGTCGGCAGAGACCCTCCCTCATTGTCTACCGTGGACCTGCCCCCGCCCCGCCCCTTTTGCCTTAAACAGCGCATCTGCTTTTATACGTTAATAATTATCAAACTGGCAGCTCTGACTCAGAGACAGTGTCTTTTATTCTAGTGAACTAATTGCAACCTTTTGGCACTCCTACTCCATTACTCAAAATGGAAAAGGCCCAAAAGAACAAAGGAAAGTTTTTTGGTTTTGGTTTTGGTTTTGGTTTACAAACACTGTGCACTCCCACTCCCGATTTTTAAAAATAAAAGAAAGGGGGAAAGCTAGGTGTGTAGAAATGTGTGTACACAATTGTGCGCAGGCACGTGTGCGCGACTGGATGTGAATCCGTCTTCTCCATCAGAGACACGTATTCAAAGCCCAAGGCAACAGCAAAAAGGTCAGAGTGCTTGCCTCTTTATTCCCAACACTAAAAATAACACCCCTGCCCCCAGCCACCGGGGAGAACTATTCAATTACAAATACCAGGAGCGTTCGAGGCTGCGGCCCACACGAAGTCCCAGCGCGCTGTGTCAAGCGAAACAGAAAATCAATTTGCATTGCGGAGAGGTGGGGAAGCCACAACCAAACAAAGAGATGCCGGCGCGTTGTCACAGCGCGCTGGGAGCCCACGGATCCGGCTTGGCACTCGCAGGCGGCCAGGGAGGTGTGCTATTTACATCCCGCGCAGCCCGCGAGCGTGGGCTCCGGGTGCGCGCACGCGCGCTCACACACACACACACACACACACACACACACACACACACACACACACACACACACACACACACACACACACACACACACACACACACACACCGGCGTGTCTGTGTCGGAAACCCCTCGCGCGATCCGGCACCCTGCTTGAATTCAACGCGAGCCGAAAACAGGTGTGTCCCCGGGGTAAACCTGCGCCCCAAATCTCGGGGATTCCCACTCCATTCCTCCGGCCCGGGGGATGTGCACCAGGTGGGAGAAAAGAGCCGGACTTCGCTGCATTGGGTTTCACTCTGCCGCGCGCTTTTGTGATGCTGCTGAGAAAAGAAAGGAGGAAGGGTAAGGGAGAAAGGCGGAGAGCTTGGGATCCAGGGGCGGCCGCTCCGGCGTCTCCCTCGGCTCTGCTGTGCCAGCCCCGCTCCCAGATTCCCGGCCCGCCAGCCACTCACAGCCGGGGCTTCCCCGCCGCCTCCTTGCCCAGGCGCCTTCCCGGGGAACCCCACCGGCTGCCGCGCACCGAGCCGGGGAATCCCGGCAAACTCGCTCCCCGCGCCGGGGACGCCCGAGCCCCTGCGGAGCGGGCACCCGCACCGCAGCGCAGCCTCGGAAGGGCACATGGACCCCGGCCGGCGGCTCTCGGGGCCGGCGTGGCGCCCTGGGGAACACCTCCTGCGCGCGCGCGCGCACACACACAGACACACACCACCCGCAGGAGGACAGGCCCGCCAGGGACAGCTCGCCGCGCTGCCGGGGCGCACGAGCCGCCGCTACTCACTCGTGAGTCAGCCGGTCCGTCTGTTCGGCTGAGAGTGGAACGGCGGGAGGTGGGGACCTTGGAGGTGCGAGAGTAGTTGCGAGTCCCCTCAGGAGGCAGCCTCGGTCCAGCCGCCGAGAATCAGTGAATGAAGTCTGTGACTCAGGCTGAACTCTTCCCCCCACCCCTCGCCTGTCTCCCTAGCCTCTCCGGACCCTCGCACACAGACGCGCCCCGAGAGGAGCAGCAGAGGGCGCAGGCGCGCGGGCAACCGCCCAGCCCAGCCCAGCCCGGCCCAGCCCGAAGGCAGCGAGCCACCCGGCTGCCCATCACCTGAGAGGCGGGGGAACCCGAGGAGCCAGAGGGAGCAGGTCTCCAGAAAAGTCAGCTGCTGAGGTAGAGAGCCCACCCGGAATAAGGAAATTGTTTCTGTTCGTTTATTCTGTGCCGTGGACACCCACCATGTCTCAGAAACCATAGTAGGTTCTGGGGACGAAAGATGAACAGGACAGATCCCTGGACGGAGGAAACCTCTGTCTTGTGGAAGACATACCCCTGTAAGTAGCCTAAAACAACGTGGTAAATTCTATACAGGGTAACACTGGAGAACCTAATATCCATTATTAACCAATTAGATCTTCATTTCCAGGCAGAAAGAAAGGCATGTGCAAAGGCACCGGGGCACGGTGCTGAAGGGAAATAGGTAGGTGAGTCGCAGGGTGATTGCAGGGGTGGGGCAGAGGGTTCACGGCAAGAGTGGCAGAGTAGGAAAGATCAGCAACGGCTTCATAAGTCGTGTGCTGTGAGCTCTGAAGGGCCAGTGCCATTCTGACTTGGTCACCAGAAAGCTGGTTCTGGCAGTGGTGGCTGAATCTAAGCCACTCGGAGGGCATGAGACAAGTTAGGAAGCCACCTCAGTGGTGGGAGCATGGAGAGGAAGGAACTGCTTGAAGACACTGACAAGGTAGAAGTGGCCAGACTTGAAAGCTGATGTCATCTGGAGACTGAGAAAATGGGCCAATATAGGATGTCTCTCAAGCTTCACACTTGGGTGACTGGGTGGATGAGGTCCCAGAAAAACATAGGAGGATAAACATGATCTTAGGGTAAAGATGCTTCTCCTTTAGGTGCATTGACTTCGAAATGCCTTTGGGACATCCGAGTGTACATGTCCCATAAGCCAGTGGACATATAACACACAGGCATCCCAGATTAGGGAAGTGGATTAGGAGGCGTTAGCCTGAGACAGCATGAGGTGAAGAAGGAAAATGGTGCAGGAGATCTGAGGAGAGGTAGGCTAAGGGCAGGGCCCTGGGGACACCGTGATCTGAGAGCCGGAGAGGGGAACATCTAAGAAGGGAGATTAGAAGCAAGGGTCAGAGAGATCTGTGAAGAGTCAGAAAAGAGGGACTGTCTTAGAAGCCAGGGGAGCAGAAAACTTTAAGAAGGGCGTGCTCAGACGCAGGAAAGGCTGAAGAGAAGCCAAATAGGATGATAACCGAAAAGAGCCCATTAGCTGTAGCGTGTGGGAGGAGACTGAAGAACTTTGACAAAGGAAGATGGTGATCTCGCTAGGGGAGGGGCTGTTCTACCGGTGACTGCACTGACCACTGCTGCCGTGCCAAAGTCACTTCAGTGGCCCCGGCCTTCAGTGAGAGCGCTGGGTCAACTTTACAGCGTGATGAGGGAAGTGGAGAGAGATGAAGTAACTTGGTAAAGGCACATAGCTAGTCTCGGGATGATTAAAAAGTCCATGCTCCATAATACTTCATTCCCTAGGGAAGGCTAAAATAAGCTTGCAATCTGCTTTAAGAATCATTTTACTCCAAGATAGATTTTTTTTTTAATTTTTGGATAGAGAAATAAGCTTCCACTAACTGTTTCTTATAGTGTTTTACGTGACAATTTTAAAGGCCCAAAGATAATAGATTATTTATTCTCTTAGCAGAGCCCATTTAATACTGGAAAGCATCACGGGATAGTGAAAAGAGTATAGAATCAACGTGAATTTTCATCCCAGCTCAATTATGGCCACGAACAATTTATTCAATGGTTATTTATCTTGATTTCCTCATCTGTAAAATGAGGACACAATTACCTACTTGAAAGTACCAAGAGGGTAGAATGAAATGACATAGGTGAGACATTCAGCCTGTGCCTTAATGCACAGTACAGCCAATAAATGTTCGTGCCCTTCTCAGACAGCCCTGGACATGAGATGTGCATACTTTGAAAATGTGCTCTGTCACATCAATCCTTCTTTTGCTAAAAAAAAAAAAAAAGTCCATGCTCTGACCTCTGAGCCTACACTCTCTCCCTTTTAATCATATAGCAGCTTGACTTTTCAATGCATCTTGTATCTGTTCATTATCTCACTTTAGCCCAACATCCACCATATGTACAGCTGATCCTTAGAGGACAAAATAAGTCAGCTGACACCAAAGAACAGTCGGTGTGTGCCCCAAATCCACGTCGAGATAGCGCTGATCCGGCAAGTACCAAACGGACCGATCAGACAGGGCAAAGACGTTCATTCCTCATCCCCTGCCCCGTCCCCTCTTCTTGAGATGCCATCAAGCCCACTGTCACTTTTCCATAAACAGGAAATATGTCTCCAGCTGCCACCCTGGCCCAGATCTCAGCTACTATGCGGCACTTGCTGTACCTGATTACTCCTCTGAGCTTATTCTGGATCCAAACAGAATCAATCTTCCTCCTATTACATCCTTGCAAACTCTGTGGCCCATTCTCTCATTTCAGGCTCAGCCACAGACATCAGTGTTCTACAGCAAATTCAATCTGTCGCAGCAGAGGGCTTCCTCGCTGAAAGTCAAATAATCGTGTCCCTGCTACGTGCTGTTTATTCATGGTCAATTACCACAGTTACACCAGAACACAATTCTAAGAACCTATAGGTTTTTTTATTACTACTAATGGAAAGATCACGATGTACAGACAGGATACAAAAGGTCCAATTAGCTACTCATACAGGAAACAAGAAGAAAACATTTAGCGACAGACATTCTTGAGCTTTCCCTTTCATAGTTAGACTTTGGAAAAGGCCAGGTGTACCTCCATCAGCCCTAATCTTCAGATTCAGAGAAAAAAAAGATGGACTTACTTCATGGGGTTCTGCTACCCCCATGGCTTGTTTCACACGACATGAAAGAGTACAGTTGCCGAGACCAGAATACCTGCCTTGTTAGGTATGTTGGGAGAGGAAGCACATGATTATAAACTCTTCAAATTTCCAGGCATGCTGATGCTTCTTCTAAGTCACTAATCAGTCTAATTTACACATAAATTGTCTTTCCCAATCTTCATATAATAAGATGTAGCTTTTGGAATTACCTAGGCCATTCTATGGGCTTAAAATCTAGCTGCCCTGGAGAATGGGGCAAGGAAAGCAGAAGGGACCCCTTCCTCCACTCCCATCCCTTTTTCCTTAAGAAGTTTCCATCCAGAGGTCTCCCAGACAAAAGAAGAACTGGGTTTGGGTCTAGAATATTTTCTGGGCTTAAAATATAATACATAGTTGCCAGTACTCTAATTGAATTAGGTATTGGTTCTTGAAGAGAGGATAAGTTGTATTTTAAAGATAACATTTCATACGTACATATAAATTCAGTTCAATGTATTTCAATATATATAATTGAAATACAGCTTTATTTTCACAGACCCTGAAGAAGTATACAGATTACTAACCTCTGTGACATAATTAAATTGCGTCTCTATTCTTTTAATTTAATTTTTTTTTTTTTTTTTTTTTGGCGATGCTATGGGGCTTGCAAGATCTTAGTTCCCCCACCAGGGATTGAACCCATGCCCTTGACAGTGAAAGCGCAGAGTCCTAACCACTGGACTACCAGGGAATTCCCGACATCTCGCTTTTCTTTTTTTTTGGCTGCGTTGGGTCTTTGTTGCTGTGCACGGGCTTTCTCTAGTTGCGGTGAGCAGGGGCTACCCTTCGTTGTGGTGCACGGGCCTCTCATTGCGGTGGCTTCTCTTGTTGCGGAGCACGGGCTCTAGGCGCGCGGGCTTCAGTAGCTGTGGCACGCGGGCTCATTAGTTGTGGCGCACGGGATTAGTTGCTCCGCGGCATGTGGGATCTTCCCGGACCAGGGCTCGAACCCGTGCCCCCTGCATTGGCAGGCAGATTCTTAACCACTGCACCACCAGGGAAGCCCCTGTATTAGTTTTAGATGTACAATATACTGATTTGATATAGTATGTATACATTGCAAAATGATCACCACAGTAAATCTATATTTGGTTACAATTTTTTTTTCTTGTGGTGAGGATGTTTAAGATCTACTCTCTTAGCAACTTTCAAACATCCAACATGGTATTACTGATTATAAGGTACCCGCTTAACAGAACTTGGCATTTATTCCCTTACTGAGAAGTAAATTTCAATCTGGGTAAAGCAGAAGAGGGATAGCTCTGGCCCTGGGGTACAGTGGATTGAGTATGGTGACCACCATGTCAGTTTTAGCACTGCAAGTCCCCAGCCCAAGAAACCACAGTCTGATGAACACTCGGATACTTGGTCACCCTCTCTAAAGGAGCCAAGAAATCAGGCAGTGTCTCTGGGAAGCAGTCAGGACAAGATGCCAAGACTCTATCAACCAGGACCTCCTAGAAACTGCTACCTCCCTTAATAAAAATATGCCAGAGGGACTTCCCTGGCGGTCCAGTGGTTAAGACTCCGCGCTTCCACTGCAGGGAGCATGGTTCGATCCCTGGTCGGGGAAGTTCCGCATGCCGTGTCGTGCAGCCAAGAAAATAAAAAACAAAACAAAACCGAATGCCAGATACTCCAAGGCTAGCAATGAGGAGAAGATTCCCTGTGAAGAAGACACATTTGTCCCCAAAGATTCGCATTCCCTTGAAAGATTTTCGTAATTACCTCTGCTGCCACCAGGGCCTGGGGAAGGCACGAGAGAGGAGAGGCCATCTGCCACGGCCCTCAGCATCTCCGCCCATTCTTTGTGGGTATGTCGAAAATGCAAGGCCCTCGCCACTTTTCACCCAGGCCAGTTCTCAGGGCTGTGTTTGCACCTGGCAACCTTGAGGGGTGAGGTAACCTTTCCGCCTGGCCAGAGAACAGGCTTGGTTCTGCGTACTTCAGGGAAGCCCCCCAGGCTCAACGCTCCTCCCCTGTAATGCGTGTGCAGGCGTCCACAATGGACTCTGCATCACTCCTAGGACTTGGGGGCACGGGGGCTGGAACACATATCAGCCTGACACTCGGCCTGCTGCTTTTGCATGAGGAACAACGTACGTTGTCTCTGATTCTGCAGCCTCGCCTCCCCAGGATCCATGAAACGGTAGCAGGCTAACTTGTTAGCTTAGAGGAAGGGTGAAATCCTAGACCTCACATAGTTCTTGAGGCACCACCCGATTTTAACATTCTGACCCAACTACTAGCTTCCCTCTCACTCTACAGGGCAGCAGATGGGCCAAGGCCTGAATTCTTAAACAGATCTTTCCTTAAGCCTAAAGGCCAACAAAAGAAAACAAATACATGGGATAACGTGAAACGAACTGTGTCAGATATGGTTGATGGGCACTCGCCATGCAGCCCCGACATTTCTGTTTTTTCTTGAATGTCAGAGTCTGGAAAACAAAACAAACAACAACAAAAAAAACCTACATTTCGCAGACTCCTTGGCAGATCAGGTTCTGGATAAGAATAGATATACGCTTGTGAGTTTTGGAAGGTGGAAAAAAAGCACAGGTTACACCCATTATGACTCTTATGCCAGCAAGCAGGTCATGGAGATATGGTATATTTCTGCTTCAGCCTTCATTGGTCCGAACTCCAGCTTCTGGAGGTTGAGAGGCAGTTACAGCATTGGGTCTCTGGATCCAGCCACACAGGGAGTCCTGAAATCAGTAGACCAGTGAAGACCTTTGATTCCCACCCTCCAGATTGTGGCAGGTGGACCAGCTTCCCTGGCAGGACACATCTGCAGTTCTAAGAGTCATTCCTGATCACCCAACCTAAAGACCAGCCCTTCCAGAGAGTTTGTAAGCTCATAACTTCCTATAGAGAATCCCCTTCTGCCTAATAGCCCAGAGTGATTTCTCTGGGCAAAAAGCAATACCTGAGATAGTCAGCTTGTAAATTAGGGCTACTCCTCCACAGTTTGGGGTCCCTCTGTAGCAGAAGTCCCTTTTGGGATCTACCTCAAGGATGATCTTGAACTCTCTGGAGACATCTCAAAGTCTGGATCCAGTGAGTAAAGCCAAGAGAAAGCTGGAATTTCTCTCACCTTCCTACCTTCTAGATTTCTGTTTCCTAACCAGGAACATGCTTCTTCCCTAGATGACTGGAAAGATTCACATTTTCAGAGGTGACCTGCAGGAGGTGATTTTATTCCAGGGTGGAGAAGAATAATTAACACGAGATAATAGAAACCAACACAATCACTGCAGTGCCCCACCGTTGAGGCCCCCCGCAAACAAATGGGAAGGCAGCAGGCTTCATTTCGTTACATTTATCTCAAAGACCTGATGCTCAGACAGTTATAAATAATCTGTGATATAGTCCTGCTGGTGGAAAGGCAGACTGACTGGCGGACAGCAGAATCATTCTCACTTCCCCACCCCTCTTTCCAAGGTCTGTGCCCGCTGTGGGATAGATAGAGCAGAGGGGGTCAGAACAAGGGCTCCACGACAAACTAACGCTGTTTCCTCTTTGTGGTGAGTGCATGGTGTCACTCATATGTATTTCATGGCAAGAAGCTGCCCCAATTCTAAGATACACCATTATTTTACATATCACCAGGAAGGGAAAAATGCTGCCTGTTAGACTATGACACATCTTAGTGTGTAATTTAATCTTAATGACTAACGAGAGACAAGAGAACTCTGTTGCCAAACTACCTAAATTTTAACTCTGGCTCTGCTGTTTATGGCGGTACAGACTCGGACAACTTATTAAACCTCTCTGCCTCCGTTTCCAAGTCGGGATTAATCCCAGTATCTATCTCAGGGTCGTTGTAAGCAGAAAATGAGAGAATTTTGCAAAATGCTTACAGCAGGGCCTGGAGCAAGGTTGGGGCTAGTAAATGTTAGCCATTGTTTTAATTATGCATTGCTGCCTTTTGTATTCATCTTATTCATATTTTCTCCTCCCTGATTGCTGGAGGGCAGGGGATCTGGAATCTTCTATTTCACGCAGACCACGCACTTATCTAGGATTAGCTCCTATCTTGGAAATTATGTTTAGCCCGATAAAACATCATACATCCTTTAGGAGGCTTCTGTTTGTCTGGTTTTGTTTTCCATTTTTCAACCATACGAACTGCTTCCTCACCAGGACCCCACCACCATGCAAAGATTTACGAAAGTTAAACAATAATTATCCTCTCATTTATCATATTAGGACTGACTACGTATCTTACAGACATTATTTCATCTTCCCTCTTGGATACATATTACCAATCCCTTTTACGGAGGAGGGAGCTGAGAATCTGAGTTGATCATCAACGTGTCCTACATCTTTCAGCTTAGAAAGCGTGGAAGGTGATCCAAACCCAGGCCATTCCAAAATCTACACTCCTAGCCACCTTGCTGTCTTTTCTCCCATCTGGGCTGGGATCCCAATGACTGGGATTCAGGTTTCTACAGAGCTGCCTACCATTTCTGTCACTAGTGGTGGTTTCTTTCCCAGGGGGACTCCTCCCCAGCCTTCCCTGCATTCCTTTCCTTTACTGGGGAACCTGAGCATCACAGAACAAGCTGCCCATGAAGCCCACCCCTCAGAAAACTGCTGCCCACCTGCCACCCCATTCCATCATAAGGCTGAGGATAACTGGTCAGCCTCGCCTCATTCCCTCAGAGCCAGTCTTGTAGAGAGAGACGAAATCAACCCTGGCGTCCTGAGATCCCAAATCACAAATACCACATAGTAGAATTCTTTTCATAAAAAAACCCAGAAATGGACTTCCCTGGTGGCACAGTGGTTAAGAATCTCCTGCCAATGCAGGGAACACGGGTTCGAGCCCTGGTCCGGGAAGGTCCCACATGCCACGGAGCAACTAAGCCTGTGCGCCACAACTACTGAGCCTGCGCTCTAGAGCCCGTGAGCCACACTACTGAGCCCACGCGCCACAACTACTGAAGCCCGCGCACCTAGAGCCCGAGCTCCGCAACAAGAGAAGCCACCGCAATGAGAAGCCCGAGCATCACTACGAAGAGTAGCCCCCGCTCGCCGCAACTAGAGAAAGGCCGCGCGCAGCAAGGACGACCCAACACAGCTAAAAATAAATAGTAAATAAATAATTTTATTTATTTATTTATTATTTTTATTTTTATTTTTTATTTATTATATTTATATAATTATAAATTTATATAATATATAAATTTATTTATATAATATATAATATAATATAATATAATATATATATTATATTATATTATATATATTATATATAATATATATTTATAATATATATAATATTATATAAATAATATATATAATATATAATATTATATATATTATATTATTATAATTTAATTATAATATTTAATTATATTTAATTATAATTATATTAATATAATTATATATTATATTATAATATATTATTATATTATTATAATATATTATATATTATATATATTATATATAATATATATATTATATATTATATTATATATATAATATATATAATATATATTATATAATTATATATTATATTATTATAATATATAATTATATAAATTATATTATAATAATATAATATATATAATATATAATATAATTATATATAAATAATATATATTTATATAATATATATTTATATAATATTATATATATATTATATAAATAAATATAATATATATTTATTTATATAATATATAATAATTTATAAATTATTTATAATAATTTTATTTATTTATTTATTTTTATTTTTATTTTTTATTTATTATTTTATTTATTTATATATTATTTATATATATATTTTTTATTTATATATATAAAATATATATATTTATATATATATAATTTTATATATTTATTTATTTATATATATATTATATATTTATATAATATATTTATTTAAAATAAATAATTTTATTTATTTATATATATATATTTATATATTAAAAAAACAGAAATGTAGGGTACTGTGTAGAATGATCGGGAGCTCAGAGCTGCCTGTCTTTTCAAACATTCTTTCCTTAATATAAAGACACTGGAAAAGAGCTCTTTACACAGTTCGCTCAAATCCCCTTCTCTCCTCTCTATCCTCTTTTGTTGATGACGTTTTTGATAATTATCTGACTGCAGAAAAACTCCCAAAATCCAGGTTGAAGTGCTATATTATTTTTAACTATTATTGCTATTGGTTTGGGCACGTGTGTGCAGGTTCCTGTATCTCTGGCCTGACTTTTATGCTCCGTTCTCTTTGGATGTCACTGATACCCTGACAATTGTTCTATTTCCTTTGTTGTAAGTGTTGAATACCAAGTGACCCAATACAAGTAGAATGTACCACTTGGACCATCAGGGAAGTGATTTTAAAGGATTTAGTGTTCCATTTGGGTGCTGCATAACCTGTCATCAAGGAATGGGATTTAAATGACAAATGAATTGTCTTATGTCATTCCCTCTGTGAAAATTGGAGCTGTTAGTTTGCCCCAACTGAGGAATGACCAGGCAAATAGGCATGTAAACAATGGAAATATAACATCGAAACATCACGATCTTTTGTCCTTCCTTTAGCTGGTTTTGTTTGCGAAATTTCACACCAGACGAAAAGCGTGATTTTTCAAACAGAAAAGAACTGTTGTGACAGTTTGCACACTTCAGTTTCTCCTCTGGAGTTTAAAATGTCCCTTTCTCTTACTCCACACAAGGAGACCACTGGTTTTTCTGCCCTCTGGTACTTCTTCCATTAGAGTTTTTGAAGGAAAATAAGGTTGTTTCTCCTCCACTCTCAGGAATGTTGACATGCTTTTAGAATCAAAACTGTTGTACAAGTCACAGTGTACCCTGTGGCTCTTAAACTGTTATTTAAATACTGTCGTGCATGGAGAACAGACTAGTGGTTGCCAAGGGGGAGGGTGTTGGGGGAGAGCTGGAGTGGGAGGCTGGGGTGAGCAGATGTAAGCTTTTATATATAGAATGGATAAACAACAAGGTCCTAATGTATAGCACAGGGAACTATGTGCAATATCCTATGATAAACCATAACGGAAAAGAATATTTTTAAAAAAGAAGGAATGCATGTATATGTGTAACTGAATCACTTTGCTGTACAGCAGTAAATAACACGATATTGTAAATCAACTATACTTCCATGTTAAATAATTAATTAATTTTTAAAAATAAATGCTGTCATGGGCTAAATTGTGGCATCTCCAAAATTCATATGTTGAAGCCATAACTTCCGTACCTCATCCTGTGACTGTATTTGGTAACAGGATCTCTAAAGAGGTAATGAAGTTAAAATGAGGTCATTAGGGGCTTCCCTGGTGGTGCAGTGGTTGAGGGTCCGCCTGCCGATGCAGGGGACACGGGTTCGTGCCCCGGTCCGGGAAGATCCCACATGCCGCGGAGCGGCTGGGCCCGTGAGCCATGGCCGCTGAGCCTGCACGTCCGGAGCCTGCGCTCCGCAACGGGAGAGGCCACAACAGTGAGAAGCCCGCGTACTGCAAAAACAAAAACAAAGGCAGGAAAAGACCCATGTCCCAGCTCAAATAGTCAGGCAGAAAGAGTCCCCTCTTACCCAGTCTTTTTGTTCTGTTCAGATCGTCAATTGATTGGATGAGGTCAACCACATTAAAGAGAACTGTCTGCTTTACTCAGCCTACTAAATAATTCAAAAGTTAATCTTACTCAGAAACAGCCTCACAGACACACCCAGAATAATGTTTAGCCAAATGTCTGAGCACCCCGTGACACAGTCAAGTTGACACCTAAAATTAAACATCACATGTACCAAACCGGAAACTCCTGCCAAATCTTACAGCTCACGTGTGATGGATTCTTACCGGAGATTTTCCCAAATTGGACAACAATACTAAAACTTGCATAATATTACCAACAATGAATTGCGAAGCTGACACAAACTTCTCTAAACTATCCATAATAAAATAAATTGATCAGTCACGAAAGAAAAACCTAAGCTTTCTTTTTATTCTCTCTATAGAAAATATCATAAAATTACGGTCAAATGAAGAAACAATCAAAGAGAACTTAGAAGAGGGAGTTCCCTAGTGGTCTAGTGGTTAGGATTCAGTGCTTTCACTGCCCTGGCCCAGATCTAACCCCTGGTCAGGACTTAGACCCCTTCAACCTGCCTGGCATGGCCAAAATTTAAAAAAAAAAAAAAAAAAAACTTCAGAAGAAAAAAGTATCAAAGATGTATGCCTGGCAATTAATTAATAAAAACTATTATGTTACTAACACAACATTGTAAATTAACTATATTTTAATTTATAGTTGAAACAAACAAAAATATTATGTTATTTTTCTGGATGATTTTTATGTCTGTGGTGTTTGTTAGCTCTTTAAAATTTATAATTTGTTGGGATTTCTTTTTCAGTCTAAGTAAATGTCTTCTTTCACATCTAATTTTGTATTCTTTTTATTAAAGGTGGTCTCTGACATTGCTTAAGACCCAGGAAACATGTCCCTTGGCTGGTCTACAACATTTCATAGAATAAAAATTGTCAAGCTATTAAGGCCCTTAGAGATCTTTCTGGTCAAGTTACCTCAACTCCAGGTGCACATTTTTTTTTTTTTTTTTTTTTTTTTGGCCACACCATGTGGCTTGCAGGATCTAGTTCCGTGACCGGGGATTGAACCCAGGCCATGGCATTGAAAGCACCGAGTCCTAACCACTGGACCACCAGGGAATTCCTCATGCCATCTTAAAATAAAGTGTGACACATAAATCTTAGATGACCTGAGCGGAGAAGCTGGGTGTGGAGGGAGGAGAGAGACCTGAGGTAATTTTTCAGATGAACATCAAAAACTTCCCAAGTCAGGATGGACCATAAAAGTACAGCAGTGGGGCTTCCCTGGTGGTGCAGTGGTTGGGAGTCCGCCTGCCGATGCAGGGGACACGGGTTCGTGCCCCAGTCCGGGAAGATCCCACATGCCGCGGAGCGGCTGGGCCCGTGAGCCATGGCCGCTGAGCCTGCGCGTCCGGAGCCTGTGCTCCGCAACAGGAGAGGCCACAACAGTAAGAGGCCCGTGTACCGCAAAAAAAAAAAAAAAAAAGTACAGCAGTGATGGGAAACAGTGGTTGCTAGAACTAGGGTGACTACCCCTAGCCAGTAGCCGAATGAAGCTGGTTGATACGGAAGTAATAGGAACTCAGTAGAGCCAAAGTGAAATCAGTATATAGGCCTGATGTTGGCTGAAGCTAAGTTAGCAAATTAAGTTCTGGGAGAAGCAAGATGGGAAAAAGAGGTCTTCAGGGACCAGGTAGACAGAAGAAGGCCTGGACATTACACATCTAAGATGTAGGGACCAAGGCCACCCTCTTGGTACTGGCATACAGAGGCTACCTGCCAACATGGTGAGGCAATCTTGGCCCTCAAAAGAGGAAGGCCCTGAGAAATGAGATTCAATGACAGGAAAAACTAAGTTGAGAAAAGAATAGAGCCATGGAATAGATCCAGGAAAGATCAGAATGGGGTACCACACTCTATGGCCAGGTCAACCAGGAGGCAGCATGGAGGTCCCGGATGAGATGAAGGTGAGCCCTGCCTGAATCAGGGAGGTACACAGACAGAGTGGGAGACACAGGCAAGCAGCTTCGATTGTCATAGATAGTTTCCGAATCTATGGCAACCGATCCCATTGTCCAAACTCCTGCAGAAAAGCAAGGAGATTAAGGCACCCCGGGGATTTTCAACCATTAGAAGGTGTTGATCAAGGAGACATGGATAAAGGAGATGCTATAGCAGCCAGAAGGAGAAAATGGAAATTAGTTGATTACCAAGTCCTAAAAGACCACAAAGGAGAGGAGGAAGCTTCACCATATTTGTAAACGTGAGGGGACAAAGGAATCAATGAAAACACAGGACAATATCCTTTGAAGCTGACAGTTAGGAGTGAGGGCGGGGAGACAAAAGAGATTAAACTCAACTTCATTCATCGTGCCCAGTCTGGTGAGCAGGGCTCATAGGAGATTTGATGAAGGAAAAGGCTGAAACTAGTGGCTAAAATGGACCCTGGGGGATTATCAGTTAACATTCACTAGCATGGAAAAGCAAGAGCTGGTTCTACAGCACAGTAAGTGATGGAGTCATGAAGAGTCTCAAAATCATTTTCCGGTGGCAGGTGGACTGTTTAGGCAGCTGTGAGTATCAGTTTTTTTAATTGGGTGAGGAGAAAATGTCACAAGCTCACAGTAATGATAGAGCAACAAAGGAAAACGATCTCTCTCGGCTGTTTTCAAAGGGCTAACAGTGCCCTTTGGCTTTGTCTGGTTCCAGGAATTATACACTCATGATAACTGCAAAGCAGCCCCACACAAAGGAGCCCTATTTTCCATTCTTCATCTACTCTTACTCCAATCTGCAGAGGCAAAAATAGAATGCTGTTATAATGCTGGTCATAACAGGGGAGAGAATGCCTCAGGCAAGAACATAAATGGAAAAAAATATATTACATTTGGATTATAAAAATCACACTCAGTGGTTTATACAGCATAGACAGAAAGAAAATCATAGTTTAACACACTGGCAAGTGGGACTAACTATTTTTAAAACAAAGCTTTTTAATGATACAAATGAATGAATGTTCATTAAGATAGAAATATCCCACATGATTCACTCTTCATTTTAATTAAGAACACTGTAAGCAGTTTTCACTTATTTTTCAGAATAATGATTTTGGTTAGTGGACTACCATAGTAATCTCCCAATTAACACTTTACACAGTGAAAAGCAAAATGATGGAAAGATTTTACAAATTCATAGGTCTATGTGTAAAATGGTTCATAGATATTTAGACGTATGAATAAATGGTAAGAATCGCAAAGCCAACACATACTGTTCTGCTATTTTCTTTACTGCCCGCAAATACAGAAATATGTCAAGAAGATTTCGAGTGGTTTAAAGTTTTCATATATGGCCCACTAATATTTGGCAAGGGAACCAAGAATACTCAATGGAGAAAAGATAGTCTCTTCAATAAATGGTGACGGGAAAACTCGATATTCACATGCAAAAGAATGAAGCTGGACCGCTATCTTACACCACTCACAAAAATTAACTCAAAATGGATTAAGGACTTAAATGTAAGACCTGAAGCTTTAAAACTCCTAGAAGAAAACATAAGAAAAAAAGTCCCTTGACATTGGTCTTGGAAATGATTTTTTGGCTGTGACACCAAACACACAAGCAACAGAATTTTGGGTCTATATCAAACTAAAAATGTTCTGCATAGCAAAAGAAACAATCAACAAAACGAAAAGGCAACTTACAGAATGGGAGAAAGTATATGTAAACCATATATCTGATAAGGGGTTAATATCCATAATACATAAGAAATTTATATAACTCAATAGCAAAAAATAAATAAATAAATTTGATTTTTAAATGGGCAAAAGACTTAAGTAAACGTGTCTCCAAAAGAAGACATACAATTTGCCAACAGGTATATAAAAAGATACTCAACATCATTGATCATCAGGGCGATACAAATCAAAACCACAATAAAATACCACCTCACGCTTGTTAGAATGGCTACAATAAAAAAGACAAAAGATGTGGTGATTGATGTTAACTATAGTTATTGTGGTGAATATTTCACAATATATACACATATTGAATTATGTAGTATACCTGAAACCAATATAATGTTATATAGAAATTATATCTCAATTTTTTAAATGAAGGGGAAAAAAAGACAAGAGATAACAAGTGCTGGTAAAATGTGGAGAAAAGGAAACCCTTGTGCCCTGTTGGTGGGAATGTAAGTTGGTACAGCCACTATGGAGAACAGTATGGAGGTTCCTCAAAAACTTAAGAATAAAACTACCATATGATCCAGCAATCACACTTCTGGGTGTATATCCAAAGGAAATTAAATCACAATCTCGAATAGATATCTGCACTCCCTTGTTCATTGCTGCATTATTTACAATACCGAAGATGTGGAAACAACCTAAGTGTCCATCGACAAATGAACGGATAAAGAAAATGTTGCCTATACAATGGAATATTATTCAGTCATAAAAAAGAAGGAAATCCTGACATTTGTGACAACACGGATGGACCTTAAGAGCATTATGCTATGTGAAATAAGTCAGCTAGAGAAAGACGAATGCTGTATGTTATTGCTTATATGCGGAATCTAAAAAAAAAAAACAACCAAGAGTAGATTGGTTGGTTGGCAGGGGCATGGATGCGAGGGCGGGTGGCCAAAGAATACAAACTTCCAGCTATAGAATGAACATGTTCTGGGGTCCTAATATGCAACATGATGGCCATAGTTAACAATATTTTATTGGATACTTGAAAGTTGCTAAGAGAGTACATCTTAAAAGTTCTCATCACAGGGCTTCCCTGGTGGCGCAGTGGTTGGGAGTCCGCCTGCCGATGCAGGGGACGTGGGTTCATGCCCCGGTCCAGGAGGATCCCACATGCCGCGGAGCAGCTGGGCCCGTGAGCCATGGCCGCTGAGCCTGTGCGTCCGGAGCCTGTGCTCCGCAACGGGAGAGGCCACAACAGTGAGAGGCCCGCGTACCGCAAAAAAAAAAAAAAAAAAAGTTCTCATCACAGAAAAAAAATGATAACTATGTGAGGTGAGGGATGTGTTAACTAATCTTACTGTGGTAATCATTTCTCACTATACATATATATCAAGTCATCACACTGTACACCTTAAACTTACCTAATGTTATATGTCAGTTATATCTCAAAAAAGCTGGAAAAGATTTTTAAATAAAGTTTCACAAAGACTTTGGACAAGTCTTTAGGGCTCCAAAAAAATTACCAAATTCTGATAACTATTATCAGAGGAATAACTGGCCAGAGTCCAACAAGCTAATATATGCAGAAACATTTGCAAACACACAAGACCCCACTGTTTTGATTTGTTTGTTTGGGTTTTTTTTTTTTTTTGGTGTGTGTCAATATATATTTTATTCATTTAAAAAATTCTTTTCCAGTGTAATGGAACTATAATAACAAATAAAAAGTGTATAGATTTAAGGCATACAACATGATGGTTTGACATAAGGCCCCACTGTCATGGCTTTGAAAATTCCTCTGGGGACTTCCTTGGTGGTCCAGTGGTTAAGACTCCATGCTCCCAATCAGGGGACCCAGGTTTGATCCCTGGTTGGGGAACTAGATACCACAAGATGCAACTGAAGATCCCACACACCACAACAAAAATCCCACTAAGGATTGGGTCCATGTTGCATAGGGTCTTAGTTGCAGTCTTGCTGCAACTAAGACTCAACGCAACCAAAGAAATAAATAATTTTTTAATAAAATAAAATAAATAAAAATTCTTCTGAAATACTGGAATTAAAGATGAAATAGAGACCCCAGGAAAATAGGTGTATCCTGTATTGTCATGTTTCAATAACTAGCCTCTTCCCAAAAATATATTCTCCCATTTAACAAGGAAGAAAAATAGAACAAGAGAAATGCACTCAAACTAAGATGTAAATAGACTCATTATGTAACTATCTGTCTAAAAATAAGAAATAAAAATAAGCTCGTTGTATCTTCTACAGATTATTTAGATGCCCAAGATGTTTGTTACATTAAAAAGAGCTTTAAGCTTTTAAAAAAATGATTAAATTGTGTATTTATTTGGAATTCTGAATCTGGTCACCTCGTACTTGCCAAAGAAAAATATATAAAAAAAGATTGAGGACTTCCCTGGTGGCACAGTGGTTAAGAATCCGCCTGACAATGCAGGGACACGGGTTCAAGCCCTGGTCCGGGAAGATCCCACATGCCGCGGAGCAGATAAGCCCCTGCGCCACAACTACTGAGCCTGCGCTCTAGAGCCCGTGAGCCACAATTACTGAACCCGCATGCCACAACTACTGAAGTCCGCGTTCCTAGAGCCCATGCTCCGCAACAAGAGAAGCCACCACAATGAGAAGCCCACGCACCACAACGAAGAGTAACCCCAGCTCGCCACAACTAGAGAAAGCACATGTGCAGGAACGAAGACCCAACGCAGCCAAAAATAAATAAACAAATTTATAGGAAAGAAAAAAAAGAAAGAAAGAAAGATTGGGTGTGGGGAGAGCCCTAACCTTCTCCACTCCCAAGAGAAATATTCTATAAGACATATTTAGACATGGAGTAAAATTATCTCCACACTGTTAACGGGAGACATGATGTTGAGTATAAAAGGCCATGACTAAGAGAGGAGAGGAAGAAGAGGAAGAGGAGAGAGAGAGAAGAGAGGAGAGAAATGGCTGCGTGCAGGTTGGATGCACCATCATATTGAAATGAGGCCAGGAGGCAGCAGACAGAGTTTTCCGAGCGCTGGCATCGTGGGTGGTGGTTGAGGACAGACATAAAAGCTGCAGAATTAACTAGTCTCAAGATGACACATGGAACTCTGGCATACAGTTGTTGGCCTGAGAACTGACTCAGCCTTCCAGGTGCTGGGGAGGATTTGATTCTTGCCTGCAAACAACTTCCAGTGACCTTGGGAGGTCCAGAAGTGAATCAGGACTTCAGGTGCTGGCGCAGGCTGATGCCTTTTTAAGAAATTACCAAATCGGTCAGAATTTGACCCATCCAAGCAGTTTATCCCCCAATTTTAAGTGACAAAAGATGTGACCAGTAATTAGAATTGATTATATCTAAACATGAATATGAACATATCTAGGAGGGAATTTGCAAAATAAAAAGTTATGTTGACGCCATACAGGACATTTTTCTTCGAAAAGGTTGCTACATTATTTTTGCCATTTCAAAAGCAATTACACACACAAAAAAGGAAGAAAAGCAATTACGGGACTTCCCTGGTGGTCCAGCGGGTAAGATTCTGCACTCCCAAACCAGGGGGCCCCAGGTTCGATCCCTGGTCAGGGAACTAGATCCTGCATGTTGCAACTAAGAGTTCACATGCCACAACTAAGAAGTCCGCATGCCGCAACAAAGATCCTGCATGCCACAACGAAGATCCTGCATGCCACAACTAAGTCCCGGCCTAGGCAAAATTTTAAAATAAGTAAATAATAAATAAATATTTTTTTAAAAAGCAATTACAAGGAAAAGTCAAAAAAACAAATGATGATCTGTGAGAAAATATTTACAACTTAAATCACAAAGAACTAATATGTGAAAAGTTCTTAAATTTTGAGAAAAAAAGACAAAAATCTCTATAGAAAAATAAAGCTTAGAAAACAGTTTTCAGAAAAAAGAAAGTTCATTTGCTTGTTAACATGTAAGAAAAGATGCTTAACCTTCACTCAAAGAAGGGAAATGTAAATGTAAACTGCACTGAGGGGCTTCCCTGGTGTGCAGTGGTTAAGAACCCACCTGCCAATGCAGGGGACACGGGTTCAAGCCCTGGTCCGGGAAGATCCCACATGCCGCGGAGCAACTAAGCCCGTGCGCCACAACTACTGAGCCTGCGCTCTAGAGCCCACGCGCCGCAACTACCAAAGCCTGCGTGCCTAGAGCCCGTGCACCGCACCGAAGAGTAGCCCCTGCTCGTCACAACTAGAGAAAGCCTGCACGCAGCAATGAACACCCAATGCAACCAAAAAAAAAAAAAAACCTGCACTGAGTTATAATTTCTCACATATCAGATGGGCAAAAATCCAAAAGCTTGACAATACACGCTCCTGGTGACGCTGTGAGGAAACCAGCAGGCTCATACATTGCTGGTGAGAGGTAATTACAGATGCACTTCACGTTAGACCCAGCAGTCTCACTACTAGGAACCTACCCTATAGATGGATTAATACCGAACAACAGATTCACAGGGTAAATCATTACAGAATTGTTTGTAATAGCAAAAGATTGGAAACTCCCAAATGTTCACAGTAAGGAACTGATTGAATAAACTACCCACACAATAAAGTATATACGGTCACAGTGGTTTCCAGTATACATTAAGGGAAAGAAATGCACTACCGTATATATCAAATGCTACCTTTTATGTAAAAAAATATCAAGTAAGAAATATATATCTATATATATGTATGCTCATACATATGTATGTATATTTTTAAATTGAGTTTATTTTTCCAAAAACTCTGGGACGATAAACCAGGAATGAATACTAATAAGAGTCAGCAAGTTAGCACAGGGAGGTAGAGAGTGAAGAACAGGGAGAAAGATGGAAGCCAGACTTTTCTGAACCTTTTTGTATAGTGTTGATTTTTGACCTATGTAAATATTTTGAATGTTCAAAGAATATATTAGACTAAATCAAAAAAGAAAGCAACCTTAACGTTGAGAAGAAACAGAAACAAACATTTCTGTATCAACTGACACAAAGCAAAAATTCATTCCAAGTGACTTTTAGAGCATACATTTGGACTATACATTTCTTAGTGGGTTATAGTCCAAAGACTAAAAGAATTACCAAAACAGTCCTCAAAATTCACTTAGTGTTTTTATTGTTGTAATGATGCAATAAGACAGATATTGTAATTTTGAAGCCCGTTTATAAGTCTACTAGGATCAAGCAAATAATACATTAATTTTTTAAATTTTCTAGTAAAAGAGAAAAGAAATTTAAATATAAAACCAATAAGTTAAGAAAACCTCATAATGTTACAATTTCTTACAATAGCTTTATTGAACTATAATTCACATACCATAAAATTAACCTTTAGTTAAAGTGTAAAATTCAGGACAGTTGACCCTTGAACAGCTCAGAGGTAAGGGGCACTAACCCTCCACAGTCAAAAATCCAAGTATATAGAAGAAAAAAGAAAAATCCAAGTATAATTTATGGTCGGCCCTCCACACACAGTTCCTCCCTATTCGTGGTTCTGCACCTGCAGATTCAACCAACCTTGGATCATGGAGTATTGCTGTATTTATTAACGAAAAAAATCCGTGTATAAGTGGACCTGCACAGTTTAAACTCATGTTGTTCAAGGATCAACTGCAGTTTTTAAGCATATGCACAGATGGTGCAACCATCACCACTATCTAATTTCAGAACATCTTCGTCAACCCCAAACGAAACCCCACATCCATTAGCAGTCACTCCCGTTCCCCCATCCCTACCACTCAGCAACCACCAATCTATTTTCTGTCTTTATAGATTTGTCTGTTCTGGACATTTCATATAAGTGGAATGACACGGGACTTCCCTGGTCGTCCAGTGGTTAAGAATCTGCCTTCCAATGCAGAGGATGTGGCTTCGATCCCTGGTCAGGGAACTAAAATTCCACATGCCACAGGGCAACTAAGCCCATGCGCCGCAACTACTGAGCCCACACGCTCTGGGAGCCTGCATGCCATAACTAGAGAAGCACGCGCCACAACAAAAAAGATCCGGCATGCCGCAACTGAGACCCGATGCAGCCAAATAAAATGAATAAATAAATATTTTAAAAAATAAAGTAAAATAAATGGACCAACACAGTATATGGTCATTTGTAACTGACTACTCTGACTTAGCAAAATGTACCAAAATCTGTACTTCTTTCCTGTGGTCACTGTAACAACCAACGACAGACTGGATAACTTAAAACAACAGGATTTTATTCTCTCACCATTCTCAGGGCCAGAAGTCCAAAATCAAGGTATCAGTAAGGACAAGATCCCTCCTAAGGTTCTGGGGGACCCTATGTTCCTTCTCTCTTCCAGCTTCTGGTGGGTCCAGGCATTCCTTGACTGGTGGCCACATCACTCCAATCTCCACCACCATGGTCACGTTGCCTGCCATTTCTCTCTTCTGTGTGTCTCTTATAAGGACCCTTGTCATTGGATTTAGGGCCAACTTGAGTAATCCAAGATGATCTCATTTCAAGGTCCTAACATAATCACATATTCAAAGAGCTTTTTTCCAAGTAAAGTGACATTCACAGGCTCCAGGGATTAGGACATGGACATATCTTTGTAGAGGCTAATACAACCCACTATAGTCTGCCGTCAAATGCCCCCAAATTCACAACCACCCCACATGCAAAATACATTCACTCAATCCCAGCAACCCCAAAAGTCTCAGCCCATTGTAGCATCAACTTTGAGTCCAAAATCCCAACTAAATGTCGTCAATTCAAAAGTCCCAAATCTTATCACCTAAATCGTCTAAATCAGGTATGGGAGAGACTCTGGGTATGAGCCATCCCTGGGAAAAATTCTCCATCTGTAGATCTGTGAGATGTAAAAACAAGTTATCTGCTTCCAAAAAACTGTGGAAATCCAGCAGGGCAAATTCTGTTAGGTTTTAAAGCCTAAGTGTAATTCTCCATGTCCTGTGTCTTGTTGCTCCATAGGACTCAGTACCAATGACTCCACTGCCCTCTGCCTCTGTACATACGGCTCCACTCTCAGGGCCCAAGGCTGAGACTCTGAGAGTCATTCTTCCTTTTTCTTGAGAGTAGCACAGGTTTGCAGCTGAGTAGCTCTGTCAGCCATTTCCTGCCTGTAGAATGTTGGAAGTTCAACAGCCTTCTTTCATTTAGTCCAGCCTCTGTCCCTTTCAGTCCAAGCTAGCTATGTTCCTGCTGATATAACATTCTCAAAACTTTGTGAGTCTCCTATGTAAGTCATGGTACACCACAACATTATACAAGAGCCTTCCTCGATTATCTCATCTCTACTCCTGACTTCTTGATTGGATTCATGAGTCATACACTCAATATTTTCAGCAAAAATTTGTCCAGCCAACCACACTCTTGCCTTCTCTCCAGAGCATGATTTTCTAATAGTGAATTTCCTAAGTTTAGCATATTTTGCAATCTGGATAGGCTGAGAAGTTCATAAATCATCAAGTACTAGTCCTCTTTGCCTAACAGTTTATTCCTCAATGTATTGCTTTCCTATGGCATTTTAATGTAAGCTGCAAGAAGAAAGTAAGCCACACCTTCAACACTTTGCTTGGAAATCTCCTCAGCTAAATACCCCAGTTCCAATCAAAATTGTATAGAAATTGACAAAGCAATTCTAAAATTCATATAGAAAGGCAAAGTACACAGACTAGCCAAACACCTGTATATTGTATACTGTAGTATGCTACCTAATATCAAGACTAATTAAGGCAGTGTGGCATTGGCACAACAAACAGATCAATGGAACAGAGTAAAGGGCCCAGAAATAGACTCATACATGTATGAAAAAATGACTTTTCAGGGGTGGTGGTGGTGGTGGTGTGATACATTGGGAGATTGGGATTGACATATATACACTAATATGTATAAAATGGATAACGAATAAGAACCTGCTGTATAAAAAATAAATTAAATAAAATTCAAAAAAAAAAAGCATAGTATCTGTGGAGGACAATAAAGTGAAATGCAATTTTAAAAAATGACTTTTCAACAAAGATGTAAAAGCAATTCAGTGGAGAAAGGATAGTCCTTTTTTTATATAGCTTTTTAAATAATTGTCCATATATTTACCTTTATTGGGCTCTTAATGTCTCCATATGGCTTTTTTCTTTAATTTTACTTATTTTTGGCTGTGTTGGGTCTTCGTTGTTGCACGCAGGCTTTCTCTACTTGCGGCGAGTGAGGGCTACCCTTCATTGCGGTGCGCAGCCTTCTCATTGCGGTGGCTTCTCTTGTTGCAGAGCACGGGCTCTAGGCACGCAGGCTTCGGTAGTTGTGGCACGCGGACTCAGTAGTTGTGGCTTGTGGGCTCTAGAGTTCAGGCTCAGTAGTTGTAGCCCATGGGCTTAAGTTGCTCGGCGACATGTGGGATCTTCCAGGACCAGGGCTCGAACCCGTGTCCCCTGCATTGGCAGGCGGATTCTTAGCCACTGTGCTACCAGGGAAATCCCAGAATAGTCTTTTTTTAACCAATTTTTTTTTAATTTTTAAAAGAATATTTAGGGGTTAGGCTTAAATGGTAAATTTTATTTTATGTATATCTTACCACAAATAATTTTTAAATTGAAATAAATAGATATAAATCAAATATAAAATGCTAGCAATTATTGAAGATAGTGGATATATGAGTCCTTATTATACTTTCTCAACGTTTTTGCATATTAGAAAATTCCCATAATACATGTTTTGAATTTTTAAGAAAAGCAAAAATACTGACTATGAGGGAAAAAGAGAGATGGAAGGAGAAAGGATTAAATCAAGAAAGAGGAGGAAGGGAATTCCCTGGTGCTCTAGTGGTTAGGATTTGGCGCTTTCACTGCTGAGGCCCCGGTTCAGTCCCTGGTTGGGGAACTGAGATCCCGCAAGTCATGCGTCAAAAGGGGAGGAAAGAGAGAAAGAGAAGAAGAAGAAGAAGAACGTTCCCTCTGTTTTCGATACTAATCACTGGGAGACTAAGATTCCTGCTACGAAGATTGCCTTTATGCTCACTGGGGAGCAGGTGCTCCTCAGCTGCCACGTGTGGAAGCTGTGCACACGTCCAGGCAAGAGCTTCTCCCGCAGGATCACAGCAGACGGCTGTGCAGGTTTTGCACTGCACAAGGGCACCACATAATAGACGTTGAGGATTTGTATACTTATTATTACAATTTTCCAAAAGAGAGAAACTTGGAGCTCACAGGGGTCCTGTAAATTAGATTGAGATTAAGAGAAAAAGAAGTGAACAAATATTCAGGTCCTAAAGGATTAAAGCTTGGACTAGAATATTATATAGCATTGTTTTGGTTAACCAAGCTGCTTTGTGCTTAATCAGAAAAAAGGAATTTCCTATGGAGACATTTTATATGATTTAATATTACTTTTTAAAAATATATTTATTTATTTATTTTTGGCTGCATTGGGTCTTTGTTGCTGTGCGGGCTTTCTCTAGTTGCGGCGAACAGGGGCTACTCTTTGTTGCGGTGCTCAGGCTCTAGGCGTATGGGCTTCAGTAGTTGTGGCTCACGGGCCCTAGAGCGCAGGCTCAGTAGTTGCAGTGCACGGGCTTAGTTGCTCCGCTGCATGTGGGATCTTCCCGGACCAGGGCTCGAACCTGTGTCCCCTGCATTGGCAGGCGGATTCTTAACCACTGCACCACCAAGGAAGCCCCTGATTTCATATTACTTTTATTCCTGTTTGTTAAGAAAATAAAAAGCATTTCTAAAGAGCTCTGTTTAATAAATAATTGAGGTTCTTCACATCACCTCTAATGTTTACAATTACAGGTCCAGACGAATCATGTTTAAAATTTTTTTAATGTCCTAATATGCTGGACTTTCAAAAAGCATTAGCGATTTTAAAGAACACATGATGCCTCAGGATTAATTTTATCAGCTGTAAAAATGACGCTGACTCATTATGGGCTTATAGGAGTTGATTACACTTTCTCTTCCCAACTCCCACGTCTCTAATCTGGGAGCTGACCTGATTTATGGTAGAAACATGTCAGAAGGCAATGTAAAACAAAAGCAAGAGAAAAAAAAGCAATGGAAAAATCACTAAAAACCTGCATTACTGATAAAACTAGAGCAGCAGCCATAAAGTGACATGGGACTACAAAGTGCCTAAAAGTATTATATGCATTTAATCCAAGTAAACCTCATAAACAATAAATGATATCCCAAAATATTTCACTGGCTTAAGGGATTTTTCATGAGAGAAAACATCCTAGCTTTCTCTAGGATGATTAAACCTATGAATAAACCACAAATTAGACAAAAATTCTTCTTCACTTGAAAGAGCCTCCTCCCCTTGAATACCTCTTGTTATCAGTTTAGAATTAAATGAATCAACTTAGAAAAGGATAAAGGCCCCAACCCACTCCCCATACATTTGAGCCTGAGGGCTTTTGGCAAAGGATAGCCAGAAAACTGTTCAGCTGACCCAGAGACTAACCCATTTATAAATGCATCCAGCCGCCACTGAGTATGATGGGGTTTTATCCATTTAATGAATACTGGTCTAATGTAAAGCTGTATGTAGTTAAAAATAGAGGACCCCATTTAATCCTACTCAGCACTTGTTATTTTGCTTCTTAGTAGAGTACTGCTATGGATATGTCAATGCTACTTCCAGAATGATAGATTCCTACCGAGTAATTCAAACATCCTAATGATGATAGCAGGACAAAGAACTCCAAGTACTTTGCTCCGACCCCATTCATTAGAACTCTTAAGGTTAAAAAAAAAAAAAAGAAAGAAATGGGGAAATTCCCTGGCGGTCCAGTAGTTAGGACTTGGCACTTTCACTTCTGGGGGTTCTATCCCTGGTCAGGGAACTAAGATCCGGCAAGCCATGTGGCATGGCCAAAAAAAAAGAAGAGAAAGATGCAGTCTGCATGCACAATTGACAGTGGTTAAATACATATGGTTCTGGGCTTCCCTGGTGGCGCAGTGGTTGAGAGTCCGCCTGCCGATGCAGGGGTCACGGGTTCGTGCCCCAGTCCGGGAGGATCCCACGTGCCGCGGAGCAGCTGGGCCCGCGAGCCGCAACTACGCGCCTAGAGCCCGAGTTCCGCAACAAGAGAAGCCACCGCAATGAGAAGCCCGCGCACCGCAACGAAGAGTAGCCCCCGCTCGCTGCAACTAGAGACAGGCCTGCGCGCAGCAGCGAAGACCCAACGCAGCCAAAAATAAAGTAATTAAATTGATTAATTTTTTTTAAAAAAAGTCTTCCAGGGCCACCCCTCCCCCACCCCAGGGCCTTTTATCAACATGCAGGTTTTGTTTTCTTTGACACATTTATAGTTAAAGTTGCCTTGTCTGTTTGTTCACATGTTTATTGCCTGTCTGGCCTTCTAGAAGGAAAGCTCCCCAAGGGCAGCCACATCTGCCTGCTCACTTCTGTGCTCCCAGCTCAGGGAACAGCAACCGGCAGTTGAATGAATGAATGAAAACCTTTCAGCTCTAAGATTCCAGGACCCGTTTCCTCTCCCAAAATATCTTTCTATGAACAAACACACTTAAAGAAAGCTTTAAGTGTGTTTATTAAAGAAAAAAAAAAGCTATTGTAATCTCTGGCTCTGATCCAAATCAAAATATAATTTGTAGTGATGTTTCTGTTTTGTGGTATTTTGTTTCACAGTGAGAGAGGGATAGCAGTAGCTTTTGCCTCTTGAGAAGTGAAAGTAATGCTCCAACAGAAGGAAAACATAAAATCCTGATGTCTCAGAATATACTCAGAGATGGACCGAGAAATGATGGCAATAATGATAATACTTATAACACTAGCTAGCACTTAGATTATTCAGTTCCAGGCCGTCTGTCTGTTAACTTGCTTAATCCTCACCACGACCCTACAAGGAAGATAATATCATTATTCTCATTTTATAGGTGGGAAAAACTGACCAATTTAGCTTCAAGTCATCTACAGAAAAAAAAACAGCCAAGACGCTCACATGTTTCTTGCACTCATTACCTTTCACTGGTTGATTTAATGCTCATTCCGATTTCTTTTCCTCTCTCCAGCATCTCTCAGCATGATTTAGAAAGTGGAGACTGGAGAAATCTTTATTCCTTTCTCATGCAAAGATTAATTCCAGTAACACATATAATCTGTCGTGTCCTATCATTTTCCATAATGGGATAACAATCTGTAACTTTGGTGAGACAAATTATGCAAATAAGCACAGCCAAAGAGAATGCACAAAACAGGGTGAGAGCAACGGGAAAATGGAACGAGGATGGCCCTTCTACTTTCCCTTACTGCTGCAATGTGCTGGAAGGCAGCCTCTTGGATGGGCAGAGGGTCAGGGTTTTGTCAGCAAGAACTGCACAGCTGCTCCCGGCTCCAAGTGCCTACTCCCCGGCGAGAGGCCAAGATCTTCCTGTAATTGACTCTCTCCTGCCCCCATTCATTAACATATGGCCCTCAAACATGGCAGTTTGGAAAAGTGCCTCTCCACTCAGAAGGAAAGCCCTGAGAGTCCCGCCTGATACTTAGTAGGTGGTAGTGAGCGGCAATATGGCGGCTGGTACCTCCATTCACAGTGCCGCTGACATATGTCTACATGCAATTAAAAAAAAAGATATCCCCAGATTAACTGGCTCATCAGGTGACCCCTGAAGCAAGATGAGAAGGGGGCAGGAGATACATATTCAGGAGATGCGAAAGACTTATTTCTCCATTTATCTAAACAACAGTAGCAGAATCTCATCCAAAAAATGAAAAGCACTGGGCCTTGGACAATTCCACAAGGAAGGCCACAGCTACCGAGCTGACGTGTGCTATGGTCCTAACAGTCACAAGGCCACAGCTTAACTCTGAGCTCAGGCTGAATCTGAGAGTTTAAGAACCAAGTTTCAGATCAATTTCTAAATGGTCAGATATAACGTATTGGCATTTAGAGCCAAGAAACACATTCCTTTTATAGAACTCGTTTGTGTTCCAGAAAGACGCTATGCACATCAGCTTCAGATTACTGACCGGCTTTTGTTTCTCAAGGATTCAACATACCATTTTAAGCTGATTTCTGTCTTTTAAAAGACAAACTGTACCTTTATTTTAAAAAGTAAATGGTCACGGACTTCCCTGGTGGCCCAGTGGTTAAGAATCTGTCTTCCAGAAACTCTCTTGCACTGTTGGTGGGAATGTAAATTGATACAGCCACTATGGGGAACAGTATGGAGGTTCCTTAAAAAACTAATAATAGAACTACCATACGACCCAGCAATCCCACCACTGGGCATATACCCTGAGAAAACCATAACTCAAAAAGAGTCATGTACCGCAATGATCATTGCAGCACTATTTACAATAGCCAGGACATGGAAGCAACCTAAGTGTCCATGGACAGATGAATGGATAAAGAAGATGTGGCACATATATACAATGGAATATTACTCAGCCATGAAAAGGAACGAAATTGAGTTATTTGTAGTGAGGTGGATGGACCTAGAGACTGTCATACAGAGTGAAGTAAGTCAGAAAGAGAAAAACAAATACCGTATGCTAACACATATATATGGAATCTAAAAAAAAATGGTTCTGATGAACCTAGGGGTGGGAGAGGAATAAAGACACAGAGGTAGAGAATGGACTTGAGGACAAGGGGAGGGGGAAGGGTAAGCTGGGATGAAGTGAGAGAGTGGCATGGACATTATACACTACCAAATGCAAAATAGCTAGCTAGTGGGAAGCAGCTGCATAGCACAGGGAGATCAGCTCGATGCTTTGCAACCACCTAGAGGGCTGGCATAAGGAGGGTGGGAGGGAGACGCAAGAGGGAGGGGTTATGGGGATATACATATGCATATAGTTGATTCACTTTGTTATACGGCAGAAACTAACACAACATTGTAAAGCAATTATACTCCAATAAAGATGTCAAAAAAAAAAAAAAAAAGAATCTGTCTTCCAATGCAGGGGATGCAGGTTCGATCCCTGGTCAGGGAACTAGGATCCCACATGCCTCGGGGTAACTAAGTCCACAGGCCACAACTACTGAGCACAGGAGCCACAACTGTTGAGGTGCAGGTGCCCGTGCACCTCAACAAAAGATCCCACATGCCGCAACGAAGATGCCACATGCTGCAACTAAGATCCAATGCAGCCAAAAATAAAATAATAAAAATTTTACTTGAAAGAAAATTTTTTAAAAATTTTACTTGAAAGAAAAAGTAAGTGGAGACATATTTGAAAGTTTCATCTTCAATGATAAGGTAAGGAGACAATAATGCTGACAACGGTAATTTTACATCAATATATTTCCATTTTATTTTTTATTTTATTTTTTTAACATCTTTATTGGAGTATAATTGCTTTATATATTTCCATTTTAAATGACAAAAGAGCAAACAAGGAAAAGAGTTAATAAAACAAATTTGAAATGTCTTGTTTTCAGGCATAATGTCCACATGGGAAACCACAATTTTTCATTAGCACAAAGTGGAGGCATTTTTGGACTGCAGGTTGGACTCAAAACACTGACTAGATCTAAAAGTCTTTGAGGAATTTTAACAAATCAAAAACCAAATCTCTTAAAATTCTGATTATTTTAGTTCTCAAAAATGATAAGAAACACTGTGTATCTATTAAATTCTGAATCATTTTACAAACATTCCTTAAAAGCTGTCAGATTTACTTGGCATCATCAATGGAACAGAACACAGTCTAGAAATAAACCCAAATTCATTCAGGAATTCATACTGTAAAGATTGACTTCCAAATAAGCAAGGAAAAGAAAGATTAACCAACAAATAATATTGTGATAAATGAGTAGTCATCTGAAAAAAAAGTGCAAAGTAAGTCATCCCTACCTTACTTATATACCAAACTGAATTCTAAATGAATCAAATATTTCAATGTAACACACACACACACACACACACACACACACACACACACACACACACACACACTCACACTCACAAAAGAATGAGAAGAAAACATGGAAGATTTTGTAAAATAATCTCAGAATTGGGGAAGCTTTAGTAAGATACAGCTGTGAAAGAATATATCAATGAAATCAAAAGAAAGGAAAAATATGAGAAAAATATTTGCAACAAATATCACAGACAATAAACAAGTAATTTATTAATATACAGAGTGCCTAAAATCATAAGAAAAAGACCAATCACCAAAAATAGGTAAAAGGATAAATAAACAGTTTATACAAAAGAAATACAAAGTTCTTTTATACATATAAAAGCATGCTCAATTTGACTTATAAGAAAAATGATAATTACAACTACAATGAGATACCATTATGACTTTCATATTAGGAGACAGCAAAAATTTGATGGCACATGACACACTGTGTTGGGGAGAAAATGAGCAAACTAGCACCTGCTTACCTTGTTGGTGGAAATGTAAATTTATACGACTTCTTTGGAGGAGCTATCTGGAAATATTTATCAAAATGTTTAATGCATATTCTCTTTGGCCTGGCAATTCCAGATTTAGAAAGTGATCCAACGGTTATGCTCACACTTATAACAAATGCTGTTTGTACAAGAATTTTCACTGGAAACAACAAAATGTCTAGCTAAAGAACTGCTTAGGTAAATAGAATAGTATTAGGTAGTTCTGTCTGTAATATATCCCATATGTGTAACTCAAAAAGCAAGGTGCATGTACAAGGCATCCTTCGAGTGTGTGTGTAACTTTTAAAGGGATACAAAATACACACACACACACACACACACACACACACACACCCTTAAATGTGCTGTAGAATTCTCTGAAAAGGTACAGCGTATCATTTCCAGTGCTTCTGTGAACAGGAAATGAACAGCTGAGGGAATAAGAGGAAAGCTTCCTTTTTAACCATAAACCCTCAGACTCTTTTGAATTTTGTACCATCAACATTACACACACCCCTAAAATTTATTTTAAAGGAAAATCCAACCAATATAAATGTCTAACCTACCAACACCGATTAATTAGCTCCAGATTTAATGGTTGAATTGGTATTTTCAGTAAAGAAACTGAAACACAACTCCTACCCCTGATAATGTAGGATAAAATCGATGAAAACTCCGTTTCTTTAAGAGGAGTCATGAAAACGACTTTTTTTTAAGAGCAAAGACAATAAGTATAATTAAACTCTTCTTTTGTCAAGCGTCTCAAATACTCCAAGATTTTACAAAGCCCTTGGAGCAGGAAGACAAAATGGTAATAATCCACATTTAGGAAATGAAAACCCTTCAAAGTATTTTCAGATCGAAGTGGTACATCCTTATGTTTAAAAGACAGCTCTCAGGTTGTCTTCCCCACCAATGCCTGAGCTGTCACCCCAAAATATATATGTACAAGCATCATTCTAATCCCATGCATGCACCATTATCAATAATCAGAATTTATGTGGTTAGGCAGGCAGTGGGGTAAGTAGCTAACAACCCTTCCAGTTGGGCCACTAGGATATTAGTTTTGCTTTATCGTTTCCAGGAAGTGTTTTCTCCTACGGCCAGCCTGCCGCTCCTGACCAAAGTAACAGAAGGCTGGAGCCCAGACCTCTGTGCTGTGTTCTAGGAAAGGGAGACCCAGGCAGGTCCCCCGGGAGGGACTGCTGCAGAGCCAAGCGCTGCTGGGGCCGGCTGCATCCCCTCCACGTCATCTATGGGCCACGGGATAGTGGAACAGGCAGCAAGGAGACGGGAAGGAATTTCATCCTTGAAAGAGCAACGGAAAGCACTTGACGTGGTTCAGGCCCAAAGATAAAAACTCTTGAAGAAAAGAATTTTAATTCTCCAGAATGCTTTCAGGAGATTAGCATGCTATAATTATCCATAATTCACTGCTGTTAAGTCTATTTAGATTCCTTTTTATGGACAGACATGACATACTGGTATACACAGTGGAAATAAAACAACACAAGACCTTTGGTTACAGGACCATCACCCCACCTACCCTTCCGGCCTTCCCACTCACTCTTCTCCTATAGGAACTCTGCATTTCCCCACCTCCTCACCTTGCTTATCCTGTCCCTCCTCCATGAGATGCTCCCTTTCCATTCTATTGAAGCATTTTATTGAAACGCTTCCCATCCTTCAAGGCCCATACCAAATCCCAGTCCCTTCCCCAAACCTCCTCGAGTCTCATATGATAGCTCTGAATTTTAAGACATTTAATATTTTATATTAAATATATATACATACAGGGCTTCCCTGGTGGCGCAGTGGTTGAGAGTCCGCCTGCCGATGTAGGGGACGCGAGTTCGCGTCCCGGTCTGGGAAGATCCCACATGCCGCGGAGCGGCTGGGCCGGTGAGCCATGGCTGCTGAGCCTGCGCGTCCGGAGCCTGTGCTCCGCAACGGGAGAGGCCACAACAGTGAGAGGCCCGCGTACCGCAAAAAAATAATAAAATAAATAAATAAATATATACATACACATATATATATATACATATACACATATGTATGTATATATCATTTCAAAAGGCAATTAAATATAACAATTAACCATAACAGGCAACTGAACATAACAGTTAAGATGGCCTGAGGTCCTGGGGTTGGGATCCCCATGCTATCTTTCCTGTGTGACCCTGAAGAATTCACTTAACCTCTCCAAGCCACGGTGGTAAGACCCAAGTTTAAGAACTACTACTCATCAGGGGAATTCCCTGGCGAGCACCCTCACTGCCAAGGGCCAGGGTTCAATCGCTGGTCGGGGAATTAAAATCCCACAAGCTGCAAGGCACAGCCAAAAAATAAAAAGAACTACTACTCATCACTGTGATAATCATGTATTTGCTAAAAGTCAATTACGTGCCATGTCCTGGAGAACAAGATGAACAAGATCTCACCTCCATAAGAATCTAATGTACAAACACGATCGGTGAAATCTAGATACAGTCTAAGTAGAGTCTCACTCATCATAAAATAGCCCACAAATAACCAATGAACAATTCCAATGGGAAATGACTTCAGTGGTTTTCCAGAACACTTTTTAATGATGTTATCCAGCACATGATAAAGCTGTGATTATGAAGGATAGTTTGTGAATGCAATTGTTCAAATTTCTAGTGACATGAGCACACATCCTAGATGCCTAGTTTATTTTTTTAATTTTTATTTCTTTAAATATGGCAAACAATTTATTTTAACATAAACATTTCCCCCTAAGCATCATATAATGTTTTTATATTAATAACATATATATATATTCAACTTTCTTCTGTAGCTAAGGATATTGCCAGACCTCAGCCATAGTTCTATAACATATATATGCTACATCTAAAAGGCTACACCTGAAATAAGAAATACAGAAATAAGAAACTGAGCTGAATGTGTACCCACCTCAGGGTATCCTTAAGATTGTTTGAATTTATTTTTAATAAACTTAATCTGACTTTTTTAAAGAGTGACTTGTTTTACTAAGTTAACACTCAGCAAATATTTGAGTATTCATTAAACAATGTTCTAAGTGCTAAAAGGCAGAACAGGAGATGGGACGAATTTGAAGATTTCAGACAACTGGTTCCTAATTAATAAAAGCTTGTCCTAATTAAATCACCAACAATACAAACAATAAAAAATTGACTGTCTCTTCTATCTTTAGGACAATGATGTAAAAATTATTTCCTCTTATTAGTAGGGCAGCCTGCCTGCCGTTTTCTTGCTTTGTAAAACTCTCCCAGGTTGCAGCTATGCAGGATCCTTCCCTACCTAGCAACTGATAAACAGCAACAACAACAAAAAAAAGAAACAGAAAAAAAAAAAACCTTTGTCATTGGCCAGATCTCTTTTTGGAAACAGGCATAAATTCACTAGTCCTAATTTTAGCTACTGGAATGCATCTTAGCAGAGGGAGAAGAAAAGAATGTAGCTTTTTTTAAGCTCTATTTTTTCACTTAAGTATAGTTGACTTACAATATTATATTACTTTCATTATAACATAGTGACTCGATATTTTTACAGATTACACACCATACAAAGTTATTATACTGTTATTGACTATGTTCTCTGTGCTGTACATTACACCTCTGTGACTTATTTATTTTATAACTGGTAGATTGTAACTTTTTTTTAATGTTTGTTGTATTTATTTTTTCAATTTATTTTATTGAAGTATAGTTGATTTACACTGTTGTGTTAATTTCTGCTGTACAGCAAAGTGATTTAGATATATATATAGATATATATATATACTTTCTTTTTCATATTCTTTTCCATTATAGTTTATCACAGGAATGTAACTTTCAGTGCACTTTAGCCTCTAACTTGTGTGAATGCCCCAGAAGAGAGCCCAGAAGAAAGCGTCACAGTCTGTAAATGAAGAGGAAGAAAAAGAACTTAATGACACATTTAACTCTTTAATTAACAAGACCATCTGCTATTGTCCTAGTTCATGTAGCTCATGGTGGGACCGGGGATAATAGACATGAAAAAGCAAGGACACTTTTGGTGTAGTGTTTTGTTTAAAAACAATGACGTGCGCTCATGGAAAATCTTGCAGAGACGGCCCCCAGGTGTGTCTCCTGCCATCCTGTGCTGCCCAGGCTCAGAGTGAGAGAAAACCAACACCAACGCTTTCAATCTTCTTTTCTAGGGTTTTTGAAGTATTGATAGTTTTACTCATCTCACATTCATCTTGCCAACAACCCTATGTCAAGGCTAGTATGATCCACACAAGTGATCTGGCCATAGAAGGATTCCCAAGGTTATAGTGAGTTTTCAACAAGTCCAGGAATCAAGTCCAGGTTTCCAGTCTCTGCTGGCTGATCCCCCTTCCATGTTGGAAAACATTTCTTTCCCTCACCCCATCTCTCACCCTCTTCTATTCTGAGACAGTGTTGATGCCCACGCTGAAAATAGAGCCCCACACCACTGCCTAAAGATCCTCCCTTCCCTGCCCACCAGAGGGGGAGTCAGAACATGACAATGACCCAGCAGGCTTATCTCCCGAGGTCCCCCCAGTTAGGCTGCCAGGTTTAGCAAAACAATAATGTAAGGTACCCAGTTAGATTTGAATTTCAAACGATGAATGATTGTTTAGTACCAGTATGGCCCATGCAAAATTTGGGACAGACTTATACTAAACATATATTTGTTATTTATCTGAAATTCAAATTTAACTGGACATCCTGGCAACACTATACCCACTTGTCCGCACTTCTACCCTTGTGCCCACACACAGGAACACATCAAGGGCAGGAAACTCACCCAGGATATGGGGAACAACACACAGATGTTTGGGAAGGTTGTTTTCAACTCAATTATGCAAAATTGTTCTCTAATCCAAACCTCAGATAATCAGGCTCATAGGTATTTTATAATAAGCTTTAAAAAAAAAAAAAATGCAGCGACTTTCCTGGCAGTCTAGTGGTTAAGACACCGCACTTACATTGCAGGGGGCATGGGTTTGATCCCTGGTCGGGGAACTAGGGTCCGGCATGCTGCACGGTGCGACCAAAGAAAATTAAAATAAATTTAAATTTTTAAAAAATGTAGTAATATTTATGGAGTTTTTTCCCTAATTGCAAAAGTAAGATGCGTGCATTTTCCAAAGATGGTTGCAATATCTCCCATCTCACTTTTCTCCAATGTGACCAACAGATTGTGCCTATGTCCCTTCCTCCTTAAATATGAATGAGCTTGTAACTCATACTCAGTAGAGGCAGCAGAGTGAGACCACACAACTTCCAAGGCCAAATCAGAAAAGGCAGTGCAACGTCTGCATTGCTCACTGTACTGGTCACGCTGAAGCCCTCGGCTACACTGAGGCCGCCATGCTGGGAGGGAGCCCAGACACGCAGAGAGACCCTATGTAGGCGCTCCAGCAGATAGGTCAGTCTTCAAAGCATCCCAGGGGTCAGACATGTGAGCGAAGGAGCCTTCAGGTTGTTCCAGCCCCCAGCTGTTGAGTCCCCCCCAGACTTCAAGTCTTCCCAGCTGAGGTGTGAGATGTGATGAGGAAAAGCCAAGCTGTCCCTGCTCTGACCTGTCCAAGTTCTCGACCCATAAAACCTGTAAACACAGTAAAACGACTGTTGCTTTATGCCAGAAGTTCACCATGGTCTGTAATACCGCAGTAGCAACTAAACCACAAGACACGCTCGTTGCAGAAAAATCAAAAACCCTGTAATTCTCCATGCGAAGGCAGCTGCTTTCAAATTTTGAGCTATGTGCTTCCAGTATTCTTCTATGGCCATATGCACACTTTTCTTCTTTGGTAAACATAACATGGGTCTGATGTTTTGGCTTCAACAGTATTTCTTGAAAAAACTCCATCTCACTGAACAATTCTGTCTTTGATAATAATAACTGTAATAGCTATTACTGCACATTTAGGTTGTTTCTAATTTTTTATTAGTATAAATACAGCTGTACAAACATCCCTGTACATACAAAGCTTTCCATTCTTCTACTTTTTGCCTTAAGATATTCCTCGTAGTATTGAGAATTCTTAGGTCCAAAGGTTTATGTATTTTTTAAAGGTTTTGATACATACAAACGTTCCTCCAGAAACAGCTATTCTTTTCATTAATGGGTTGTATCATTTTCTGCCGCCAACAGTAATTTATGATTGCTCATTTTTCACATTCTCACCAGCAACAGATACTCTGATTATTTAAAATTTGGGGACTTCCCTGGTGGCGCAGTAGTGAAGACTTCAAGCTCCCGATGCAGGGGGCCTGGGTTTGATCCCCGGTCAAGGAAGTAGATCGTGCATGCATGCCGCAACGAAGACCCGGCGCAGCCACATAAATTAACTAACTAAATAAATATTTTTTAAAAAACAATAATTAAAATAAAAAGGGAAATGGCTAAGAGCACAGGCCTTAATAATAAAAATCATTAGTAGTATAGCAATATCCAACGTGTACTCACTTTCCTTAGTACTTTGTATACTTTTCCTCATATAATTATCACAATTACCATTTAGAGAGGTACTATTACTATTTCTAACTTATAATTGAGGAAATGGGGCTTAGCAAGGGTCAAATGACTGGTAAATGCTATACTCTGAGGCCTGGCCTCTGCCTCAGCCTGAGTATCAAACACCAACTAAATATTACCATTTCCCTTCATCTACTGGCTTAAGCTCTCCAAACTTCAACTTCCATACGTGGTCTTTTGAAGATTAAATGACATCACATATATACGGTGCTTAGCATAGTGCCTGGCACACAAGGTGTCCTCAATAAAAGGCCTGTCATAAAAGACAAGTGTTGGTGATGATGTAGAGACATTGGAACCCTTGTGCACTGTTGGAGGGAAAGCAAAATGGTGCAGGCATTATGGAAACCAGTATGGAGGATCCTCAAAACATTAAAATAGAATTACCATATGATCCAGCAATCCCACCTCTGGGTATTTATATAAAAGAAATGAAATTAGAGTCTCGAAGAGATATTAGCCCTCCCAGGTTCACAGCAACACTATTTGCAATGGCCAACACGTGGAAACAACCCAAACATCCAATGATGGACGAATGAATAAAGACACTGTGCTATAACCAGTGTTCATTGCAGCACTGTTTACAGTAGCCAAGACAAGGAAACAACCTAAATGTCCATCGACAGATGAATGGATAAAGAAGATGTGGTACATATATACAGTGGAATATTACTCAGCCATTAAAAAGAACGAAATAATGCCATTTGCAGCAACATGGATGGACCTGGAGATTATCACACTAAGTGAAGTTAAGTCAGAGAAAGACAAATATCATATGATATCGCTTATATGCAGAATATAAAAAAAAGATACAAATGAACTTATTTACAAATGATATCGCTTATATGCAGAATATAAAAAAAATGATACAAATGAACTTATTTACAAAACAGAAGCAGACTCATAGACTTAGAGAACAAATTTATGGTTACTGGGGGCAAGTTGCAGGGATAGATTGGGAGTTTGGGATTGGCATGTACACACTGCTATGATTAAAATAGATCATCAACAAGGACCTACTGTATAGCACAGGGAACGCTGCTCAATATTCTGTTATAACTTAAATGGGAAAAGAATTTGAAAAAGAATAGATACATGTATATGTATAACTGAATCTCTTTGCTGTACACCTGAAACTAACACAACACTGTTAATCAACTATGCTCCAATATAAAATAAAAAATTTTAAAAAACCTTTGCTCTATACATACAATGGAATATTATTCAGCCTTGAAGAAGAAGGACATCCTATCACGGGCTACAGCATGGATGAACCTTGAGGACGTTATGCTCAGTGAAAGCAAGCCAGTCACAGAAAGACAAATACACTGCATGATTCCACTTATACGAGGTTTCTAAAATAGTCAAATTCATAGAATCAAAGAGTGGCACGGTGATTGCTGGAGGGAAGGGGAAAAGGGGACTCACTAACCAACAGGCAGAAAGTTTCAGTTGAGCAAGATGAATACGCTCTAGAGCTCTGCTGTACAACAGTGTACCTGTAGTCAACACTGCTGTATTATGCATTTAAAATTTCGATAAGAGGGTATATCTCCTACTAAGTGTTCTTATCACAATCAAATAAAATTAAATCAATAAGAGGTAACCTTTAGAGTTTTAAAAAAGAAGCATTTGTCGGGGCTTCCCTGGTGGTGCAGTGGTTGAGAGTCCGCCTGCCGATGCAGGGGACGCGGGTTCATGCCCCGGTCCGGGAGGATCCCACATGCCGCGGAGCGGCTGGGCCCGTGAGCCATGGCCGCTGAGCCTGCGCATCCGGAGCCTGTGCTCCGCAACGGGAAGGGCCACAGCAGTGAGAGGTCTGCGTATCGCAAAAAAAGAGAAGCATTTTTCATCCTTCTTATCATCACGTGGCCATCTGTCACACCAGGAGAGCTGCACCAGCATATAAATACAACTTTCTACACCAATAGACGTTTTTTTCCTAATCGTGCCCCACCATGAAACTTTAATACTACAAACCAAGGTACGATCTATTGAAATAGCACAGATATTTTTGTCCTCATGACTCTCTCAAGAATCAATTATCAACCCCCTTGGTTTTGGGGTTTGTTTTTGTTTTTTTTTTCTTTTTTGGCCTTGTCACGCGGCTTGCGGGATATTAGTTCCCAGACCAGGGATTGAACCCGGGCCCCGGCAGTGAAAGCACAGAGTCCTAACCACTGGACCAGGGAACTGCCTGTTATCAGCCCCTTGGAGTGATATTATCCCCACCATCCTTCCAAGCCTCCCTCCTGGAGAATGCTTGGTCTGTGTTAACCAGAAAAGCTCTGATGGGCATGTCCTGCCTATCCTCCGACACCCGTATCCTGACATGGTTCATCTGAATAACGCTGCTGTGCAAACCTCAGCAGATGCAGGACAGTCCACTTAAAACCCAGCCCGAGTTCTGACATTTAGAACTTTGTAAAAACAAATATATAAATAAAGGCAAAAATATTGATCACCTATTTTTTTCTACCACTTATAAAGAGGAAAGAATTGTCACTGATAATTTTTGCAAAGATGAGCCTGGACAAATGATCCTGCCTGAACTAAGTCGGTATGACCGTCCATGTGTTTTACCCACCGTTCTATGATGTATAATTGCTCAAAAGATGAAAACTGACAGAGAAGTGATGCCACCCAATAGCTGGGAGTTCTTAAATCACCGGCTGACGAGCTGTCTGCTATGCACTGCAGATCGCGAATTCTCTCCACCTTCTATTTAAATTTTGATTTAAATAATCTAATGTTCTGCTCAAGGTCAGAAAGATTCTGTGTTCATTGACTGTGGGGAGGTGGGATTTTTGCTGAGTATTAGGAAATAATCATGATCATTTCACAGCTAGGAAACAGGATAATCCACTGCTGAAAATAGCATCCACGCCAGCTTGGAAAGTGTTCTGTGGAAGAAAATGTACTCAGGCAAATGCCAGCGACTTGTCACTTTGCCAGAATGTTCTTCTTCCTGGTGTGTGTTTTGGACCAACTTCTTCTTACATACCAAACACAGCCCCATCCCATCCTCAAACTGCCTCTAACGAACTGTGCTTTGGTAGCGAGCCCTCAGTCTGGCAGAAATAACCATGCAGCACTCATATTTACTGTGAGAATGTTGGTGAGAATACTGTTCACTACATAAGCCAATGTTCTCTCCAAGACAGTAGAAATTATTCTTTGGTTTCAGCCCCAGGAATGGTCAGTTACCAGTTTATTTTTAGATACAAACCATGAACAGGAGAGCCTTGACATTTGCAGATTTGATCTGTGTATTTCCAACTGTTCAAAAGACTCTAGTCCTATGGGCTTCAAGTTTAACTCGCAGCCACTGCAGAGCTGGGGGGTGGTACGAAACTCTTGCTAACAAGTGGGTCTGACACCCCCGATGTGCAGGTGTTAGCACAGCTCAGCTGTGGGCTGACTCGCATCCTTCTCTACCACACTGTCCTGTCCCTTCATACTTCCCGCCCCCTGGGGGCTGCCAGGAAACTCGGAGCCTTCTAAAGTGAATTAGAATTCACAGCATCAGTTCTGGGTTTAATGACTTCAGAGTTTCCAGGTCCCCTTCCGAAGGGCCGAGGGGTCTGCACTGTGTCATTTCACCCTGAACGGAGTCAGACCTCTGCTCTGCGGGACCCTGAGCTGGGTTCTGCGACAGGACAGAGTAGAGCAGGAGGGGCGCAGGACCACGCCACAACCGGAAGTGCTCGCTTCCAGGAAGGAGTTCCGTCCCGGCAGAAGAAAGGGATGAGGGAAAACAAAACAGAAGGGGAAATGCTCATAGTTCCCCCAGATGAAGGGGGGAAAAGGTCCTCTCTCCCAGCAAATGAGAGAGAAAGTGCCATTTCCGGCAGTTTTGAGAATCACTTCTGGGTATTTCCAGCAGAGGGCGCTCGGGTATAGGAAGAAAGGACAGCAAGGCGCGCTACCTCTTAGGGAAATCCCGAGAAGCCCAGACAGGTTGCCCACCCAGCTCCGGAGTTTCTATGTAGAAGGCACTTGGGGTTACAATCTGGGTGGAAGCCGGGAGGGCTTCAAAAGTGTGTTTACACAGAAGGAGGAGGTGGAGTGGAATTGCCTCTAGAAGTCCTTGGGGCTTCAGCAGCCCTTAGAACAGTCACCGAAAATAGGTGAAGCAGTCCCAGGAATGAAGACCTACTGTATTACTAATAATTTTCCCTGGTATGTCTTATCATAGTAGCTTTCTGTACTTTGGCCTTTCACTTAATGAGTTCATTAAGTGAACTCATTCAGGCACTCATTAATGGTGCCTTCCATGGGCAAGCAAGATGTCACGTGCTGTCACATGCTGTGGAGACTTGCAACATGTAAATCCAGTCTCTGTCCACAATTAGACTTTTATAGTCTAAAAGTGGAGATTAAGCAAAAACACAAGTCATTGTATTCTGCAAGTCAGAATAGGGCCAACACCATGAGAAAGACACAAGTAGGTGACAGTAGGAAAGGAAAGTTCAAGGGAAGCTGGGGAGAATGATGAGAAAACCATTTGAGGACGGCAGCTCACACATCATTCCTTGCTTGCCCAGCTGTTATTCTAGGGCAATCTCCAGGGATTTACAAAGGTCCTGTTGTCTGGACATCAAAATGCCCTCTGAGGCAAGGACTGATAAAAACCATCACAGTTCGCCTTGGAGAACTTGATAATAGACCTCGTGTGTCTTTAATCCTATGACAATCATATAAGATTATTATTATTATACATTATTATTCTCAGATGAAGAAATTGAGCATGTGGTCACCCGTTAAATGTCCTCACGGTCAGGATCTGAATCTGAGTCTGTCCAAGTCAAAAGCCTGTGTTGTTATTCTCATTTCCCCATTCTGCCTCTCTGGTGTAACTAACTCTCTTAGTAATTGTATTTTACTAAAAGACAATGTTTTGAAGGAAAAAGTATTTAAGAGCCAAAGGAGAAAAGCCTTGGCAACCTGTGGGCCTTTGAGGAAGACGGGAGGGATTTTTAAGATGGTCCTGACGACATACCCCAGAGGCACACAGCTTCTCCATTACTCCTAAGTATACCTTTTCCCTCTGCAAAACCACTGCTTAGCAACCTTTTTTGAATATTAATAATAATTTTCAAGTGACCTGAAATGAAAACCTTTGTCCTGAAAGCCAGGGGTCCTAATAGGAAAATGTTGCGTCTCTTTTCCACAAATCCTGTAGGTGGCGCCCATGCACTGGTTTCCACTGAAGGAAACCAGCGCTACCTTTCAGGAACCCTGATAGGCACACAGCATTCACCAAACAGAGTAACTCCTTTCATTCAAAGTGAGAAAGAAATAATAAGTATAGCCTTGCTCCCTGTAACTTCACCTAAAAAGTCTCCCTTTTAACAAGGCTTATGTTCACCTGGAGAGGATACAACGGAGAAGTGTCAGCTTCCAGACGCCTGAGCCTGACGGAACATATGACCTTGAGCAGACACCCAACCCACAAGAAGGGTTGGGTGTCTTGGGTTGGCGGTCTGATCTAGGCAGTCTCTAAAGTCCCTTCTAACTCATAAATATTTTGTTGACCCCTCCCCACCCCGCCAAAAAGAATCGTGAAGAGTCCCTAAAGGGAAAAAAGAGGCATTTGTAAAATCAGACTTGAAAGGGACTGTGAGGGTGATCCAGCCATTCATTCTTGGAAATCCTCTGCCATATCTCCCTCCAGAGGTTGTCGCCGTCCAGGAATCATCAGTCCAGTACTTCACAGGACAGCCTGTATGACCACTGGAAAGTTCTTAACACAGTTTCCATGCTGGCCCTAACCCTCCATTCCCTGGTAAGTCTCACCCCACCGGCCAGCTCTCCATTGACCCAGAAGCAGCAACCATGCCCCCTACTTCTTCTTTTTTTTTAATTTTTATTTATTTTTGGCTGCGTTGGGTCTTCGTTGCTGCGCTCAGGCTTTCTCTAGTTGCATCGAGCGGGGGCTACTCTTCACTGTGGTGCACGGGCTTCTCATTGCGGTGGCTTCTCTTGTTGCGGAGCTCGGGCTTTAGGTGTGCAGGCTTCAGTAGTTGTGGCACGTGGACTCAGTAGTTGTGGCTCACAAGCTCTAGAGCGTAGGCTCAGTAGTTATGGCGCACGGGCTTAGTTGCTCTGCAGCATGTGGGCTCTTCCCAGACCAGGGATCGAACCTGTGTCCCCTGCATTGGCAGGCGGATTCTTATCCACTGCGCCACCAGGTAAGTCCCTGAGTCCTTCTAACTTCAACTCACTGGTCTTATTTCTGCCTTCTGAATAAACCCAGTTCTTCTTCAACATGCCCATATATATATATCAGGGCAGTAAGTGACCCTCTGAATTCTTTTCATACCCAGACGATCCCTAGTACTGTACTTTAGTCATTCTTCTTTGACATGGTTTTGAACACTTCACCATCCCAGGTGCCCTGGTCTGACACACTCTAGTGAGCCATCAACGTCCCTCATAAGGTGCAGTACCCAGTACTGAGCACAGTACCCCTGCAGTGTATCACCTCCCTCCCTCCTGACCTATACTTCCTCTAACATAGAGGAATGATTTGAGGCACTCACATTAGACTGTTGACTGTTGACTGTTGAACCTGTAATGCATGCAAATGCATAGATGATCTTATGCAATGCTATCCACTGCGTGTGTACCCCCTGCATCTATGCCAGACAACGCTGATCAGTGTGGCCCGCTGTTCCCTGGGATCCAGAAGCGTCCTCAGATTCCCTCTTAACACGATCTCCAGTCAGCCACTGAGAGCTGACACAGGTGCAGCTATTTGGTGCCCGAATGCCACGTTAAATCTCCCCCACCCTGTACCTCTGTGGCTGATTTTTATCTGACAAATCAAAGGCCTTTACATTTATCCTTCACTGAATTTATTGATATTAGATGTGGCTGACCAAGTCCATTTTCATCATCTGTATAACACAGTGCTTAACCGAATATCTACAACTCCATCCAAAAATTTCCTCCGTCCTATTTTTCTTTTAGTATTGCTCCCTAATGGTTACTGGAAATTGTCTATTTTATGATCTGAGGTATTTATGGAATGCACTTCTATGTTCTCTCTTTAGTTTCACAGCATCTCCATTTCATATTAAATTAGCTGCTTTGTAAAATTCATGGGGCACTGCACTATTTCAATTGCAAGCTTTTACTGGGAATCCGTGGGGTGCAAGCAGCAGCCATCAGTGTGATCCAGACCATGTGCAGTGCTCACAGCTCTTTAGCCTGATCCTTAATTCATCGCAATAATTTCTTCCCAGCATCGGTAGGCTCCGTGATCATCAACTAATAGTTTCCTGTCTCATTCTCGTTGTCACAGAAGCCATCAGGGCGGAAGACCTGAATCCTTTAAGAGCAGAAACTGGTACCAAGCTTTACTTTTCCTCTGCTCGGTCTCCCCCAGGACCCTGCAGCTGGAAGAGCGTGGAAATGGAATGTTCTGGTTTTGAACTTTTGTATGACATGCAACACACACAGCAGAGGTAGACAAAGACTCATAACCGGAATCATCCCCTTCCCACAAGATAGACTATAGAGGTTCAATGTTAAGTAATAGAAGGTTCTTAGGAACAAACCAGATCTTCCGGGGGGAGGGGGTGGGCTGTATCTCAGATCACAAGTCTTGGGTCCCTGAAGCAGTATCGCCATCAGATGATGTCCTCGTGGCTAAGAATGTAGATTTTGCACACCTAGCGTAACCACATATTACAGAACTCTGTATCACAGAAGGTCAGAATACGTTAAGTAGGTGTTGAGTTGTTGCCCAGCCTCGCTTACCCATAGACAAGCAAACCAGATATTCTAGGAGACAGAATATGATTCACATAATTCCTTTTCCTCTCCCTGTCCTTTGGCCAGCCACCATATTACTGGGGACGTGATACTCTGCTAGACAATCTCTACTCTAATTGAAATTACCCAAAGACAACAGTGTGATGAAGTGGTTTGAGCATAGAAGCTGCAAAGAGAGATCCATTTTCCAATCCAACTAGGAGGTTAATGATTATATGTCACTTTGGAAAATCATCACCTCTTTGCTGAAATGAAAACTAAATCCAAACGCATGTTGCTTTGTGTTGGGTCAGACCCTCTAACCTTTAGGGGGAGAGGTCAAGGCCTCCTTCCCACCCTTATAAAGGAGCTCTGAGAAAGGACAAAATAGTGTCTCCAAGATGCATAATTTAGAAACATTACTAGATCTTTCTGTGGGAGGAAAAACAGAGCTCAAAAGCCCCTGCATCCAGCAACAAGCGTAGGCAAGAGGGACTCCGGGGCCCCTCTGGCTTGTGGGGCCTGGGAGGACGCCGCTGGGGTCCAGGTTAAAGGAAGCAAACCCAGAGTAGGTAGATTCCAGCTGGCTCTTTCCTGCGCCTTAGGACGAGAGGAAGAAAGAAATTCTGAGATTCTCGTAATATCCTCCTCAGCTTGTCAACAGGAGAGATGTGATAGGAATTTGGGGCAACCTTGTAGGAGGAATAAAAATACATATATATTTGCCTGCATGGCCCCTCTACCCCAGGAAACAAGCAACTCAGTAGGGGGTGGGAAGGGACTTATGGAAACATGTCTTCCAAAATGATGGGCATTCTGGAAGCAGGCGGCACTGTGAGAGAGTGAAGAGCAGAAGCCTGGAGTCAGGTGAGCTGGGTTTCCATCTTGGCTCAGCCTTGGATCACCTGTATGACCTTGAGCCTCAGCTCCCACCTCTGTTAAATGGGGCTAAGAATAGAACCCACCTCAGAGGGGTGAGACTGGAAAGGTCTGAAGCACATAAAGAGATTATCGGGGCTTCCCTGGTGGCGCAGTGGTTAAGAATCTGCCTGCCAATGCAGGGGACACGGGTTCGAGCCCTGGTCTGGGAAGATCCCACATGCTGCGGAGCAACTAAGCCCGTGCACCACAGCTACTGAGCCCGTGTGCCACAACTAGTGAAGCCAGCGTGCCACAACTACTGAAGCCTGCGCACCTATAGACCGTGTTACGCATCGAGAGAAGCCATCGCAATGAGAAGACCGCGTGCAGCCACGAAGACCCAACTCAGCCAAAAATAAATAAATAAAATAAATAAATGTGTTTTAAAAAAAGAGAGAGATTATCGGGAGTGAGTGCAAAATAAGCGCTCCATAAATATTAGCCATTGTGATGATAACAAAGCTTGTCAAGCTAAGGTTAGAACACACTGATTTGGCGGCAGCATAATCAGAGCCCTTAATTCATATTATAAACACCCACATGGAGCCTCAGAAAGGTGAGCGATAGAAGACCAACTCCCTCAGGCAGCCCCCAGAGAGAATATCTCATAATGGAGGCCGCTTCTGGGTAAGTTTCATTATTAATCACATCAATTTCTACCCCTACCCCCAGCAGCAGGAGCAGCTCAGAACCTGGAAACAACTAAATACTGAGTGGTGACAATAGAAAAGTGGAAAATTTGTACAAAATCCCTGACCTCGTGGTGCTTCTGTTCTGGTGCAGGGAGAGAGACAACAAATAAATAAACCAATACAAGTCAGATATAATGGTGTAAAGTATCATGAAGAAAAACAGAGCGAGGGAAGGGAATAGAGGGTGCTGGGGGTGGGACTTTGGATGTAGAGGGCGAGAAGGTCTTCTCAGAGGAGATGGCATCTGAGCAGAGAACTGACTGAAGGGAGGAGCAAACTGGGCATATGCAAAAGGAGCATGACACAGAAGAGCATGTGCAAAGGTCCTGAGGCAGAGCCTTGGTAGTCAGTGCTTGGGCAGGCCTGATGGCAGGAGACAGGCAGTTGGGGGCTTGATTAAAAAGGCAACTCACCACCACACATCTCCACTGGGTGCTCCTTTTTCTTTTTTCATAGTGTTCATCCCCTTCTAACAAGCTACAGGTTAGTGATGTAGTGTGTTTATTTTGTACTACCTCCCCTTGCCAGAATGCAAGCTCCCACAGCACAGGGATCTCGTCTGTTCATTTCATTGTTCCATCCCAAGCATCTAAAACTGGCCCTGCACAGAGCATAGAACACACAATTACTTGGTGAATGAAGGAATGACATGCTGGCCAAGATGAAGATGGAGTTTGTTCTAAGGACAATGGGACTTTGGGTAGATTTTGAGCAGGAAAACGACATGATCAAATTTACGTTTTGATTGCTTTAGCTACTGTGAGAAAAAAGACTAATATTGAATAGATGGTTGAATGGTTGGATAGATAATTGAATGAATCCCAGGATCCGTAGCTCCTGCTTTTGCAGGGGAGGATTTTTCAGATGCAGTTCAAGCGGGACGCTGCTCTGCTAACGTTGGAGTTGAGCATTATCCTCGCTACATCCTGCCCCTTCCCTGTGGTTCTGAGGGACGCGGGGAGAGAACAGAGCAGAGAACTGCAGTGCAGTGCAGCGGGGAGACCCTCCCAGGAAGGCGCAGGGGGCTTCCAAAAGCTAGCAAGCCTCAACCCTTCAGAGCTCTGAGCAAGCACAGAGAGACTATATCTATGGCTGGTGTTGGCGCAAATCTCGGGAAGCTGCAGAGGGGGAGCGGGAAAAGCGCCAGGGCAGCCAAAGGGAGCCGGGCTCAACCGACAGAGACATTTGCTTCCTGAGACACGCCCCACTGAGGGTACCGCCAGCTTCCTCGTGAGGAATTGGAGGTTAAAGCCAGAGCCATGCTGTAAGGTATCTGTAGTAAAGAAACTCATGTTTAAGCCAATGGTTTCAGAAATCACAGGTCTCAACTATGTGGCCCAGTCATTCTCAATTAACCTCTTTGATGTGACGGTGTAAGGTCCTGAACTAAAGAATTTCTTCAGGTGTTGATAAAGTTAACAATACCATGGGGTGAAGAGTACTGAAAATTTCTGTCGTCTGATGTCCAGAGTAGAGCGCCCCCTACAGGATGGCCCCTCAAGACCATCTGGGGGTGCCACCTTGTCCCACACACGTTCCTTTCTATGTCAGATTATTTTTACTGAACAACTTTACTGACTTACAGTGTGTGTGATAGAGCAAAGCCTCTGTGTATATCCCATATGAGGCCAGATTCACTGTTTTCCACATTTAATTTTCAAGTGCACAGAATGACTGTTCACCTCGTCCCATATCAACATTTGCTCTAATCAGATGAGCAATTCATCTGCAGGAAGACGAGGCATCCATGCTCACTTATACAGGGAAGAGCTGGTAAAGTTTTCCCTCTTAGAACTCCACCCAGAGTCTTTCTTTTCCTCCTCGCTTTTGGTTTCCTCTTGTGGCTTCTATAATCCTATACAAGTGATATTTTACATTTCCTAAAACCTTTCAAAAGCTTGAAGTTTGGAAGATTAGACAGTATCGTCTTTCTCCTTTGGAAGAAGAAATTGCCGTCTTGTCCGTTTACCTAAATCATTTTATGGGCCATTAACTGAATAGATAATGTTTCTCAGCAAAGGCTGAAGGGTAATTTACCACTTTCAACTTGACAACCACCCGTGATCACAAGAGAGCAATACAGAGAGAGGTGACGCGGAGCTTTTATGAAGAGCACAGACCTGGTTGGAATTGGAAAGCTGCACGTGTTAGTCTCTTTTTCTGCACTTACACAGGAGATGAATGAGATGACTACCAATTTCTTCACTGTAATGAATCTCTGTTTTAATTGGAAATTCTGAATATCAAAAAGTCTGCCAATATGATGCTTTGGTTTCAGAAAACCAGAGGATATGTTTTGTTCTTTGTGATTCAAGAAATGGCTGGATGCAAGGCCAAAGATCTCATCCCAAATACCCACCCCTTGTGCCCTTGACTGTCGCCATCTTTCTGTTAGAGGCACGGGGGGGGGGGGGGGGGGGGCGGGGGGGGGCATTGAACTGCTTTGCTAGCCAGGGTCAGAACAGAGCTTAAGTCTCTCGGAAAACAGCTCTGCAGTGATTAGATAACTAGAATCAGAGAAGTGATAGTGCCTTTCCTTTTTTTTCTTTTTAATTGAAGTATAGTTAATTTACAATGTTGTGTTAGTCTCAGGTATACAGCAAAGTGATTCAGTTAGGTAGGTAGGTAGATAGATATACTTTTTCAGATTCTTTTTCATTATGGTTATTACAAGGTACTGAATATAGTTCCCTGTGCTATACAGTAGGTCCTTGTTTATCTATGACTTTCCTTTGAAAAGATGTCAAACAAACAGAAAAAAAGGAGTTTCTGTCAAAATGCTGAGTTCTTGGGACAAAGTACAGCTCCATATCAAGTCACCCTGCAGCACCGCTTCCCCCCAGCCCCCATAACCTCTGACAGTCTGACAAGACCATGCTTCACTGCACCAAACGAGTCACTAAGGGCAGAGGGCTTCAACCACCACTGGCAAGGTCAGTTTCTTCCATCACAGGAGAACCAGCATAGCCCTTTTTTGTTTAACTGCGGTAAAATATACGTAACTTAAAATTTATTAATTTAGCCTTTTTTTTTTTTTTGGCTGCACCACACAGCACGCGGGATCTTAGTTCCCTGATCAGGGATCAAACTCGTGTCCCCTGCAGTGGAAGCACAGAGTCCTAACCACTGGACCACCAGGGAAGTCCCATTTTAACCATTTTTAAGTGTACATTTCAGGGACACTAAGTACATTCCCGTTGCTGTGCAACTATCCCCACCATCCATTGCCAGAACTTTTCCATCTTCCCAAATTCAAACTCTGTACCCATTAAACACTGCCTCCCCATTCTCCCACCCCCCACCCCTGGCAGCCAACATTCCACTTGTGTCTCAAAGAATCTGTCTAATCTAGGGAACTCATATGAGAGGAATCATACACAATATTTTTCCTTTTGTGACTAGCTTATTTCACTTAGCATGATGTCTCCAAGGTTCATCCATGTTGTAGCACATGTCAGAATTGCCTTCCTTTTGAAGGTGACTAATACTCCATTGAATGCATAGACCACCTTTTGTTTATTCATTCATTCATCAGTGGACATTTGGGTTATTTCTGCCTTCAGCTACTGTGAATAAGGCTGCTATGAGCATGGGTGTACAAATATCTGAGTCCTATTTTCACTTCTTTTGGGTGTATACCCAGACGTGGAATTACTGCATCATATAGTAATTCTGTTTAATTTTTTGAGGAGCCCCCAGACTGTTTTCCAGAGCAGCTGCACAATTTTATGTTCCCATCAGCAATAACATCCCCTTGTTGCCGATTCATCAATCTATCACCAACGTCTTTGGCTCCAAATATCACCATTTTTCAATTCCACCTTGTTATCTGTCATGTTAGAGTTCAAGGACACAGAGATAAGAAATGGCCCTGTAAATGGACTTGTGAAATTTTCCCCACAGGAGGGTATGCTCAGCAATCAGCACATTGTTGGCTCAGGTGATGAGAAGATTTTAGTCTCGTGTTATACAAGCTCAGAAGGAAGAGGAATCCTTCAGGTTGCAGCATAAAGCCTGTGGGACACCCATTCTCTCCACCCAACTTCATCTCCTTCAAGATGTTGGCAAGGGTGCTGATACAAAGTCATGAACGGAGCTCCCCAGAATAAAGTAGGGGGTGGAGAGCTTTACTGGAAGAGGGAATGAGATGATGCAGGACCTGAACTAGCCTGAGACGCTTCCCTTCCCACCAGGGAAGTGAGCACTTCTCATCAGAGCCTGGGGCGGGGTCTTGGGGAAAGTTCCTATCAATGCTTAAAGAATGAGGATTAAAGATGGTTCTTTAAGGTTTGATATCCAGGGCAAAAGCCCCAGCCAGACTTTAAGAATTTACACTTGCTTCAACTGATCTGTGTTTTTTCTTAGGAATTTTAAACCCGGTGGTAGAGACTGAGGATAAAACCCATTAGATTCTGTATATATGCGTTAATATATGATATTTGTTTTTCTCCTTCTGACTTACTTCACTCTGTATGACAGTCTCTAGGTCCATCCATGTCTCTACAAATGACCCAATTTCGTTCCTTTTTATGGCTGAGTAATATTCCATTGTATACAATGGAATACATTATTTATACAATGGATAAAGGAGATGTACCACATCTTCTTTATCCATTCATCTGTTGATGGACACTTAGGTTACTTCCATGTCCAGGCTATTGTAAATACAGCTGCAATGAACATTGTGGTACCTGACTCTTTTTGAATTATGGTTTTCTCTGGGTATATGCCCAGTAGTGGGATTTCTGGGTCGTATGGTAGTTCTATTTTTAGTTTTTTAAGGAACCTCCATACTGTTCTCCATAGTGGCTGTATCAGTTTACATTCCCAACAACAGTGCAAGAGGGTTCCCTTTTCTCCACACCCTCTCCAGCATTTACTGTTTGTAGATTTTCTGATGGTGCCCATTCTAACTGCTGTGAGGTGATACCTCATTGTAATTTTGATTTGCATTTCTCTAATAATTAGTGATGTATATTAATATGTGTTGGTTACGTATATTAACGCATATATGTGGAATCTAGAAAAATGTCACAGATGAACCGGTTTGCAAGGCAGAAATAGAGACACAGATGTCAAGAACAAACATATGGACTCCAAACGTGGGAAAGTTGGGGGGTGTGGTGGGATGAACTGGGAGATTGGGATTGACATGTATACACTAATATGTATAAAACAGATAACTAATAAGAACCTGCTGTATATAAAATAAATTAAAAAAGGAGAACTTTTCAAAATTGAAAAAAAATACAATTTAAAGCCTTAACATAAAAAAAGAAATGTATATTACTATCATGTCTGTTGTATTACTATTAGTTTCTTGCACAGTCTTAGAAGTAAAAACAAAAAAATCTAAAATAAAAACCCATTAGAGAAGGGAGAGTCTTGAAGGCTGATAAGGGTTGAGTTGTGTCATCTAAAAAGATATCTCAAAGTACTAACCTTCCCTCACCTGTGAACCTTATTTGGAAATAGTCTTTGTAGATGTAATCAAGTTAAGATAAGGTCATTAGAGCAGTCCCTAATCCATTGGAGGGGAGCTGGTCATGTGAAGATAGGCGCAAAGAAGGAAATTACACTAAGGAAAGCCTTTCCCTAGAGGTTTCAGAGAGAGCATATCTCTGCCGACATCTCGATTTCAGACTCGTGGGCTCCACAACTCTGAGAGAATAAATTTCTGCTGTTTTAAGCCACTTAGATTGTGGGACTTCGTTCTAGCAGCCCTAGGAAACTAACACAGAGCCCAATACCTAGAAACCACACCCTACACACACGTTCACATCACTATTGTTTCCGTACTTATTATGAGAGCTGTTGGGTTACGGAGGCTTTTTGAGGAAATGATCTCCTGTCATAATTTCAGATTTCCCTAAGTGTTTATGGACTTTAAAATCATAACCTGAGTTGATGAATTTGTCTCCTGCTGGAAGGTTTTCTTGGTGGTACGTAGACATTCCTTTTCTTTTTACTGTTAACATTTTAGTTTATTTTTTTATTATTTTTAATTATATAAAAAATAATTTAGGGCTTCCCTGGCGGCGCAGTGGTTGAGAGTCCGCCTGCCGATGCAGGGGACACGGGTTCGTGCCCCGGTCTGGGAAGATCCCACATGCCGCGGAGCGGCTGGGCCCGTGAGCCATGGCCACTGAGCCTGCCCGTCCGGAGCCTGTGCTCCGCAACGGGAGAGGCCACAACAGTGAGAGGCCCGCGTACCGCAAAAAAAAAGTCAGGGAAAGAGTCAAACGCAGAAGCTTCTTGCCTGGCCAGGCATCATTAATCAGTAAAAAACATTCAGATTGGGATTTGCATGACAGAAATTTCTGCATCCTTCTTCAATTTACAGACCTACGAGTTGTTGGATGTCACTTCCTGTAACTTACATTTTTATTTTAATAATCTTAAAATTAAAATATTAGCAAGAAAAAATGTTAACGAGTGTTTTGACTGGGTCATGATCCTACCATATTAAAAAAAAAAAAAAACCCTTAGGAGTACAGGAAGAGGATATTAGTCAGTAGTCTTAAAAAAAAATAGTCTAAGAGGATAATTAAGGAGCTCATGAAAGGTAGGATACATAACATAGAATTGAAAGAAGGTTCTTAATTGTTAAGTGCTGTCCAGCTAATATATTTCCTTTTGGATGAATATTGGGGAAATATTTGAGAAGTGAGACAAGACAGACATTTTAGATGTTGGCTAATAACTTTTATGCATTCTTGATAAAAATGCTATAATATTGCACAGCACTTCTCATGCTGTCTGCCAAGTGACTCATTTTTTTTTTTTTAATGAGGGTGGGGTGAGCACCCTCTGTCCAAACTCTTTGTTTCAGGAATGGCTCCCTCCAAGTTGATGCAGGGACCTAACCTTGACCTGGTCATGGCTGGTTAGCCCCGTTGGGAACCTGGCTCAAATTGTGGCAGTTAATCCTCTTCTCCTTGGGAACCCCTGTGCACTGTTGGTGGGCCTGTAAATTGGTACGGCCACTATAAAAAACATATGAAGTTCCCCCCCCAAATTAAATATAGAACTACCACATGATTCAGCAGTAACCTAAAGGGCTACCAGCAGATGAATGGATAAAGAAAATGTGATGTACATATAATGGAATACTATTCAGCCATAAAAAAGAAGGAAATCCTATTATTTGTGACAACATGGATGGAACTTGAGAGCATTATGCTAAGTGAGATAAGTCAGACAGAGAAAGACAAATACTGCGTGATCTCCCTTATATTAGACTCTAAAAACAAAACAAAAATTTCATAGAAAAAGAGATCATATTTGTGGCTACCAGAGGCAGGGGATGGGGAGTGGGGAGTTGGATAAAGGAGGTCAAAAGGTACAAACTTCCAGTTATAAGATAAATACTGGGGATGCAATACACGGCATGGTGACTATAGTTAACACTGCTGCATTTAAAAGTTGTTAAGAGAATAGATCCTAAAAATTCTCTTCACAAGGAAAAAATCTTTGGTACGCAGGCCTCTCCCGTTGCGGAGCACAGGCTCCGGATGCGCAGGCTCAGCGGCCATGGCTCACGTGCCCAGCCGCTCCGCGGCATGTGGGATCTCCTCGGACCGGGGCACGAACCCGCGTCCGCTGCATCGGCAGGCGGACTCTCAACCACTGCGCCACCAGGGAAGCCCGTGTGTAGTCTTAAATACAGCCAATAGAGCCAAAAGCCATAGGACTGGCTCTCTCTTCTACTTCTTCCCTTCCTATGACTTATACCTTTTATTAATTCAAGAACATTATTTGAGAAACATTTATTGAATGGCTCCATGTACAAGACTTCCATAGTGTGATTAAAAACTAATGACATCATTGATATTTGGCGATAAAATGTGAGAATTTCAAGAAAACATTCTCATTCACTTGAAAGAAAACCATTTCAAAGGTTTAAAAAAATCATAAAATATAAAATATGCATTACATATTACTTACTATTATATATGCTATATGTTGTGTGTGTAGATAAATATTAGATAGATATAAAATCTTCTTCAATTACCTTTTTAAAAAAATAACACTGTTTGAAGTGAAAGGACTCATTTATCTTTGCTTTCAGCCCATGTAAATATTTAAATAATACAGTATTAACATTTTTGTGCTGCTTCCCATTAGCTTGTAGATTGAGCCGTACTCTGCCTGCCTCTCTACCTTCCTGGGGGCAGTTCTTTAACTTCAAGAACAGTGATTTAAAAAAAAAAAAAAAAAAAGGAAAAACAAGATAATCTATCCTTACTTACAAGCATAACAGAGTGTATTTAACTTTACCACATATGATAGAGGTATATATGCTGTAAAATTCGGGAAAGGAACTTTCTAGTAAACTGATGATTTGTGGGAAAAAAATAACATGAGTATGGAAAATCCAGTGTTCCAATCTGGAGCTGTTTCTGGTAACAGCTTCATGGTAGAAAGAATCTAATCAATGTCATTCATATGCACCAGACTTCCCCGGACTGTTTGGCAAGCACAGAGTAATAGTTATTACCTCCTCTCTGCCCCTGATGGGAAGTTAACTCCCAAAGCTCTCGTTCTCTATCCCATCACCTGGGGTAAAATAAAGCAGTATCAGACAGTGTTTATGAATTAAGTTAGTTCCATGTAATAACTTTTCTCCAAATCTTGGCCAGTTTTCTAATTCTCAATTCATGTTTCTCCAAGTTTTACAATAGTAGTTTTGAAAAACACAGTTTAGAATTGTTTTCTGTATGGTCTACTAAATAGATCAGTCTAAGTTCAATGTACTGTTTGTTCTAGAATCAACAAGTCATAAGGATGCCCATAGCCATGGTTAGACATCTTTGTCTTATGATTGCATCTTACTGGTCACCAGGAGAAAGGACAGAATATAAGTATTAATAAATTTATTAATTTATGACATTTGTTGAGGACTTTCTACATGCTAATATGTTGGTTAAGGATATATAACAATAATAACAATACCATCATTATCTCATTTTAATCTTCATAGCAATCTTATGAAGCAGATGTTATCTCCATTTTACAGAAGAGAAAATTGAGCCAACTTTTGCCTAAAGTCACAGAGTTAATAAACCCACTGTGTCTCTGCCCAAAACCATGTTTTCTCCACTTTGCTCCAATGCCTTCTTGGTTTTAAGAAGTTCAAACTAATAGAAAACTAAGGAAACTGTGGATAAAAATACAATGGGATAAGTACATAGCAAGGGAGTTGCACAGTGCTTTGGGTACCACACAGAAGGGTTAGATTTTTACACTGAACATGGAGAGTGGAGAGAAGCCAGCAGGACATACAAAATTCGTCTTCAGGGAAATGAATTCTCCAAGTCAGTGGGACCAGGAGATAAAGGAGTGTATAATATTACAACCTGTGGAAATGACATGAGCATATACACAGAAGCTTGCAGTAGCCCAGATCATTCCATAAACCTCAAATCAGTGAGTTCACCTGGGGTGACGGATACTCAGCATTGAAGGTGGGCAGTGGGTAGAGACCAGACCATAAAGAGTCCTGTAAGCCTCAGGAAAGAGGGTGCAATGTATTCTGAGAGCAGCGGGGGATCTGGAAGGAAAACTGAAAGCAAAGGAGACTTGATCAGAGTGTTTCTTGGAAAATCATTCATGAGACTCTGAATTAAGGGAATGACCATTAGATGGACGAGGGAAAGTTTGAGAGATAGTTTGTAGTTGGAGTGGAGTAGGACCTGGAGACCAATTGGATGTGGAGGACAAAGGAAAAAGGAGTCCAGGGTCCTGGGTGACTCCCAAGTTTCTGGTGATGCCATTAAGTGATAACAGAAAATCCAGGAAAGACAGTTAGTTAGGAAAGGAGTTCAATTTGAGATATAAAAAGTATGTATTTGGAAGTAACAGGTTTGGGTTTTAGGAAAAAGACCTGGCCAGAACTACAGAATCACCAGTGGTAGTAGAAGGCACAGAAGGAGAAATTCACTCAAAAATGGCATACAGGGACTTCCCTGGTGGTGCAGTGGTTAAGAATCCACCTGCCAATGCAGAGGACATGGGTTTGAGCCCCGGTCCGGGAAGATCCCACATGCTGCACAGCGGCTGGGCCCGTGAGTCATGGCCGCTGAGCCTGTGCGTCCGGAGCCTGTGCTCTGCAACGGGAGAGGCCACAGCAGTGAGAGGCCCGCGTACCGCAAAAAAAAAAAAAAAAAAGACATAAGTAGAGGGAATTCCCTGGTGGTCCAGTGGTTAGGACTTGGAGCTTTCACTACCATGGACCCCAGGTTCAATCCTTGGTTGGGGAACTAAGATCCTGCAAGCCACATGGCATGGTCAAAAAAAAAAAAATGATGTAAGTAGAAAGAAGACTTCTTGAAATTTTCTCTTGTAAATTTAGGATATTATTTGATGTTTATCTTGCCTCTTTATATAAAGTAACAAAAAAGGTAAATGTTGACTGACTAGACTATATCTGGCATACTGTAATTATACTCAGGAGACAAAAAATGGTGGATAGTATTAACATTATTAGAAGAATAAATTATCTAAATGTTTCACTTAACTCAGTTTATTTGCTCGCAGTCAAATCTACAAATGGTACAATTCTGTGTTTCACGGGGCTATTTTTTTAACTTAGATTTACCCTCACTTTTTTAAATTGAGGTTTTTTTTAGTTGATGTACAATACCATATATTTCAGGTGTCCCACGTTGTGATCCACAGTTTTTAAAGGTTATACTCCATTTATAGTTATTGTAAAATATTGGTTATATTGCCTGTGTTGTACAATGTAGCCTTATAGCTTTTTTTATTTTATACAAAGAAGTTTGTACCTTTTAATTCCCTAGCCCTGTCTTGCCCCTCTCCCTTCCCTTTCCCCGCTGGTAATCACTAGTTCTCTACGTCTGTGAATCTGTTTCTTCTTTTGTTATATCCACTAGCTTGTTTCACAGTGCTATTTTAACTAAAGAATATATTGCAAAAAATATATATATATATATAGCAACTCGTAATAAATAAACATTTACAAACCCACATAATTTCTATTTTTTTCCTCAGTTGCTTTACTACTTGAATGACTACTAATGTAGCTTAAAGATTTTTTAATTGCTTCTTTTTCTTGCATATTTATTTGCATTCCTAAATTTACTTAACAAAAGGTTTTCTTATTTGCATAGATCAATCTTGAATGCAAAGCCTATAGAATATACTTGCAAGCAGACAATAGCTCTGCAGGGTTAAGGTATTAGAGCGTGACTACCTTTGATTGTTTAAAAGATGGGCTAAGTGCTTCTTTTTAACCTAAATAGAGACCCCACGAGCACAAAGAACCAAAGTCAGTCATGGGTCCCTGCAACACCTTTACACAATTAAATGAAAAACTCTGAAAACTCCTAAAAGGCTTTTAAAACTTGCCAAAAAAAGGAAAAAAAAATCATCTGTGTCACTCATTGCTACTAACCTCATTGCAACCACTGCAATTATTTTAACACACACTAATTAGATTTATTAGGTCATGGTGTTTGGGCTGGGTCTTTGCTAAAAGGAGCACGCAGTCCAATCTGTAGATTATTAACGAAGAGGGTCTATATGCCATAAAGTCCATTCTGACCTTTTTATTTTTTCATGAGACATTCATCAATGAATGGATTAATAGGACCACAAAGGAAAAGTGAAGCGTTTGTGCACCATAATTCATCCTCTAAAAGAATGATTAACTGACAGATTCTATTGAATGCCAAAACCTAACATCAAATTTTATTCTTCAACTGATGCAGCTTAGGAAAGTAGTTATAAAATAAACATTTTTATAAGTCCACAGAGAGAAAGCCTGGGAAAGCATGCCAGGTACTCGAGTCAGTGGTTATGATTCCCAATAAATTCTCCAGGAAATTTAGTGAACTTAGTCTTTTATTCATAATCTACCCTAGTTTTCTGGTTAAAATGGAAATGCTAGGGACCTCCCTGGTGGTCCAGTTGTTGGGACTCCTCACTCCCAATGCAGGGGGCGTGGGTTCCGTCCCTGGTCAGGGAGCTAAGATCCCACATGCCACACGGTGCAACCAAAAGGAAAAAAAAATTAAAATAAATAAAGTTAAAATGGGAATGCTAGTGCTTAGTGGATTAAAAAAATATTGGGGGGGGAAATATTTCACACATACTTTTGTAATATTTGAGTTTTATATGATGAGCGCACAGTACTTTTGTAATTATACAAAACAAGAATTTTTAAAATTAAAAAAATTTTGGACAAAATGTTGACCTTCACCATTTTTTTCAAGAAAGAAAATGGAATGCATGCAGGATGCAGGCTCTATTTCAAAGCATCTAGTCTACGAAATTTGTAGTTACTATTTACCCCTTTCAAAATTTCTCTGAAGTACACCTTCCCAGGTATCTGATTATTCAACAGCTCCCCTCCATGTTACTCCAAATGTAGTGCCAGACAGAAGCATCCTTTCTGATTTTTTTTTCCTGCACAACATACAAAGCTGAATCTTACACTCTCTTCCCTCCTCAATGGATAAAAACCAAGTCTGTAAAACTTGAAAGAAGGCATAAAGGAGAAGCAGTTTTGAAAATAGAAGTTTGATTTGATTATATTCTTTTTTCTTTAATTCTGATTGCCTTTGTCTACTTACTTGTGAGTTTAATTTACATCTAATTTCCTGTTTGACTATTCACTATATTTGCACCATATTTACACAAAGGCTTTAGAAAGTATGGAAAACATCGTTCAATGTGTGCCGTAGATTAAGATGAAACTACAATACTTATTTTCCCGGTTCTGCAATGAATTTGAAAGTTTCTGCCTGAAGATAAGATCCTGAAAAGAACACTTGTCTTTTCCTTTCGGTTAAACTTTTCTCTTCATGTTACATCTGCACACTTTACACCGTGAAAAAATAACTAACATTTTCACGAACGCTCCTTCCTTTCTCAGACCCGCCAACCTGAGTTGTGCGGTCTAACCTTGCTCGTGAGTCTGTGGAAACAAATGGAAATGTTTATCTATAAACTCGTACTAGGTTCCCACCCATTCTCATGCTGACGGTTATATGCCAAGAAGCCAGACATAGAAAGTAGCGTCATCGTCATAATACACTGAAACTATAGGATTCCATAAATAAATTGCTGATAAATGTTAGTAACCAGTTTTTTTCACTCTGCATTTCTCTCTGATGTTTTTTTAGTTGCTCGCACGCACACACACGCACACACACACTACTATACTAGAGTAAATTAGCTTTTTGTCCCTTGCCAGAAGGAAGCTAAGACGCTAAGAGGTAATGAGTTTTATTAACTCTCAGAATGTCTGCAAAGTAGCCCAGCATCAAAGGATCGGATCCCTTTTTAGTCACTCCCCAAAGACCTACTTACAGGAGCAAGCGCATCGGTGCCTAATTGATCAGCAAAATGCCGGCTGAGGCATCTGCTTCCAGTCGCTCGCTGTTCCTGTACCATCTCCACCGCCTGTAACGAACTTACCGAGACACACACTGCGCTGTACAGGAATCAACGAGACCTGTTCCCCAAGTGTGCGGCAAGCTCATTTGTCTGGAACTGGGATAGTTTTTTTCCATGTTACAATCGTTGTGAGGTTCTTTGGCTGGGACACGAAAACTCCCTAAGTCATTCTGACACTTTGTGATGAAAAAAATAATTGAAAGCAAAAGTGAAATTAAACAAAGCTTTGCAAACCTAGACTAAGAAATTGGTTTATTTTTCGCTAACTCCGGGGCTTGAGAGAAGCAGAATTAGAGACTTCCCGTGGCCTCAGGTCTGCAAGGTGTGCGTGTGGGCTCTGTTTGCTTCCTAGTGAGTGACCTCCAGTTAGTACGTTTAAGGAGGAGCCTGGTTCCCCTCTTTGGCACAGGTGTGCCCTATCCTTAGCCTATCAATCGAGACAAGTAATCCCTTCACCTGTAGTGAACACACTTTCAAAAGGAGCCCCTAGACTAGAATCAGAGTTTGTCAGGGTGGGGTTCCTAGACCTGCAGCTTCTCGGATCTGGTTAGAAATGCAGATGATCAGGCCACACCGCAGATTTTCTGAAACTGGAACTCTGGCGGCGGGGGAGCCCGACCATCTGTGCTTTAGCAAACCCTCCGAGCGATTCTGAGGCAGGCTCAAGTTTGATAAGCACTGGATTCGCTTTGTGTTTCCCGAACTATCGTGGTAATTAAAAAAACAAATCATCCGGGACCTTCATTAAAACTAAGCATTTCTGGAACCCTTCCCTGCAGATTCATTCCGTGGAGCTGCTCTGGGGCCCGAGAATTTATTTTAACCAGCAGCCAGGGTGCCTCTTCTCCTCCTAGGGCTCAGTCCAAGGGAAGCCCTGGATTGAGCTCTGTCTCTAAGACTACCTTCCAGGCCTGGCTTTTTCTTTGTTGCTTTTTTTTTGCGGTACGCGGGCCTCTCACTGTTGTGGCCTCTCCCGTTGCGGAGCACAGGCTCCGGACGCGCAGGCTCAGCGGCCATGGCTCACGGGCCCAGCCGCTCCGCGGCATGTGGGATCTTCCTGGACCGGAGCATGAACCCGCGTCCCCTGCATCGGCAGGCGGACCCTCAACTACTGCGCCACCAGGGAAGCCCCCTTTGTTGCTTTTGAATAGAGCAGTATTTTGAAATAGGGACAGAGAACAAAAGAGAGGTGAAAGGGTGAGGATCAGAGTCTGAAATGGAGGATGAGGTCTGAGGGAGGTGAGGAGATTGTGTTTCCATCAGTGAGGAAACCCTTGCCAGGGGAAGAATGTCCAGCTGGGTGAAGGTCCCTGTGTGAGGGTCCCTGTGTGAGGAACTAAAGGAAACATGGAAATCAGACTTTGGTTAGACTTTAGCTATGCAGTTAAATGTCTTCCAGGCAAGAAGGAGACAAGGAAAGTAGTGTGTAATTGACCATTCGCCTCAGTAGGACATTCTTAAATCAGGGTCCATAATTTAGGGGATGGGGGGCACGCAGCGTTGACATTTCAGTTGTACTTTCGCTCTGCGTGTCTACATTAGACTGTTTGCCACATGGACACTGGGAACGGTGCCAATGAGCACAGGCGAAAAAGCCAGCCCTGGGAATTCCCTGGTTGTCCAATGGTTAGGACTCAGCGCTTCCACTCTGGGGGCACGGGTTCCATCCCTGGTCACAGAACTGAGATTTCACAAGCCTCGCGACCAAAAGAAATAAAAAAGAAATCTAGCCCTGAAGCACCCCACCAGCCCTCTGCTGACAGTTACACCTCTCAAATTTCTTTCAGTAGCTTTTTAGACTTGAATCCCTTAAATATGAAAGAATTAAGTCTTATTTATCTCAAGAATTCTGCTCCTTCATAAATCAGTTTAGGGCATGGACAGGACCTAGGGCTGATGCCCAAGTAGCAGAATGCCTATATTTCAGGTGGTTTAAGGGAGCCCTTAGGGCTGTCTTGTTTGTTTAAATTGGATAGGGAACCAGGTTAGAGGGTATGAAGATAAATAATAAATGAGTGACAGCTCAAGACCACACTTAGGCTAAGGTTAATAAGCCTCAATCCCAGTGGGTAAAGAATCTCCCTTTGGAAGGAGTCACTACGTAAATGTATATCACTGATGTACTTGTTGGTATTTCTTTCATTAAAAAAAATTTTTTTCTAGGGGGGAGGGACAAATTAGGGGTATTGGATTAACAGATAAAAAATACTGTATATAAAATAGATAAGCAACAATATAGCACAGGGAATTATACCCATTATCTTGTAATAACCTATAGTAGAGTATAATCTGCAAAAATACTGAATCACTGTGCTGTATACCTGAAACTAACACAATATTGTAAATCAAATATACTTCAACAATTCTACCTTTTTTTTTTTTTTTTTGGCCACACCACTGGCGTGTGGGATCTTAGTTCCCCAACCAGGGATCAGACCTGTACCCCCTGCAGTGGAAGCGTGGAGTCTTAACCACTGGACCGCCAGGGAAGTCCCCAAATATACTTCAATAAAAATAAAATAATCAATTTAAAATTTTCTAAATCAAAATAAAATCAGAAGAGTATACTCTTGGGAGCAGTAGGTGAGCTTTTTGTCTCTTCTGTGACAGATTATCGTGTTGGATTGGCAGTTCTTTTACAGTTAAATTTATTTCTAATTTTTATTCCACACAATAAGCCAGTGTAACATAAGATAGTATGCCAGAATGTGTGTGAAGTTTTTAACCTGACTTTGCCACAAAAGTATTATGTTGACACATTCACCCTGAGCGTCCCTCCTCTGTCCTTATCCATAAACCTCTATAGCTGAAAGGGAGTGAGGAAGACTATTTAAAAGCAAATGCTGGGCTTCCCTGGTGGCGCAGTGATTGAGAGTCCGCCTGCCGATGCACGGGACACGGGTTCGTGCCCCGGTCCGGGAAGATCCCACATGCCGCGGAGCAACTAAACCTGTGCGCCACAACTACTGAGCCTGCGAGCCACAGTTACTGAAGCCCACGCACTTAGAGCCCGTGCTCCGCAACAAGAGAGGCCACCGCAATGAGACGCCTGAGCCTCACAACGAAGAGCAGCCCTCGCTCTCCGCAACTAGAGAAAGCCAGCGCACAGCAACGAAGACCCAACACAGCCAAAAAAAAAAAAAAAACTAAAATATAAAGCTTTTTCCTTTAAAAATACCTATTACATATAAAATGTAATAAGAGTAATAGTGATACATGAGTAAAAGCAAATTTAAAATTGCAAAAAAAAGTATTTTTGGTTATAATTTATAGGCACGATAAATAATAATACCTTATTAATGTGATATTTTGATCGATCATAAGATTTTTCTGGCTCACTTTTCTGAGAGTAAGTAAAGGCTGATTTCAAAATTTGTACTCTTTCAACTTCATTTTCAGTTGGTATAATTGAAAGTCACACTTGGCATATGCAAGATCACAAATAATTTTTGATAATTTTTCTTTTTAGAAGGACTCTTCTACTGATGTAACTGTTACCGGCATTGTTAAAAGTATTTTTTTAGGCTGTGGCAACATTGGGATAAACTTCTGGTAAATTATTTCCGAATATAAATTTTAGCACATGGGTAACTGATGCTTCTCATGGAAAATGTTTTCTAAAAATATTTAGCTCTTCATACAAATCATTCGGTGTAAATCTAAATTTAATTTTAAATGCAAATGTATAAATGGCATTTTAATGCTTCCCCAGACATTTCCTGTAACTCATGGAGGTTTACAAGAAACTGAAAGTGGCTTCATGATTTGTACATAATTCCAGTCGCCTGTTTCTGCATTCTGTCGCTGAATCTTCAATTATAAGAGAAAAATCGAGTTTAAAATTGTCTTCTTCGTTAATAATTGGCTCAGCTGAAGCAGCACATAAAAAGAGTGTTCTTTTCCATCAAATGTGAGTCTTTCAATTTAATTTCTATTTCTAAGGCTGCGGATATGGGTTTTGCAACTTTGCAGCAGTTTTCAAAACCAGGGATCCTAAATTCACTGAAGAACTCTAGTTACGCTTTATTGCAATGTTCTTGCGTACGCTTTTGCTCTGTAATAATTTACCGACAAAGTCTGCAGGCCAGAGAGGTACTGCAGGGATGGGCTCCGGGGACAGTAGTGCCGAGTACCCGCTCTCTCCTGCTTCTGCTGCTGCCACCACGATCACCAACGCTAATCCGGGCGAATCTGGGAGTCCCCGCCCCGCGCCCGGGACTGGCCGCAGGTTGGCGCGTGCGCACTAGGCTCCAGGTGAATCCCGCAGGGGTCATACTCTGTTGCCCGCTGGCGGGAGTCCCCGCCTTGCTGCCCGGTTTATCGCCCCATTGTACCATCGGCCGTTACTTACAAAACACAAGTTCCAAGATAAAATTATTAAGAATTTCAAGACGGCAACAGCCTCAGGGCATTAAACGAAGCGCGAGGGCCCTTCCGGGGGCGGGGTGGGGGAGGGGGGAGGAGGTCTCGCGTGCCCATAAAGGACCTTGCATCCGTGGTGTCAGCAGGACAGTATGATGCTTGCACCCAGCCTTCACTCTAGAAACATGTTTTAATGTAAGGTGGATTTCAGATGAAACCAAAGGAACTGGGTACTTGTGTCCTTAAAGGTGATGGGGATTCTGCCACTGATGAGCTGTGTGCCCTTGGGCGAGTGGTTCGACCTCTCTCCGTCATTTGTAAAAGAATATAGCATTGTACCAATGTTAATTTCTTGGCTGTCCTCTTCGTGCCTTGGCTAGGTAGATTAACATTGGGGAAAGCTGCCTGAATAGTTGATGGAAATTATCTATACAGTACTATTTTTGCAGCTCTTCTGGAAGTATAAAAGTATTTTCAGAAGCAGATGGTTTGGAAGGGAAGGAGCGCCTCCCAGCCGGTATTAGAATCAGAATGCATAGGCACTGACAAGTCTTGGCTTCTACTCGAGGTTTTGTTGTGAATAGTTGTATGTCCTTGGACACACTGCTTAACTTCTAATCCCTTAACTTCCTGGGGAAAATGTGATATTGAATAGATTCTTAAAGTCCTTTCTAGTGTTAAGATGTAAGAACAATTGAAGGGCCTCTAGAGTCTTTTACCTCCTTAGCGCTTCCTTAATTTTTTTTTTTTAATTCATGCCTCCAACCCTCCCTAGCTGTGTTTTCCTCTTATTTTTTGATCCACTCAGTATATCGTGAGCACATTTAAAGTTAGTACTTACAAATATCCAGGAGTACATTTACAGAAGAAAAGCAGTTTTTACTGTGGGAAGGAGCCCATTTCTAGCATATCAAGTTGAAAGAAAGTGATTGTCACCCAGTCATTTTCAGCTCAGCTGGTGTCGCACAGCCTTGGCGGTCCACTGAAGTCACCTGGGAATCTTTTAAAACTATCGATGCTCCACTGCCCACCCCCAGAGATTCTGATATAATAGGTCTGGGTGTGACTAGGCCAGATTCCACTTTTTATATTTGGTGCATTTGTGATCTTCATCAAAACCATGGCTCCTCTGACATTATAATCGATCCTATTGAAGCATGATTGTCTTTTCATAAAACATAAAATGCCTGTATCACATAATCCCCTCAAGTACAACTCCCCTTTGGTGCAACGTGTACATTATTGCATGGTACAAGAAATGCAATACTGTATAATTGCACCAAATGAAATTGAGGTCCTTATAGATGCTTTTGTTCATTCAATATGTGCATAAATACATTTGAGATTGTAAACTACAATGGGTTAGGGAGCTAAATTTTTTTATTACAGCTTTAATGTGATATAATTCATATACAATGCAATTCATCCATGTAAGTTGTACAAGTCAATGGTTTTTAGTATATTCACAGAGTTTCAAGGACCTAAAATTTAACCTTTGTTACACAGGAGAGCAAATGTGAAAGACCCCAAAATTTCCACTTGATCATGGTAAGCTTTTTATCATTTTTTTTCCTCTCACCAGCCCTGTTGTTCTATTAAACTTGCTTAAAGAAGGTAATCACCAGTGGTAAATTCATCTTTAATGAAAAGAAGTGTCATTAGGAGAAAAAAATGTCGGTTTTCTTTTAATGCTCATTCATCTTTCCTGAAAGGACACAGAACACTTCCGAACAGTGATGATTAGATCCAAAATTTATATGCTCTGCTTTATATGCTCTTTGATTAATCCATAGCAACCAATTACCATTGCTTACCTTTATTATTAGATTTTCCTAGCACCATTACACCCCTGACTAATGAAAATGCTAGGAGTCTTTTAAGAGCATGCACGATGTCGTTCTAGCTAATGCCGAATAGTTAACTGTCTTCAAGATTTGAAAGCAAGGTCTTATGATTTAGGGGACCCAGACTGTATATAAACGGGTCCATATAAAGCACTTAGAAGAGCATTGAGCACAAAGTAAGTATTCAGTGAGTAGGGTGATCATATCATCTAGAAACCAGGACACTTTGAGAGTGAAAGGGGGCGTGCGGTTGTATTAGCTATTATCATTATATAGCATCTGTCTACTTTGCATAATTAAGATGATAATACAAACAAATGGCTGTTCTTAATATTAATTTATAATTAAATCTTGGAAAGAAACTGCACATAGACTTTTCAAGGTTTTCCATTAGAATTAAGGTACTTATAAATAAATAAATTGTCATCTCCACTTTCGAATCACACTATACCCCCAACCAAATCCACATCGGCCACAATACATAACTGTTAAACAGCCAGAGAACATATGTGTATGAGACTGGTCAGACCATCTTGAGCCAAACGTGCAAACTAGTTGGTCTGCAGATGCCAGGCTCTTACACATTTGGATTTCTGGGACAATTAATCTGTCACTTTTTGACATGTGATCAATTTTCTAATAATTGAACTTTAAGAGGAATGGGTAGACAATGGGTCTTTGTACTCCAGCTGTAAGGAAGCGATGAAAGCAAATGAATTTTCCAGGTCATGGGAGCTTCCATTCTCAGCACTTCCAGTCATTTTAGGTAGAAATCTTCCAAAATGTGTGAGCCTCATAACAGTGGTTTCCAAGGGAGCCTGTGTCCTTCTTTTAGGAAATCTCATTTCATGACCAGAAAATCCATGGCTACTAGTCAGCCCAGTGCTTTGCACTTTCAGGGAAAACAGAACGTGAATGCTCGACTTACTCTACATGCCAAAGATGAGAGGCTTGCGGAATCACCTCCTCATGCCTCCTTGACACGGCTGCCTCTGTTCATTTACAGCCAGGGAAGGAGCTTCTGGAATCCACATCTCCACAGCTTCCTTCATTATGATTTTCTAGCTTGGAACTTTTGTCCTTTTTTCTGCTGTGACTCCTAACAGGTGCTGTCCACCTTCGCAGCATGTGTCCAAGCATCTCCAGGGTGAGGCAGCAATCTTGGTTGGCCACTTATAATTTCACCCTTTTTCCTCGCACTCAAGAAAGCATATTGGGGGACTTCCCTGGTGATCCAGTGGTTAAGGCTCTGCGTTCCCAGTTCAGGGGGCCCAGGTTCGATCCCTGGTCAGGGAACTAGATCCCGCAGGCTGCAACTGAAGATCCCATGTGCTGCAACTAAGACCTGGTGCAGCCAAATAAATGTATAAGTAAATATTAAAAAAAGAAAGAAAGCATATTGGAAAGCAAGTAAGAGAGATATTATTGTATGGATAATCTCAGATCTGCTCTGATTTTCTTTTTAAGCAAACCAACTTGGGTATGTTTGCAAACTTGGATGTGAGAAAACAAATATTTGTGAATTACAACTTAACTAAGACACTGCAGTGTGCGTCCTCAGACTCCCCTTGGTTTGACGGATCTGCAGTGAGGCCACCTTTCCCTTTCTTGCCAGAAGAGTCATTCATTATTTGTTTATTCATTTGCTGTTCTTTTATTCTTTCCACAAACACTGAATGAATGTTTATTGTGCTACATGCTGAGGAAACATGATGATCAAGACCAAAAATCCTCTGCTGCCAATGAGCTCATATCTAATGAAGGAAGTTAGATATGTCAACAAAAGAAATGGAGATGAAAGTATGGACATGGTTATAGATATAGATACTGTATCTGATGGATGGATAGATGATTGACAGCTGAGGATAACTGCTACATACAGATACATATGAGAGATCCGAAGGGCCTCTAACTCTCCTGCGGGAGAAAGGTGGTCAAGGGAAGCTGAATCTGGATGAATTGGACCACTTGGCCAGCCAGGTGAAGGCAGGCAGGCCTTCCAGGCAGCGCCATAGACATGCTCTGTAACCAGCATGCAGGCCTGGAGCAGCAGTGTTGGTAAATTAACTTATGCCTCAGTGTAGTCTGAAGATGTCAGAAAGTTGATAAATCTGGCAGGATAAGGGCTATAAACTGGATTTTTTTTTTTTTTTTTAAGAGTGAAGCTAGAAGAAAATAGAGATCTGGGAGGATTATGAGGGAAAGTGGGAGGGAGATTAGAGGTCCCCCTCCTCTGAGCCCTCTCTGCCTCACCCCGTGTTCACTTATGTACTTTTTCTCCCAGACCCCTCAGCTCCCGGAAGCAACCAGTTTAAATCTTACTAGTTTTGATCCAAAAACATGGTGATTTTTTTTTTTTTTAATTTTTTGGCTGAACCACTCGGCATGCGGGATCTTAGTTCCCCAAACAGGATCGAACCTGGGCCCCTGCAGTGGAAGCGCGGAGTCTTAACCACTGGACCTCCAGGGAAGTCCCAACATGATGATCATTGAATTCCCTAAGATTTCAGGGTTGCAAAAGTACTTCCTTTGCACAAAGGCTTCTATGTGAATGTTCCTACCAGCATTGTTCATAATAACCAAAAACTTAACTGGTGGTATATCCACACACTAGAATATTCTCCAGCAGAAAAAGAAACAAACTACTGATACTTGCAACAACATAGATGAACCTCAAAAATGTTACACTTGGGGAAAGAAGCCAGATACATATTACATGATATATGTATCTACCTATTTTTATGAAATTTCTAAAAAAGGAAAATCTATAGAGAAAGAAAGTGGATCAGAGGTCATCTGTGTCTGAGGGTAAGAGTGGGGATTGATTGAAAATGAGTAAGTGGGAACTTTTGGGGTTATGGGAATATTCTAAAACTGAATTGTGGGATTGGTTGTACAAATGTAAATTTATTAGAAATCATTTAACTATGCACTTACCACAGGTAAATTTTATAGTATGTAAATTATACCTCATTTATTTATTTATTTATTTTTTTGCGGTACGCGGGCCTCTCACTGCTGCGGCCTCTCCCGTTGCGGTGCACAGGCTCCGGACGCGCAGACTCCTCGGCCATGGCTCACGAGCCCAGCCACTCCACGGCATGTGGGATCTTCCCGGACTGGGGCACGAACCCATGTCCCCTGCATCGGCAGGCAGACTCTCAACCACTGCGCCACCAGGGAAGTCCTATACCTCATTTTTAAAATGTACTACCCACTTCCCTATTCTTTTAAGAAAATATATTGAGCATTATCGAGCCCTTGTCTTTAGGGTGGTCCGCATAAATATATTGTTTTATCAGTATAGCAGATTGGTTAGGTGATAAGCTGTTTGATCCCTAGCAAGTTACAAAATCTTCAAAGCCCTCAGTTTCCACATGTGTAAAATGAGAATAAAAGTATCCACCACATAAGACTGTTAGAAGAATTAAGAGAAAACCTGTAAAGTGCTTAGAACAGAGTTAATAAAAACTCAGCACAGTAGCTGATATGATGCTAATGATTGTCATTCCATGATTAAAATAGCAGATGGGAGAAAAGAGAGGAGGTGGGAAAGGAAAAGTGTCCAAGGTGATAAAATCATGGCAGCTTATGTTCCCTCCAATCTTAGTTTCTTTTGTTTTTTCTAATTAATTAATTTACTTTTGGCTGCGTTGGGTCTTCGTTGCTGGGCAAGGGGCTTTCTCTAGTTGCAGCGAGCGGGGCTGCTCTTGGTTGTGGTGCACGGGCTTCTCATTGCGGTGGCTTCTCTTGTTGTGCAGCACGGTCTCTAGGCGCTCAGGCTCAGTAGTTGTGGCTCACGGGCTTAGTTGCTCCGCGGCATGTGGGATCTTCCCGGACCAGGGATTGAACCCGTGTCCCCTGCATTGGCAGGCAAATTTCTAACCATGCGCCACCAGGGAAGTCCCTCACTTATTTTTTAAACTAGTTTTTTTTTTAATTATTAAAACATTCAAGCCATAAAAGTGGGTTTGTGTAAAGAAAAGTAAATCTCTCTCCACCACTCTTAGAATATTTCCCTGCACACCTAGGCATATGTGTGTATGCCTATTCATATATTTACATAAGGTGTACCAGATACGGTTCTGCACCTTCCTTTTCAAATGTAGCAATATTTCTTGGAAATATTTGATATAGCATACTTTTCCCTTTCAGACAAGCCTAATATTCCTGAGATACCATAAATTATTTAACCCTACAACACATTTTCTGTTATTTCCCATCTTTTTCAATTACAAGTAAACTAGAAATGATTATCCTCTTATATATGCTTGTCTCCATCTGGAATTGAATTTGGGGGTGAGAATGCTAGTTACCTCAACATTATTTAATGACTAAATTGTATTCTACCTCAATGATTTGAAATGTCACCTTTTCTCCTATACTGTTCTAAATTCTCAAATGAATTTTTGCTCTATTTCTGTATGCCCTGTTCTGTTCCACTGATCTATATATTCTTTTTTTTGTTTTGTTTTGTTTTTTATATATTCTTGATTCACATATTCACGTGTCAATACTAAATAAACTGTTACACTTCCTGTAGTTTTACAAAACATTTTGATATCTGTTAAGGACAGGATTCCCTTGTTCCTTTTATTTATGTATATTCAGTATTTCCAGCATGAATCTGAGGAAATTCCATTACATTGAGTAGATGAATTATTTTAGAGATACAGCTCATTCACACTTTAATGAGACAGTAAGTACTAGAGGGACTCAAGGAATCAGAGATTTGGGGTGAGGGGGGGCAGGAAAAAGAGGGAACATTCAAATGTTAATTAGCTCAATGAGCCCACACAGACACTAGAGGTCCTGAAAGAAATAGGAGAGGGTTTCAAGAGAGAAAGGGGATGACAGGAAAGAGGAGGCTTTCACTCCTTGCCCCTGAGATCTGGCTTCTGTGCTCCCCACTCCCCGCCATGCTCTTGACAAAGACACTGGATTTCCGTTTCCTAAATACAATGGGCTCTTCTCTTAGGGTCCTGGGCTAGCCCCCAACATGTAGCAGTGCTTTGCTGATACCCTCATTAAGCTGTAAGATCAGACCCAGTTTGAATGGCTGCAAACCTCAGCTCCTTTTGAGTTTAGTCCATCTCCCCAGGCCAAAAGAGTCCATCCAATCCACATGCGATGATGTCTAGATCACACACGATAATCTCTGCCTTTGCCTTCAAGCATCCTCCTCTCAATCACATCCTCTCCCTCCTCTCAGCCTCCACCCCTCACTGTCCCTATTCCTTTCCCACTTGAGTTTCAGAATGGTACAGTGAAGTATTGGGGGGAGGGCGGTGTGTGGGGACAGACTGGGGGAGACCCAGGGATTAGAATTTCCCCCAATCGCCAACATTTGCCATACAGCATAATTTCCCTGAATAAATAGCTCTCAGCAGTTTGTAAGGTCCGTGGTACAGTGTTGAGTACAATGTACAATGTTTAGAAGTGTCTGTTGAATAATCAACTACTGACTGGTTTGTTTCTCCTAAATCAAAATACCTGCAGCCGTTAATGACAGCTGTAGGTTACCCTACGGAATTCACTTCTGCAGAACTTGGCAAAGACAAAGTTTGTTATAAATAAGTATAGTTTCATTGACATTTGGTCTAGGGCAAGTAAATTACCCAATGAGGTGATTTATAAATTCATTCAACTTAACTCTCTGATAGGAAACTGAGCAATGGCGCTCTGGTCATCGGGTCTGATTTATATCAGAAAAGTGTACAAAAGAAAATGGAGGTTCTCTATCTCACTCCTGCTCTCTCCTGGTCTTCCGTTACTATATAACACGCATCCTTTTCCTTGAATTACCTTCTTCATGGCTCGAGAGCTTTGATGACTTGATTAAGCCTTGCAGGGCAGTTGCAGACCCTACCCATCTGATTAATTAGCCCAAACCTTATTAACTTCCTAATTCTGATCAATAAGGCACTGATGCTAAACTATGCAAGGGCAAACTAAGGAGGCAATTTTATTGCAAGACACAAAGTCCCTACTGGTTTTTTTAATCTATTTTTTTTTGATCTTACTTTTTAATGCCAACCAGGTTGGAATATGGTAATTCAATAGTAGTCCTATGAAAACTACCCACTCTCCAATCATAACTACTTTATTTGCTACACCAGCACTGTTTGGGGACTTTGCATTAAAAACACAGGGTCTCGGGCTTCCCTGGTGGCGCAGTGGTTGAGAGTCCGCCTGCCGATGCAGGGGACATGGGTTCGTGCCCTGGTCCGGGAAGATCCCACGTGCCGCGGAGCGGCTGGGCCCGTGAGCCATGGCCGCTGGGCCTGCGCGTCCGGAGCCTGTGCGCCGCAACAGGAGAGGCCACAACAGTGAGAGGCCCACATACCGCAAAAATATAAAAAAAGAAAAACACAGGGTCTCCATTATTCAGGATACTGGGTAAGTGTTGCTCATGGCCAGAGAAAGAATATGATGATGATAACAATGATACAGTTATTCCTTCTCTGCAGGAAAATGACAAAATATGTAGCGATAAACTCCTCTTCCCCAAACCTAAACTCAGAATGGAGTTCTCTAACAGTGAGGAAGTCTTCCAATATCCTAGACCAGCACTATTCAATAGAAATATTTTTAATTTTCTAGTAGGCACATTGAAAAAATTAAAAATTAACTAGTGAAATTAACTTTGAGGGAGTTCCCTCACGGTCCAGTGGTTAGAATTCGGTGCTTTCACTGCCAGGGCCCGGGGTTCAATCCCTGGAAATAGGCTCCCACAAGCTGCGTGGTACAGTCAAAAAAAAATTAACTTTGATAGCATATTTTTGTAACCTAATCTATCAAAAATATTATCATTGCAACATGTGACTAATATAAAATTATTAATGAAATTTTGTGCTTTCTTCCCCCCCCAGCTTTTTAAATAATTAATTAATTAATTAATGGCTGCATTGGGTCTTCGTTGCTGCGCACGGGCTTTCTCTAGTTGCGGCGAGCGAGGGCTACACTTCCTTGCCGTGCGAGGGCTTCTCGTTGCGGTGGCTTCTCTTGTTGCGGAGCACGGGCTCTAGGTGCGCGGGCTTCAGTAGTTGTGGCACGCGGGCTCAGTATCTGTGGCTCACAGGCTCTAGAGCGCAGGCTCAGTAGTTGTGGCGCACGGGTTTAGTTGCTCCACGGTATGTGGGATCCTCCCGGACCAGGGCTCGAACCCATGTCCCCTGCACTGGCAGGCGGATTCTTAACCACTGCGCCACCAGGGAAGTCCTCCCCCCCCCCAGCTTTATCGAGATATAATTGACAGATGACATTGTGTAAGTTTAAGGTGTACTGCATGATGATTTGATACATGTATATACTGTGAAATGAAAACCACAATGTGAGTTAACACCATCGTCACTTCACATAATTACCTTTGTGTGTGTGTGTGTGTGTGTATGTGTGGTGAGAACAATATTGTGTTTTCTTTTTCCACACTAAACCTTTGAAACCAAATGTGTATTTTATATTTATAGCATATCTAAAATGCAGACTAGCCACATTTCAAGTGCTTAATAGCTACTTATATAACTAATGGCTTTGAGGACCACTGCTCTAGAACTAGGACTGGTTTCAACCCATCTCCTTCAGGTTACAGAAACCTGTGCAGAAGTGACAACCCCTGTCACGAAGACAGGCTCATGACTTGGTATCAACTCTATTTCCCTCTGTCACTTTCAGAGCCTGGTCTCGTTTCAACCTTCCAATTGTCCCCAAATCACATGAAATTCTGAAGTTTAAAGAATAGACTAGATTTTACTTTGAACTTTGAAATCATTTCAGCTCTTTGCATGTGCTAAGTTGAACTACTTAGCGCGTTCGTGGTCTGTCTCTCCAGGGGCTGTTTCCACTTCCAAGGGCATGGCGACAAGCTACAGAAGCCTCTGAGAAAGGCTTTACTTGCCCAAGGCCAGAGTTTCTGGCCTCACTCCCCTGCCCCTATCTCTCCTCTACCATCTCAGGCCATCTTTCCCTTTATTGTCAGCTTAACAAGCTACTCACAAATTAAGTACAGCTTCTTATTTTTGTCTCTCTCCAGTTCTTTTCTTTGTTAAACAAAGTCAATCGATAATGCATGCACAAAGGAAACAGCTCAGACATCACAAAAAGGTGGTCAGTGAAAAAGAAAGGCCTCCTTCCCACCTGACTCCTAGCTTTCCCCAACCAGTTGCTCTCCAGGAATTTAACCCACATTAAGAATATTTAGTGTGACTTTTCAGAGATAATCTATCCCTGCTTTTGTATATATGCTCTTATACACACACATATATGTGCATTTGTATTTTTTTCATTGAAAGACAAAAACAGGCAGCAATCTTCGGCCCTACTTCATATGTATGATGTAAAACAATCAGAAATGAGTCTTATTATTCCAGAACCAGTAAATACTGTACACGACTTCCACAAAATTGCAACAACAGACTGACCTTTTAACGTTGAAAGGTGGGAAAGATAGGAAGGTGACCTGCAGCCAAGGAAAGGTAACCTGAGAATTGAGCAATGCTCAACATTTTCATTCCAGAATTCTTCTTTTTTTTAAAACTCCTCTCTGATACCACCTCCCCCTCCAGAAACCTGTCATCGAGGGTTAAGAAGGCATATAACAACGAAAATAAAATCTGATTTTAAGAATGAGAGAGATGAGTCTTTTAAAAAAGAATATAAGATTAACAGCAAAGAAGCACTTAGCTATCTCTGAACTACCAGCAAAGAAACAGGCACAGAATCCTGCTCCATGTTTCTTTCTTAAGACAGACGAATGGATAAAGAAGATGTGGCACATATATACAGTGGAGTATTATTCAGCCATAAAAAGGAATGAAATTGGGTCATTTGTAGAGACGTGGATGGACCTAGAGTCTGTCATACAGAGTGAAGTAAGTGAGAAAGAAAAATAAATATCATATATTAACGCATATATGTGGTATCTAGAAAAATGGTACAGACGGACCTATTTGCAGGGCAGGAATAGAGATGCAGACATAGAGAATGGACGTGTGGACAAGGGGGGTGGGGAGGGATGAATTGGGATATAGGGGTTGACGTATGTGTACTGCCATGTGTAAAACAGATAGCTGGTGGGAACCTGCTGTATAGAGCAGGGAGCTCAGCTCAGTGCTCTGTGGTGACCTAGAGGGGTGGGATGGGAGGCGTGGGAGGGAGGTCCAAGAGGGAGGGGATGTATGTATACATAGAGCTGATTCACTTCGTTGTACAGCAGAAACTAACACAACATTGTAAAGCAACTATACCCCAATTAAAAAAAAACAAAACTGTGACTCCTTTAAGATTGTGACTTCTATAGATACCCAAGAAACCGTGTTTCCCGCTAAAGCTGAAAAGTGGGTTCTAAAGCACAGGCCCTTCCTGCATATTCTGAAGACTGCAGAAAGAATGATGTATGTCAAAACATAATCTTCCAACTTTGAAAAGGCAACAGAAAAGTTCTTCATAAAAGACCAGTGATGCTAAGATGGGTCATTAGATTTTAATCAACAGCTATGTGTTTCCCGTGAGCCATGGCCGCTGAGCCGGCGCGTCCGGAGCCTGTGCTCCGCAACGGGAGAGGCCACAACAGTGAGAGGCCCGCGTACCGCAAAAAAAAAAAAAAAAAAAAAAGTGGACAAAAAAGAAATATCAATAAATGAAAGCTGTGCCCTGCCTTCCCTTTTTTATGAAAATAAGAACAGTGCCTGTCACCAAAGCAGGGCATGAGGACCGTCTGAGCTCCTGCAGGGGCTGGCATCTCTTGGAACATGCTCAGTCCAGCCAGGAGTTCCAGCCTGAGGTATCTGCTCCCAGCGGAGGCACAGAGCAAGAAGATACTTGAGCTCTCACCCCACTCCTGCCTCTGGCTAGGATTCCATGGAATAGATAAACTATCAATCCAGAGAACTGACTGTTCATCCAAAATCAGAGAATCCCGACTCCTTCAAGAAAGACCCAAAGTCTGACATCCACTGGGCTCCAGGGACATGTCTATTTTTGCCAAAAGGCCAGCATTTGGGGAAACAAATGAAAAAGACTAAGATCCCATCAGAAGACAGGTCACCATTTCGCCCACGTCTCCATATAGAATATATTGGGCGCCAGGCAGGGCTGGGTGCCCACTCTGTAAACGCTGATATTTCCTGTGGCCCAGCCTCAATTCTCCCTGACAGACACCTCTCCACACCTCCTCGGCAACTTCAGGCTTTCTTATGATTTTAGTTATCACCCAAATGCTGAGAGCTCCCAGATCTACAGAGCCAGCTTCAAGGCAGACCTCGATCCCCGCAAAAGCCTGAGAGCACCCCCAACCTGTCCTAACCCCTGCAACCACTTTAAACCATTACCTCAGTTAAGTCTCACATTAAACCTATGATGTGTCTATTAACCCAGTAAAGATGAAAAGACGGGAATTCCTTGGCAGTCCAGTGGTTAGGACTCCGCACCTTCACTGCAGCAGACCGGATTCCATCCCCGGTAGGGGAACTAAGATACAACAACCAAAAAAAAAACTAAAGTTTACAGAAATTGAGTAACTTGCCTGAAATCACTTTTCTAATGAGAGTGGCTAAGTCTCCATTCTAACCACTTTTCACCTCTTCCCAAAGCCCACGCTCTTCCACCTTTTCAGGTCTCCCACCACAGCTGCTACAAGCCCTTCTGCCCCCTCTGCCACCTTCCACATTCCTGGCAAGTGCGGGCATCTTGGTTTACCCTGTGTAGGTCCCGCTGAATTATGCCTTCTCCATGCCTATGTAAAGGGAACAATATTAGGGGAGACCTAACCAGTGTGTGTGTGTGTGTGTGTGTGTGTGTGTGTGTGTGTGTGTGTGTGTGTGTGTGTGTGAGTGTGTGTGTGTGTGTGTGTGTGTGTGTGTTTAGGGGCAGGGGGAGTGGCAGGAAGCCTTCCTGGAGGAAGAGGCATTTAAACTGAAAACTAAAAATAGTTCACCTGGCAAAGCACGTGGAAGGGAGAGGGAGAAGGTGTTTGTTCAGGGCATGAATGGCGCATGAAATGACCAGTGCGCTTGGATCACAAGAAAGGAGAAGAGAGTTCCATCTGAAGTTGGAAAGGCTGTCGGAGCCGGATCAGGCAGGGCTTTGTATGCACTTTAAAGCATTTGGACTTTACCTAAGGGCAATGCAGCTGAAGGGGGGTGGTGGTGATACAATTAGGTTTGTGATTTTCAAATGTCAGGCTGCTCTACAGAGAAGGGAGAACGAGCAGATGGGAGGAGGTTACAGGTTCAGAAGCTACTCCAGCAGCAGGTGAATGCTGTTTCATTGTGTGTTGGCAGTACAGGTGGACAGAGTGGGCAAGTTTAAAGGATATTTAGAAGATAGAACTGAAGGGACTGGACTGTGTGTCCGAGGGAGAGGAAGGTAGGAATAGAGGATGAGTCCTATATTTCTGACTTGGCCTCTGGGTGTGTCGGTGCTGTGCCTCGAGGTAGGGGTGCCGATTTTTGTGGGTGCTTTTAGCTCGATGTGCCTATGGGACATGCAGATGGAAAGGGCCAGTAGGTAGTCTGGACTGGAAATGGAGGTTTGCGACCCAAAGGCATAAATGTGGTTCCAAGCTAAGGGAGTGAATGAGATCTCTAGAGAAAGTGCAGACATATAGAAAAGAGAGTCCAACCCAGAACCATGGGGACCGTTCAACACTGAAAACCCCGGAAATCATCTTGTCAAGAAGCCAAGGGCAGAGAATGTTTCAAGGGGCAGGATACGAAAGTAACCAACCCACAGATAAGGACTAAAAATAGCCATGGACACAACGGCCAAGGCAATTTACAGCACTTTTGAATAGCACAGTGTTTGCATACACTAGATTCAGATGATTTAACCATCACCAAGAAACTGTCAGCTCAAAGAATTCAAGCCCCGTCATTTGCAGGACTGGAAAGCTGCAGCTTTGGAATGAGAATTTTTCCCGCAAGCAAGCGCTTTGAGTGCCTAAGGGCAATTTTATCTTGTCCTTTGTTTATCTCCAGCATTACCTCCCTGGTTTAGAATTGGCATTCGTTAAAAATGTCAGGAGGAAGATGAAAAACTTTTGGAGCAGGATAGTGGTGATGGTTACACAGCAATGTGAATATACTTACTGCCACTGAGTCATATACTTAAAAATGGTTAAGAACTACTACAAGGCTTTAGTGTCCCTGGATTTGTGTGACTTGTCATTAGAATACCATGGAAAATCCTTTATATATAATATATCCACAATTATTTAGGGTTGACTTTTTATATTCTCTCTCTCATAAAAAAGAAAGACATATAAATAATATGGCTTTAAAATATTTCTTCTAACTAAACTGAATACATAAGACTTCAGGGCAAATGTAAAAATATTAATTATCATTAAAAACATTTTGTCTCTTGACTGGAAAGAAAATGACCCCAAAAACTTAAAAACAGGGTCTGAAAAAATATTTGTAAAACTAGGTCCATGGCAGGATTATTCACAATAGCCAGAGGTGGAATCAACCCAAGAGCCCATGGATGGATGAATAGATAAGCGAAATGTGGTACCCATGTACAGTGGAATATTATTAAGCCTTAAAAGAAAGGAATTTCTGACATGTGCGATGACATTGGTGGACCTTGAGGACATTACACAAAGAGAAATAAGCCGGTTTCAAAAAGATAAATACTGTTAGATTCCTTAGAGTACTTACGAGTTGTCAAATTCATAGAGACAGAAAGTAGAAGAGTGCTTGCTAGGGGCTAGGGGGATGGGAGAAACGCAAAATTACTGTTTAATGTGTACAGAGATTCAGTTTTGCAAGAAGAAAACAGTTCTGGAGATGGATGGTGGTCCTGGGGGTACCACAGTGTGACTGTGCTGAGTGCCACTGAACTTGTACACTGAACAGTGATTAGGATACTAGATTTTATGCATATTTTACCACAATTAAATGTAATAATAGAATGGTTTAAAGAGTAAATTTTATGTTGTGTGTACTTTACCACAATAAAAAAAAAAAAGAGAGCACGCTGCTGCAGAGACTGCAAACTATGTAGTTGCTGAATTACGGCCCAAGAGGAAACACTTCTTTGATTAAAAAACAAACAAACCAAAACGAAAAACAAAACTTAAGCGTGTGTCTAGATATTTTATTTCATAACGAAAGGAGTATAACTTTTAAACTTAAGTGTGTTTGACAAGTTTTTTAAAATGTGAGGAAAGAAAGATAGCAAGCATGAGGGAAAGAAGAAAAGGTACCACTTTCGTCAACTATTAAATCATCTTAGGATGGATACACACAGGATTTAAGCTCGAGGTATACAGTGCTCCTCCTGACTCCCTTCAAGAAGGGAGTTCTCTCAGGCATGTGATCCAGGAAGGGAAGGGAAGCAGAGTTCCCATGACAGGGGGAGGTTGGCTCCATCCTCTGCATCTTGTGCTAAGGATGGCTTTTTTTCTGGGTGGTGCACACTGAGCTCTCTGCAACATTTTTGCTCCTGCCACCATGATTAAGTTGTGTCAGCTCTGGTTCCTTAGGAAACTCAGTGATGTAGATGATGCTATTATTTTCTAATCAGATCTAGACTATATCAAACTTCTGGACTACCATTTATGCCTGTTCCCTTAGGACTCTGGGAACTTTTCCAATCTTTTCTATGCTTTGGAACCATTTAAATGTGGAAATCATTGGGCTTCTCTGGTGGGGCAGTGGTTAAGAATCCACCTGACGATGCAGGGGGCACGGGTTCAAGCCCTGCTCCGGGAAGATCCCACATGCCATGGAGCAACTAAGCCCGTGCACCATAACTACTGAGCCTGCACTCTAGAGCCCGCGAGCCACAACTACTGAAGCCCGTGTGCCTAGAGCCAGAGCTCTGCAACCAGAGAAGCCACAATGAGAAGCCTGCGCACTGCAACGAAGAGTAGCCCCCGCTCACCGCAGCTAGAGAAAGCCTCGTGCAGCAACAAAGACCCAATGCAGTCAAAAATAAATAATAAAATAAACGAATAAATTTATTTAAAAAATAAAATAAATAAATAAATGTGGGAATCATCTGCTCCTGAAAGGTTACACAGACTCACATCACCTAGAAAAGCCCTGGGTCCTGATACCCTTTTAGGAAATAGATTTTTGGCAACATGATAAATTCCTTCCAAGATTATTGACCTATTCAAGCTTTCAACCCTTCCTGAAAACAATTTTGGCAATTTAGATATTCATAGTATATACTCAAAGAATATTTTTACATTCGTTGGTACATATTTTCAGATTTATTAATATTATATTTTATATCATACTGTCATATTTTTCATCTTTTTAGGACTTCTGGTTATATTACCTTTCTTACTCCTAGTGTTTTTTGTTTTTTTCTTTTCGGTACGCGGGCCTCTCCCGTTGCGGAGCACAGGCTCAGCGGCCATGGCTCACGGGCCCAGCTGCTCCGTGGCCTTGTGGGATCTTCCCGGACCGGGGCACGAACCCGTGTCCCCTGCATCGGCAGGCGGACTCTCAACCACTGCGCCACCAGGGAAGCCCTCCTAGTGGTTTTTAATTGGTATTTTCTCTTTATTTTTATCTTGATCAGACTTGACTATTTGTTGGTTTTTTCCAATAACAAGAGCATGATTTTATTTGTGTCAGCGTTTCTTTCATTTTCTTCTTCACCAATTTCTGCTTCCCCTACTTCATAATTTATAATCTATAATGCACTCTAGTTATATTAATGTAAATTTTACTAGTCTTAAGGACACACCAAGAAGATGTATCAGTCGAAACTAGAAGTTTTAATACCCATTCAACAAAAACAGACTCACAGATATGGAGAACAGGCCTGTGGTTGCCAAGGCAGGTGGGTGGTGGAGGAAAAGCCTGGGAGTTTGGGATTAGCAGATGCAAACTATTAAACATAGGATGGATAAACAACAGGGTACTACTTATAGCACAGGGAATATATTCAATATCCTGTGATAAACCATAATGGAAAAGAATATGAAAAAGTATATATGTATAACTGAGTCACTTTGCTGTACAGCAGAAATTAACACAACATTGTAAATCAACTATACTTCAATAAATTTTTTTTAAAAACTTGAAGTTTGGGACTTCCCTGGCGGTCCAGTGGTTAAGACTCTGAGCTTCTACTTCAGGAGGCACAGGTTTGATCCCTGGCTGGGGAACTAGGATCACGCATGCTGCGCATCGTGGCCAAAACCAAAAATAAAACTTTGGAATTTTATACTTATTCATATAGGTCTTTTTTTTTTTTTTTTTTTTCGTGGTATGCGGGCCTCTCACTGCTGTGGCCTCTCCCGTTGCGGAGCACAGGCTCCGGACGTGCAGGCCCAGCGGCCATGGCTCACGGGCCCAGCCGCTCCGCGGCATGTGGGATCCTCCCGGACCGGGGCACGAACCCGTGTCCCCTGCATCGGCAGGCGGACTCTCAACCACTGCGCCACCAGGGAAGCCCTATATGTCATTATTTTTCAAATAGCTAAGATGGATGTTTGGTTACACCTGCTTTTATTTATTTATAAAATACATTAACAAATAAATTTATTTATTTTATTTATTTTTTGGCTACGTTGGGTCTTCGTTGCTGCGCGTGGGCTTTTCTCTGGTTGCAGCGAGCGGGGGCCACTCTTGTGACAATATCTGAAAAAAAATGCAGTGATTTTTCCCTCTGAAGGATATGCAGCCTTCATCTTATCCAGTGTTTGGGCTTTCATCTCATCTGGTCTGGCACAAAAATTAACTTCATTTTACAGCTCATCACACCCAGCATATGCTCCAACGAATGGATTCATGTGTCCGGAGACTAGTAAAATCCCTGTCTCCCTTGGGGATTCTGCTATAGCATTTGTTCAAGGACATTAATGGATGTCCTAACCAGTTCATGTTTTCTAAAGCAATGACAACTCAAGGTCATACTCTCAAAATAAGACATGTTCAATACAATGACTGCAAAAAATTGTATGTGTGTAGCACACAGACATTCCTGGTGATGTCAATCATACATACTGCTTTTTTTTCCAATACAAAATTTCATGGGGATTCTTATTCGAAGAGGCATTTTAAAAATCAACAAATCAATCTCTAGTAAGAAGCCTTTTGCATGAGTACCCAATGTTTGCTCAGAGGCACTGCAGGGAAACCTAACTAGAAATGTGTACCAGATGATTGATGAAAAAACTGGTCAAGGTGATAAACTCTCTTAGAACTTATGCTCCAAGCACCCCAAAAGGTTTCATTATAATCTCCACCAAGTTACTTCAAATGAAAGTTCAGCAACTCTCTGTCTTTTAGGCAAAATATTTTCAATAATCTGGAGTTTCTTGTCCCGTAAAACTAAATTGCTCAGTAAGACAGAAGAATGGATGTATTTCAGTATAGGGGTTGTGATTTTTAAAAGAAAAAAGGAAAATGTCGAGAATGAAGGGACATTTCCCAAAACCAATGGGAAAGAAAAATACAATTTGGAATTTGAGAGAACGCTGCTTGGCAAATCACAGAAAGTTTTTCAAGGACATATCATAAAACCAGAACACTAAACTCCTCTTATGGAAAGGCAGGCCAGTGGATTAAGGCGATGCTGAGTATGAAAGCTACACTAACAGAAATATTGATAGATCATTTATCAGCTCTTTTACTAATACAGTAAAAATAAATACCCATCCGACTGAATTGGAAGGATGTAGATTATTTTTCCCTATTTGTAGTCTGAGCTAATAGATACGAATAGAATTTTTTTACCCAGTTTATAGACAGGCTTCTAATCAACTTAATTATCATTGTCTAGATTTCATTCAATGTCCATATTGTATATCATAAAACCATACAAGGGGCACCTGAGTGTGGATTTTTCATGTACGATTTTCACTTGCAGCAAATCAAACCAGCATGGGATTCAAAACTAAAAATAGTAACAGCAAAAAAAAATAATTAATTAATAAACTCCTACCCCCAACATCTTCTAAAAAAAAAAAGAAATGGGGGACCTGATCAACTCTACTTCAATAAAATTAAAAAATAAAAATAGTAACAAACATGTAAAAGTGAGCTTATCAAAACCAGAATTGCTCAGTCCAGTTAAACTGTCCTAGAGTTCTGAGGGTCTAAGCTCTCCCCTCCTCCTGAACAACATCGGTACCAATGCTGCCCTGCCTCTCAGACCCCTCACTGCTCCTCCCTTGGAGATGGAAGTTCCTAGTAAAATCCAGAACAGAGCTATCTTTTTTTTGGCCGCACCCTGGGCTTGCAGGATCTTAGTGTCCCGAACAGGGATCAAACCCGGGCCCCCTTCAGTGGAAGTGCAGAGTCCTAATCACTGGACAGCCAGGGCATTCCCCTGGAACAGAGCTATCTGAACAGAAGTGGGGGGAAAAAATATATATATTTTATATATATATATATATACACACACACACACACAATTTGAAAAATACAGAAATGGCAGAAATCATTATCAGACTCATGTTTTCTGTCTCTCATTAAAAGTGTAATAAAAGACAAAAGCAAAGTAATAAAAGACAAAAAAAAGGAAAGGAAGAATGGAAAAAAATAGGGATTTCCCTGGTGGCGCAGTGGTTGGGAGTCCGCCTGCCAATGCAGGGGACACGGGTTCAAGCCCTGGTCTGGGAGGATCCCACATGCCGTGGAGCAACAAAGCCCGGGTGTCACAATTACTGAGCCCGCGCTCTGGAGCCCACGAGCCACACTACCGAAACCTGCTTGCCTAGAGCACATGCCCTGCAGCAAGAGAGGTCACCGCAATGGGAAGCACACGCACCGCAACGAAGAGTAGCCCCCGCTTGCTGCAGCTAGAGAGAGCCCGCACGCAGAAACGAAGACCCAATGTAGCCAAAATTAAATAAATAAAAATAAATTAATTAAAAAAAAAAGAATGGAAAAAAATAGATCTATCAGGTAGATGCTAATAAAAAGAAAGTAGACATAGTAATAATACTATTAGACGAATTTGGAATCAAGGCTAAAAGTATTAAAAGGGACAAGAGGAATATTTTATAGTTATAAAAGGTATGATCCACCAAGAATATGTAACAGTTAGGAAACTTTATGTCCCTAATAACACAGATTCAAAATATATAAAGTAAAACCTGATAACAAGACAAACAAGTTATTGACAAACCCACAATATAGTGGGAGATTTTAACCTATCACTCAAAAATCAACAGATCAAATATATACAAAAATATAGATGCAGATGATTAAATAACACAATTTAATTAACAAACTGGAATTCATAGACATAGATTTTCTTACCCAACAAAAAAATACACATCCTTGGGCTTCCCTGGTGGCGCAGTGGTTGAGAGTCTGCCTGCCGATGTAGGGGACACGGGTTCATGCCCTGGTCTGGGAGGATCCCACATGCCTCGGAGCAGCTGGGCCCGTGGGCCATGGCCACTGGGCCTGCGCATCCGGAGCCTGTGTTCCACAACGGGAGAGGCCACAACAGTGAGAGGTCCGCGTACTGCAAAAAAAAAAAACACATCCTTTTCAGACACTCATGGAATTTTTGCAAACATTAGCCATATATTAATTAGGTCAGTAAAAAAGTTCAATGAATTCCTCAAATTAGAAGTTTACACAGGCCACATTCATTGGTTATAATGTACTGAAATTAGAAGTTAGCCAAAAGGAGCACCTGTTCCAAAAATCTCTTCCAGTATGTCTCTGGAGGTCTGAGATTTTTTTCAGTTTTCTCCTGCTCCACACATTGTCTCTGTTTCCTCCCAGTTGTTTTTTTTTTCCCCTATTTTCTTATTTTGATCTCTGTTTGGCACATTTAAGGCTTTTGCCATGTCAATGATCCTTGTTCAGAATGTAGATGTTCAGTCTGGCATTTTCTGTCCACCTGAGGGTGGGCCTGGATAGGTTGAGGGGTGAGATCTGAGGATCTGTTTCTTATCAATCTGCAACCAATTCTCCTAACTTCATCCCCATCCCGTACTCCCATTTGCGGAAGAACTTGATGTCTCTCTGAGCCATCTTGGGGCCTGTGGTGGGAATCTTGATTCTTGCCAGTTTTTTCTCTGCCTCTAGGGAGTCAGCTCTCTCAGGTCGGCTAAAACAGTTAATACCTGACCATCTGCTTTCCAGCTTCCAAAATTTTGTCACAATATCTTGTCCGCCATGATTTCTTTTCCCTTTGTCCTTATAGTTTTCTGCCTTTTTTCCCCTTTTAGTATCATCTTTAAACCAAGCAATTAGACACTCTTTCTCAATGTACATTTTTGTGCTAGTAGCATATAGAGTACTTATCTTTTTTTTTTTTTCTTCCAGATATTTGACAATAAAAGCAAAAGAAGCTTTTAGATTTTGCACACTGCTTGGCTTTTTGTTTTTGTTTTGTTTTTTCTTTTATGGTTTCCTTCAGAGTGAGTCAGTCTTTCTAGAATGATGGCCCAATGAGACTTCTTCTCTTTTCTTAAATATAGTCCTTCCACTTCTCCAAAATTCTGTTCACGATATTTGCTTTCCACAAAGCTTTCCTTTATGGGACTGCATCTTATTTCAATGCTTCTGGTCACTCTAGCTCACTAGCTGTATATTGGATGCATATTTCATGTTCATGTCACTCAAGTATATATCAGCTCATCTGATACATACTTCCCATGCCTCCCACTCCTTCACTGCGGGTGGACTGCAGACCGACCATCAGAGAGAGGTTTTCCATTTTAATTAACCCATTCAACTGTCAGTTTCCTGAAGATTTATGTTTTCTAATTTGTGGGGAAAGGTGGGAACCGGTTTCCCAGAGGAGTTGAAATCTAGGCTGAAACTTATAAGATGTGGAATTTAGCTAGGTGAAAAACACAGTGATCCAGGTAGAGGAAATTATCTGCCCATACATCTCCTCACCCCTCACAGCACTCAGAGGACACTGTCATTAATGATGGCCCAAAGAGCAGTGAGCATGAGGCAGCTTATTGCCACGTACACAATTGTTGCTGTTTTATTCCTGGTTCTCTCTTGTCCAAACAGCAGTACCCAAGTAGGTAGTTTCTATATATATATATATATATTCAGTATATAAAAATATATATTATATGCATATTCATCTATTAAGGAACCAATATAGGAAGTATAAGAGGTAGTCCCTTGCATTCAAGAAGTTTAACAGTAGTGAAGGACATGTACAGGGCAATCAGATTTAGGGAGAATGAATAACCGAGAAACTTCATAAAGTGCCAGGTTACATCAATCTTGGACTTGAGGCTTCGCCTCTACACTCCCTAAGCAGCTTGCAAAACGGCACCACAAAGATTGCCGAGGGGGGTGCGAGGGAAGGTTGCCTGCTCGCTCTGATGCCTTCCTTCAGCCCTGCCCCACCAAGAACCTCTCTCTGAGGTCTGGACCCATTCCGGCAAAAAGAAAAACATCACCAATAGAAACCAGGATCATTCGCCCTTTTCCTAGCCCAGCTACATGTTCTGGCCTTTTCCGAAGGTTGAAGCAGTGGAACCCCACGCATCGACCTTGGCCCGAGACTCACATGCCACCAGGCCTGAACCGAGAGCAAACCTCGGCCTGGGCGCTGGATAACTTCCCTGCGTTGGGCGGCCACTCTTGCCAGTTCTGCAGGGACGGAACTACAGTGCAGGCGGGATGCTGCGTCTTGCTAGCAGCGGGCACAGAGACGGTTCCCGAGTTGAGAAGGGTCAGAAACGCTGTGGAGACCCACGTGTCCAGGAGCCAATGGCTGAAACTGAGACGGAGCGACAGTCACCCCAAGACGAGGCGGATGCTACAGACCGCACAGCCCGGAGATGCCAGCACCCGCGGAGGTAGACAGAGGCACGACCACATAGCCGCCGGGAGTCCACGCCAGCCCCCGAAGCTGCTGAAAACTCAGGCTTAAAACAGGGTGGAATCCGGGAAGGAACCCCAGCCTAACGCCCGGCCGACAGCGCCCCTTCGACGATGCCCTGGCCTGGAGCCCGAGACACCCCAGTGGTGCCCTCTTTCAGCCTGGGCGGACTTCTCCCCGGGCCGGCCCTGCACCGGGATGAGCCTGGGGTCACTGTGGTGCAGACAGTCCCTACTGTTCTTTCCTTTCCTGAACTACGTCATGCGATCAATCATAGCTTAAGGAACTTTTCTTTTAGATCTGCTTGGAATTGTCCTGTTTCTTATCTTATTCGAATCGTACACTATGATTAAAAAGAAAAACGAAAACCAGCGCCCCATCTCAGTGTGCAGGTAGAGAGCCCCAAGTTAGACCTTTCGTCAGAGGGCGGGTCTCTAGCTGCCTCCTAGGTGGCTCCCCAAAGTTAGGTGAGAGCCAACCCGGCCTCCAGGGTTAGGGCGGTGAGCCGGGAGGGCTGGGGTGCAGCCTGGAGCGGGTCTAGGAGCTCCGGGAGGCCCGGGGCCGCGTGGGGAGCATGGAGCGAATCCGTGCCTCAGTTCCTCTCTGCAGGAAGGATGCACGCCGACCGCGGCCACGCTCGCTCGCCCGCCCCCTCTCTGGCCCCAGACGGCGGCTGGGCTTCCCACTCACCCGGGTGTGGAGGCTCCGGCAGCCTCGGGTGGAGGGTTGGGGAAGGAGGTCCGGCGTGGGGTTAGGGAGGGAGAGGAGAAAGGAAGGGGGAGACTGCGACTCCCCATGGCCAGCGGCCCAGAAGAGGGCCACCTGTCGTCAGGGCCATAGTCACACCCACGCAGGGGATGGGGCAGGGCCGGGCCTTGGAGGTCCCCTGCGAGGGACATCCATCCATCAATTGGGTCTGGACCCCTCCTGTGCCTCCTCCCTTCCCATCCCACACTAGATGCCTGGTCTCTTGGCCGGATCCGTCCTCCCTACAGGGGAAATCGCTGGCAGTCAAGGTGAAATCAGCGCCCCGCTTTAGCCAGGAAAGCTCTGAATAATGTCGGTAATTATTGGAGGGGGAAGGGGGGCAGCTAAAGGAAAAATCAAGAAAGTAATAACAATAGCTGCTGTTGAAGTCTCCACCACTGCAGCACACCTGGGCCCACCGAAACCTTACCATTCCTTACCTATGTTTGGTCCCTCTGCGTCTAGAAATTGATTCGAATAAAAAACAATCCGGGATGCAGGCAAGTATTTATCTACGCGGACGTTTATTTAGCACAGCTATTATTATTTTTTTTTTGCGGTACGCGGGCCTCTCACTGTTGTGGCCTCTCCCATTGCGGAGCACAGGCTCCGGACGCGCAGGTTCAGCGGCCATGGCTCACGGGCCCAGCCGCTCCGCGACATGTGGGATCTTCCCAGACCGGGGCGCGAACCCGCGTCCCCTGCATCGGCAGGCGGACTCTCAACCGCTGCGCCACCAGGGAAGCCCTAGCACAGCTATTTTTAACATTGAGACATTGGAAGCTATTTAAATGATCAACATTGATTCTAAATCATGGCACATCCTTTTTTTTAAAACTTCTTTTATTTTATTATTTTTGGTTATGTTGGGTCTTCATTGCTGCACGCGGGCTTTCTCTAGTTGTGGCGAGTGGGGGCTGCTCTTCCGTGCGGTGCGCGGGTTGCTGAGCACGGACTCTAGGTACCCGGGCTTCGGTAGTTGTGGCACGCAGGCTCTAGAGCGCAAGCTCAGTCGTTGTGGCGCACGGGCTTAGTTCCTCTGCGGTATGTGGGATCTTCCCCGACCAGGGCTCGAACCCGTGTCCCCTGCATTGGCAGGCAATTCTTAACCACTGCGCCACAGGGAAGTCCCTATGGCACATCCGTTTACTGGGATTTAATGTGCACGTTTAAAGTCATTTTTACGGAAGGATACTTTTGATTAACAGAAAACGTTCATTGCATAGTAAGTGGGGGAGGGGAGGTTTACAAAACAGTTTCTGTTTAATGAATAAGAGGTATAGACATAATCTGGATGCACAGAGACTGGAAAATGGTTGCCTCCAGGTGGCTGGATGCAAAGCATGAATTTTCCCCAAGGATAAGAGAAAAAAAAAGTTATTTCAAAAGGCAGTTTGAGGACTTCCCTGGTGGCGTAGTGGTTAAGAATCCCCCTGCCAATGCAGGGGACATGGGTTCGAGCCCCGGTCCGGGAAGATCGTATATACCACGGAGCAACTAAGCCCTTGCGCCACAACTACTGAGCCTGTGCTCTAGGGCCCGCGAGCCACAACTACTGAAACCCGCGCGCCTAGAGCCCGTGCTCCGCAACAAGAAAAGCCCCGGCAATGTGGAGCCCCCGCTCGCGGCAACTAGAGAAAGCCCCTTGCAGAGCAAGGAAGACCCAATGCAGCCAAAAATAAATAAATAATTTTTTTTTTTTTTTAATAAAGCAATTTGATTCCGCCCTTCAAACCCTCTCTCCCTTCCCCCTCGCTCGAGGTCGTCAAGTTCGGAGCAGCGGAGGGGTCTGGGGCGGCCGCAGGAAGCGAACCTGTTCCGCGCCCCCTCTTGGCGGATGCATTCCAGCGCCGCCGCAGGCAACGAACGCTTCTGGCGGGACCCGGAAGGGTGTGGGCGGCTGGCCAGGGGTCCTGGCATTTCCACTCCCCTCTCGCCGCTGGCGCCTTTCTTCAAAATGTGTTGATTTCGGGAATTGACCGGAAATTACAAGGCCAATAAAACGTCCTCCGCTTTAGAACTCTGGTTAAGCGCGAGAGCAGATTGCCCCCCCGGTCCGTCAGAGATCTCCACCGCGGTAATCTTTGGCGTTCCCCCCGCCCAGAAATCTCCCGGAGGTGATCACTGCCGGCGGGAGGGGAGCTGTGTCACGGCCTCTGCCGGCCGGGAAGGAGGGTCTCAGTGACTCAGCAGAGACCAGATCGACTCCCACTCAAGACCAGAAAACCAGGGGCAGGTGGAACCCAGGGCGGCCACTGGCTCCCTGGAGACCCAGCCGGGAGACGGGGTCCTGGCCATCTGTTCTCAGGTCCCTGGGAGCAGGGATCTATTCCTCAGAATCTGCTGTGTACCCCCCACCAAACATTAGGCACTTCTGTCTTTCCACCTCCATTGCCCCATCGGAGGCTGCTAGCCGTTTCTAGAGTTTTCCAATTCAAATGCTTACTAGCTTTGCACCCCAATTTGGCGTCTCCATACAGGGCCAAAAAAGGAAGACCTGACCATAGCAAATGTTAGGGGAGAATGTGCCTTCATTGCATGTTTGTTCATGGAAGTCTTATAGAGGATAAATTAATTCAACCTCTTCATTTTACAGATAAGGAAGCTGAAGCCCAGTGGAGTGACAAGCCAGTCCTGGAGGGCATGATAGCTTCAGTACAGAAAGACGGCCCTTCACGAATTTACGTAAGGCCAGCTAGGAGGGTTTCCTATCTAATTTCCCCCTGCCTAGTTACTAATGCCTGGAAAATTGTAGTTTCTACCCATCATGAGGAAGTACACATAAGCTCTGTACAGATACATACCTGCTATACAGAGAGTTAGGATTCTTCTGGCTTCACAGTAGGTTTATAGAAAGAATGTCAAACATCCTTTGAAAAACTTCAATTTTAATTAGCCACTCAACACTCCATTGTATCCATGGGCCACCAGTCCCGTTGCTGGACATTTATGTTATCATGTTTTTCATTGTCAAAAACAATGCTGCTAAGGGACTTCCCTGGCAGTCCAGTGGTTAAGGCTCTGTGCTTCCACTGTAGGGCGCACAGGTTCGATCCCTGTTCCGTGTGCTGAGCTGTGCGGCCAGAAGCAAAAATAAAAACAAACAACCACAACAAAAAACATGGTGCTGCTTAGAATGGATTCCTAGATCTAGAATTAGTTAAGTTAAAGACTACAGACCTTTTAAAAAAAGGCTTTTGGTGCCCAGTGCCTAATTGCCTTCTACGAGTCATGCTGGTCTATACACTGTAGGTAGCAGAATGGGGCTGCCCATTGGCTTTGATTACCAAACCAAGGTTGAGAGGTTGGCAAGGTTGAGAATTTGTTGTGAGTGCATGAAAGTGACAAGGTGTAGCAGCCTGATGGTGGCCATATGGGATCTTGCAGAAGCATCCTAGGGTAGCGCACCTTCTTTAAGCGTACCTTGAACCCATTGTGCCTGTCTTCTCTAGTACCCGGGACCATGCGTGTTGTTGACTAAATGAATGCGTTCCATATTCCTCACCCCCAGCTCCATAGGTCCCAGCTGGCCGATCTGGGCTGTCACCTTCCTGCCTGCCAGCACAAGGTGTAAGCTTCTCATGACGCTGCCTTTTCCCTCCTGTCTTCAAAGTGCTGTGCTTTCTCACTTGCTCTTTTTTCTTTTTAATTAAAAAAAAATTAATATATTTATTTTTGGCTGTGTTGGGTCGTCGTCGTGCGCGGGCTGTCTCTAGTTGTGGTGAGCAGGGGCTACTCTTTTTTGCGGTGCATGGGCTTCTCATTGTGGTGGCTTCTCTTGTTTCTGAGCACGGGCTCTAGGCGCACAGGCTTCAGTAGTTGTGGCACGTGGGCTCAGTAGTTGCGGCGCACGGGCTTAGTTGCTCCGTGGCATGTGGGATCTTCCCGGACCAGAGCTCGAACCCGTGTCCCCTGCACTGGCAGGCAGATTCTTAACCACTGTGCCACCAGGGAAGTCCCCCCACTTGCTCTTTAGTTTTGTGTCTTTGTTCTCCCCTCTCCAGGCTGTCACATACCCTGGGTGGCTACTGTCACTATTACACTTTGGTTCCATAGTAATGACAATAAAGGGAAGGCCAGAGCTCACCTTTTCATAAGTTCATTCAGTCATTTATTCATTCAATAAATATTTATTGAGCCACCTGCTATAAATACAGGGTACTATGTTGACTGGAAACAGAGAAGGAAACAATATTGATATTAATATCTAACATTTATTGAACACATACTAAATGCCATACACTACATTAAGGATAAGGTTAGGTACATGATTTTACTTAATCTTTATATAGCCCAATCAGGTAAGTACTATTATTTCCCGCATTTTACAGATAAAGGAACAGATGTCAACAGCAGCTAAAGGTCACACAACTGGTTAAATGGTGGAGTTTAGATCCAAATCTAGGTGGCCAGCACTCAAAGCTAGATGCAGAAGAGTGGGGAGGGCTCCAGGCAGAAGACGTATAATCAGTGAAGGCCCTGAGGCAGAAAGTAATTTGACTTGTTAAAAGAGACTGTCAGAAAGCTAGGGTGGCCTGAGCAGAGTTCTAAGGGGGAGTATGTTTCAGGAAGAGGCTGGAGATCTTGTAGGTTAAAGATTTTGGACTATAAATGCAAAGCTATTAAAGGGCCTCGGGCAAAGGAGTGATTTGTGTTTTGAAAAGATGCCTCTGGCTGGGAAGGAAAAGACCCGGAGGGGCAGGAATAGATGCGTGTCATCGGGTGGAGATGGTGGGCCTGAGGCTTCCGAGATGAAGTGTATGAGCTGGAGGTGAGGTGTGACCACCAGGTTCCTAGGACGGGAGGTGGTGGGACCATTCCTAAGATAGGGATCTGGTGGGTGGTCAGGCTTGTAGGAAAGATCTTTAGTTTTAGACAGGGCAAAATCAGTTTTGCCTCCAAGACCCACACAGAGACTTCCAGTAGGAATTCAGGTCAAAATGTAGGAATTGGCAGGGTGGAGGGGGCCGTTGAAGCCAGCTCTGGAGGTGCAGGACACTGTGGGGACAGAGTGTGTCGTGGGGGGAGAATGCAGGGTCCCAGCATGGACAGATGAAGTATAGGAAGGGGGCCTGTGAAGGTTCCAGAGGAAACAGGAGTGTCGAGGAAGGATCAGGAGAGGAATCCGTGCTTCAGATGCAGACTCACACCCAGTGGAGGCTGGAATGTCCACGGGGGTCAGGCTTGTAAGCTGGGACCGGAAGTAGCCTCACCTCTCTCGACTCCCCAGAATTTGTGGGCTGAGCAGCTGTCCACCTCCTGCTCCTATTTAGTTTCAGCAGAACATAATTCTGAAGTGACTTTTAGGGCTTTCTTTGTATTTTCTATCAGATATTTACATTTATGTCTCACCTAACCCCCCAAAAAGGGGGGGTATAATTAAAGGGAAGAACGCTTACATGTCACTGTATCCACTTTCCTCATTCGTATTTCTGTCTGTGCACAGATTAGCCATTAATAAGTGAATGCAACTGAACATTTAAAAACATCCCTAGGGACTTCCCCAGCGGTCCAGTGGTTAAGACTCTGCACGAGGGCGGGTGTTCGATCCCTGGTCGGGGAACTAAGATCCCACACGCTGGGCAGCGTGGCCCAAAAAATCCCCCCAAAATCCCCAAACGAACAAAAATCTCTAGAACTGCACTAACAGAAACAGTGAATCAAGTTCTCTGAGTCCTAATCTTCCCAAAACGGCAACGTGCAAATCCCAATTCTTTTCCTAGGTGCCTCCAAGTCCAGTCTCATTTGGGCACTACTTTTTCCCCAACAAAACTGTCACCAACCATTGAGTCCCTGCTGGGCAAGAAACACAGGTGCTGAGACATCCAGATTAGGTGCTCAGTAATTATTTCATGAAAGAAGGACAGGAGAGAGGAAGGGAAGAGAGGAAAAGAAGGGGGAAATTGCCATACAAGAGCTCACAGTTTGGTGGTGAAGATCTTTAAATGACTGAAGGCTATTTGGGTAAATGGTGGCAATATGCTCATTTCCTAAGAACATGGTTGAAAATGAATCTTCAGAGCACTAGCTCACATAGGCGTGTGAACATGAAATGCTTTATGTGAGATGAATACCTTTAAATAGAGTATAAAAGCAATGGGTTTGGGTTTGAAATGAAAGAAACACTTCAACCGTCCTGCACACTAGCAAAACGCTGTGTGCGCTGCATGGCAGCACACAAGCCGATTTCAGCATTAGCTGCTTTTTAGCGGGTTTATCAACCAATCATTGAGTGAGTTAGCTCTACACCCAGGGAACGCTGATGGCAGCATTAGCCGTAAAATAAATAAGCTACTACGTACAATAGCTAAATGAATAGACTTCTCCTTGGTTGTTTTATGGCCTGAGAAGCATGCAGCTTTTCATTAAAGGAATCATTTGAAAATGTGGAAACTGATACGGCCGCAGCTCAGCGCTCTCTGCCCATTGGTAATGGCCTCTGGGTCAGTAGTGGGAGCGGAGACCGATGTCCATTTGCTTTTGCACAGATCGTTATTGAATGAAACCTTTAATGGGGGAGTTTCCGATCCCACTCAGCTGAGAGCTCAGGGCTGCCTTAGAATAGTCTTTCCCTCCACCTTGAGGGCTCTTAGAGAATCAATACAGGTAATATGTCAGTTGGTGGTCAGCCGTCCTGTAAACAGAAAGGTAGAGCTGAAATGGAAGCTGACAGGTAGCCACTTAGAGAGAGGGTGTGGGGTAAACACTCTGAAAGTGAAGCTCCTCTTGGGAGTGTGCAGCCCTCCCATTACAGTCAGTGCTGGGATCAGACAGGAAGAGATTAGGAAGGAAGGCTAGCTAGCAGGGGAAAAGCCCCTCGGAGCTTAGGAAAGGCCTTCCATCATGGTGCGATTTTAGAGCCCCAGAATTCATGTGGTTTGTCCATTTGTAGCAGCCATCATCGGTCTCATTTAAAAAAAAAAAAAAAAAGTGGTAAAATACACAACAGAATTTACCATCTTAACCATTTTTGTTTGTTTGTTTTTTTGGCTGTGCAACTTGCAGGATCTAAGTTCCCTGACCAGGGAATGAACCCGTGCCCCCTGCAGTGAAAGCGCGGACTCCTAACCCCTGGACCGCCAGTGAAGCCCCCCATCTTCACCATTTTTAAGTGTACAGTTCAGTGGCATTAAGTACATTCACGTTGCTGTGCAGCCATTACCACCACCCAGCTCTAAAACTCATCTTGCAAAACTGAAACTCTGTACCCATGAAACACTAATTCCCCATTCCTCCCTCCCCCGCCCCAGGCTACCATGACTCTACTTTCTATGAATCTGACTACTCTATGTGCTTCGTATAAATGGAATCATACAATATTTGTCCTTTTGTGATTGGCTTGTTTCACTCAGCATCATGTCCTCACAGCTCACCCGTGTTGTAGCCGGTTGGGATTTCTTCCTTTTTAAGGTGGAATCTTATTCCATTGCAGGTACAGACCACATTGTTTATCCATCCATCTGTTCATGGACACGGGTTGCTTCCACATTTTGGCTATTATTGTGTGGTCTCATTTTTGACCCTGAATTCACATACTCCCTTTGTATTTCCTCTCCCTCAAATCCTGCCACTCCTTGAGAAAAAACAATGGCATACACATCCCCAGGTAACTACTGGAGGCCTTTGAGATTTGTAAGTTGACCATTGGCAACGTTCCTGGCTGGCCCTGCTCAAGGCCCTTCTCCTCGAAAACGCCCCTGGGCATCTGTGAGTCTTCAGACGCAGGACCCCCAGGCACCCAGAGCTGTGGATAGCCTAAAGGGGCCTGTATTCCAGCACTAGCCTTTCCAGGCCCTTCAAGTCCTCCCCTCTGGCCATTGGAAAAGACTGGATCGTAAGTCATGTCTGATCTTGAAACTACCCAGCCCTCGGCTGCCCCGATTTCAGGCCCTCCAGTTATAGGAATAGACCTGCCCTGGGCTTGCCCCGGGGGGCTTTGGGGCTGAAGGGATTTAATGTTTAGGGGAAACAGAGATAGCAGCTGCCTTCTAAGGAAGAACCTGGAAGAACCACCTTGGAAGACACCCTGTCCATTTTTAGTGGAAGCCAGTTTCAAAATCCAATTTAAGAGAACTGGCACCTTTAAATCAGATAACCCCGAGGACTGAAATTCACCAAGACAATGACTCAGCTTCCTTCCCTGGTTCAGGCCTTCACAGTCCTGTGGCAATCAGAGGCTGAGAAAATGTTTCCAAAGGAAAAGAGAAGAAAAATCCTTCCGTCCTCGAAATCAAGCTGTCTTCCCTCTCAATCGTCTTGCTACATCTAATTGGTTAAGAATGGGGGGAAAAATCACATATTTGGCCCTAAAATCTTACCTAGTACTTTTACTAGCATTTAATAAATAATTGATAGATGTCAAATAAAACACACCATGGGAGCAAATGGAAAAACACTTAGCGTTTTTTTTTTGCAGTACACGGGTCTCTCACCACTGTGGCCTCTCCCGTTGTGGAGCACAGGCTCTGGACGCGCAGGCTCACCGGCCCAGCCGCTCCGCGGCATGTGGGATCTTCCCGGACCAGGGCACGAACCAGTGTACCCTGCACCAGCAGGCGGACTCTCAACCACTGCGCCACCAGGGCAGCCCACACTTAGCGTTTTAAAACAGTTTGTAAAATCAAGAATCGAATTCTAATCCCTGTGGTATATTTTGATAGCAGACAGCTTTCAACAAAGTACTATGCTGCAAATAAATCCAAAACAAATCACACAAATTTATAGATAGAACGTAATGCTAAAACAATCTATCCCACTTTTTAATATATGAGGTCACAAAAAATCCTGAGATAATGTAAGATGAAAAAGAATGACAGTGAAAGAATATTTTATCCTGAGATAATCTTCTCCCTAAACATTCTTTACCCTAGTTGTAATTAGGGCTAAATATCATTTCAAAATATTATAATTCATTTTTGTTAACGTTACTTTAATCTCACAAAGCAATAAAGTTCAAGTTCTCTGCAGCAATAAAAGGAAGCATCATGTACTTTATATTCCCTGGATATACAACTTCTTAAAATAATGGAGAAAACTATTGTTTTCTATGAGATTCCCATACTTTATGTAGAGATTGTCAATGAGAGAGAAGTTTATTTCTATTTTACAGTATTTTTAACACATTTTCTTTCAAAATAATTTTGGTTATTCTATTTTGATATATGTCAACCAACAAAAAAGTGCTGTGATATATTTGAGTTAAATGTTTCTACGGAAATAATTCAATATATGAATTTGTTCTCCTGAATTTTGGATAGGGTCCTTATAACAGCTCCGTGCAATTACCGTCCCTAAGAAGTCATAAAGCATTCTGAAAATGCATAAAACTACCGTGAATGAAACACTGTAAAGGACTTCCCTGGTGGCGCAGTGGTTAAGAATCTGCCTGCCAATGCAGAGGACACGGGTTCGAGCCCTGGTCCGGGAAGATTCCACATGCCGTGGAGAGAAAACCTGTGTGCACAGCAATGAAGACCCACTGCAGCCAAAAATTAAATTAATTAATTAAAAAAAAATACTGTATAAACTGTCATGTCAATAGATAGCGTAGGACAGTATTTGTGATTTTATCTCTATATACAGTGAATGGCAATTTCTCGAAACCCCAGTCTGCCTTGTATTCTGTGGGTACAAACCACGCTATGACTTAACTGCCATAACCCTGCGAGCCTACCTACTGCAGGCCCCATAGAGGTCCCAAACATCTGTCTACTTTGATAGCTTTGTTCATTGCAACCACCAACTTCCGGAGTCCTAGAAGGACACCCCAAGGGCCCATTAAGACCTCCATCAATATCACAGATGCCACTTTACTTTCAGCCTCGTATTTTTCCAGGGTTCAGATGTCCCTTTTTGTACATTTTTTTCTATAATAAATGAACTGCTATTTATCATCAAATATAGACTCAGGTAGGGAAAAGGAATATAAGCAGAGAGATTACCTCTTGAGAAGGTCTCTAAATTCCATCGATCAGGCTCGTAGCTGTAGAAAGAGTTCCACGTTTCCAACAGTAAAATGACAACGGTGCTCTGTGGGTATCCATTATTCCTGGGAAGAGCACAGTTCTGCCCGCCATCTGCATTCTAACGGTTCCTCCTAATGAACCCACTCTGTGATTCTGCCAAGTCACCGAGCAGTTTTACCCACTGCTATGTTGCAGGGACTGCGAGGGCTGAATCACGTAAAGCAATGGTTCTCAAGCCTTAATACCATAGCTGGGTCCCACCCCCAGAATTTCAGATTTAGTAGGTATTCGGTAGGGCTAGAGAGTTTGTCTTTCGAACAAATTCCCAGGTGATGCTAATGCTGTTAGTACACAAACCACTGAAAGAAAGCATATATATCAATAATAAAACTTGAATAATTCTGTCTCCTCTTTGCCTTCATTGGCAGGTTAGGAGAAAAGAAATAGATTTATGAAGTATCATCTAGGAGGCAAGTTGTCTCATTTTACTTAATTCTCACAACACCCTACGGCATAATCATTACATTGTTATATGGATGAGCGTGGTAAACCTTAGAAATTAAACAACTTGCCCAACGTTATACAATGAGGACATGGTGCACAAATGTCAGTTCGTCCAACTCCAAAATCTACAGTCTGTTTTCCAACCATGTTTGGCTAACACAATGATATGAGCTGAAAGTTTTAATTTAATTCTTTTAATGTGGTGGTCTGTCTTTAACTGTCTTATTCCTTTTTTTTTATTCTTATTGTTCTAAGCTGATCTAAATCATCTTTAGAAATCGGTGAGATGCACGTTTTAAATAAACAGAAGAGAGCTAAAGGTAACTACTAAAGGAAGATGTTAGGAATTGACTGTATTTTCCCAAACAAAAAGTGATATTATGTAACCCGGTCAATATGACCAAAACTTCGTAGAAACAGCTCAGATTAAATAAAAACGTCCAAAGTGTTCCAGCCAGTGTGGGCATGCGTGATCCACATACTAAGGTATTATTTGGCATGCAAGCATTTTGGAATTACTGCTAGAAAAGAGGAAAAGAAATTTTTTTTACCTTCCTCTATTACCATTCTGGTTCAAAGAACAAAGTAGTTAATTTGAATTATTCAACTAGTGAAAAAAATGGCATCACACCACTTCCTGAGGTCTCGCTTTACTATCTGGTTTTAAAGTAACTTTCAAATCCATACATAGTAAGAAATGTATTTTGAACTAGCAGGCAAATAAAGGCTGCCTAACCACAGGCTGAGCCCTGATCTTTTCAAAAGACCATTGTTCTGGCTTAATTAACACGAACTAAAACAGTCCTGAAACAACAGGGCACACTCCCATTAGGATACATTACTCAGACCTAGTCATCACAGTCAGGCATTCCCCAGAGAAAAATCTGTCACTGCTTTTTCCACCTGCACTACATCTCTTTCTCAAAGGACTCTGCCGCAGCTAGGAGCCTCCCTCTGAAGGGGCATCTGTTCCATATTGAAATCTCTCCATTTGGAGAGACATGGACCACGAATAAAGGGTGAAGAAAAATCCTAGGCAGTCAATAGAACCACGGCTAGGGATGTGACCTGGTAGCTACATAGCTACGCTTGCCTACGGCGCAGTTTTATTCTGGTCCCCGATTTTCCATGTGAATATTTAAAAGTTTGTTGTTGCTTGCCCCAAAGTAGGGAAGAATGGCACAGTCAACAGAATAATGCTCTGTCCTTAGCAGGATTCATAAGTTGAGCATAACTGATTCATTAAGAGGCTGGGCTTTGGAGTCAGGACGACCTGGCTTTGACCCTTAGAGGCAAATGCTGGAACACTTCTTTCTTTCCTTCAGTAAAGTGGTAACTCAGTGGCACTATCTCATAGGGTTCATGCTCTATATAGATGTTGGCTATTGTGACCCACGTGAGATGAGTCTGCTGTCTCCCTGCACATTAGAAGAGATTCTTCTTCACAAGCTTGCATCAGCCTTGTGACAATGTATGTGGCACGTTTTTCTTTTCACTCTATATATTAGTATGGACCAGCTAATTAGAAGACCTACAAAAAATATTCCACTTGTCTCTTCATCAGGTTTAAAACTAGAGCACTATAAATACATTTATTTATTTCTTAGCCTATTGCAATTTTTAGCCTTTCTTCATTTGGTAATAATTTTTCTTCGCCAACTGTTAAAGGTCACAGATGGTAGGGTGAGTAAGTAACTTCCGTGTCCTCCAAGAAATTCTGTTTGGTGCTAAACAAACTGTTAACATTAGGCGTTTGTCATGTGATGGGGAGGGGTAGAAACTAAGGGTTTTAAAATGAATCCAAATAAAATGGGAGCCTAATTCATGTCTGAACACTTAGTTATAATACGAATGAAGCTCTGGCTTGAATGGATCTTTAAAGAATTTATTCTGTTAAGAAACATAACAGGGGACGGCCACAGACATATTACAATTGCGGGCCCGAGGCAAACAGTAGAGAAAAAGCCTCCTTTTTTTAAATCGTGAAATCAAAGACTTTGTTCCTAGTCCCTGAAATGAAATATAGTCCCTTTCAGGGCTGATGTTGAGTTTCCAGACCTTTAAGCCCTATTAACAGCCAGCTTTCATTATTTCTAGGTGAATTCAACACAACTCCATTCTTGTCAGAAATTGTGAAAGACATTTCTGTGAAAGCTGTTAAAACCACAGTCAATAAATCTGGTAAATTCTGCTACTTGGTCAGTTCCATTATTCTGTTCCTCATCTCAATCTAACTATCATTTGTTTGTAAGATACACCCATAAACAAGAAATATCAAGACAGAAATACAGAGGCACTGTCCTCATACTCTCTGAGGGCTAGCAGTTTTCATGAAACTTCATGTGGGAGTAGAAGGCTTCTTGACCTGGGAAGGTTTTTCCACAGATGTTACAGGAACAGCCGTCATCCTCCTTGTGCGAGCGTCGGACATGGCTGTCGTGGGCAGCGTGGGATGCAAAAGATTTACCACAGTACTTGCATTTGAAGGGCTTCTCCCCGGAGTGCTGCCTGATATGTGTGCGGAGTATACTAGAGGCAGTGAACCTCTGCAGAGGACAGAAAGCAGGAGAAAAAGTAAACTTCCATCAGCTGGACAACCAGTGAGAGAAAGGGGTTAAGTTCACCGTTACCGATCCTTATGTCACCCCTTAGTTCTCCATTCAGCGAACCTTGGGCTTTAATGCTATAGGGCACGCTCGGTCAACAGGTGTAGCCTTAATAAAGAAGGACACGATGGACATGTCACTGGTTAGAACAGTGGCTTTTCAATGGTTAAGATCACCTGGGGGTCTAGTCAAAAATGCAGACTGACCCGATGAGTACACCCGTTGGGGTAATAAAGAAACTGCATTTAAGCAGGTGGTCCTGGGATCACACTCCAAGATGAACTGAATTACAGAAGGAGTAGCTAATACTGGCCAATGTCTTTGCATAAATGGGTACCTTATTGGTTTCTTCTTCTTCTTCTTTTTTTTAACTTAAACTTTTTGCGGTAATCGTGATTCACGTGCAGTTATAAGAAACAACAGAGACTCTGTGTACCCTTTACCCAGTTGTCCCCAATGGTTGCATCTTACAAGTCTATAGGACAGTATCACAACCAGGATACTGACATTGACAGAGTCAAGATACAGAACGTTTCCATCACAAGGACCCTCATGTTGCCCTATGACAGCCACACATAGTTCCCTCCCACTCCTACTTTTAAACCATGGCAACCACGAATCTGTTCTCCATTTCTATAATTTTGTTATTTCAAGAATGTCACTTACAGGGAAGCATACAGTATGTGACCTTTTGGGATTGGCTGTTCTCACTCAGCATAGTTCTCCGCAGATTCACGGAGGTTGTTTCGTGTACAACAGCTCATCCTTTCTGATTGCTGAGGAGTATTTCATGGTGTGGATGAACCACAGTCTGTTTAATCACCTGCCCATTGAAAGGCATCTGTGTTATTTCCAGTTTGGGGCTTCTATGAATAAAGCTGCTATTAACATTTGTGTACAGGTTTTCGTATAAACATATAGACCTTCATTTCTCCGGGATAAGTGCCCAGGAGAGCAACTGCTGGGTTGTATGGTGGTTACAAGTTTAGTTCTTAAAAAAATGGCCAAATAGTACCATTTCAGAGTCCCAAGCACTTTGCTGTTTTTACCTGTCTTTTCTTTCCCTTATTTATAACCTTTTCCCTAATTCAATACTCTGCTCTGACCTTTGTCACTTTCAAGTATTTATTAGCGATGTAATGACTCCATTTATTGGGGGTCCATCGACATAGATACAAAACACCGGCTTTAACCAGTGACCTTGGATTTGGGGGGCTGGGCATGCATGGGGTTGGCCCACTGCTCAGTAAGGAGCACAAGGTGTAGGTGTCTAGGACACCCAGACAAGGACAGTCTCCATCAGCTTAGGTGACAGTAAGTCAGAACGCCAAACAGCTCATTGATGCCCCAAGTGCACTGAGTTCCCTCTTCGGGCACCTCGCATTCCCAGGTTGGCCAGAAGACCAAGGTGAGGATCAGAATGAGAATGCCAGAAAGAGGAGGGGTGGTGGGATATTTTGAGCCTGCTCTGGAAATCCTGCAGGAGAGCATTCACCCCTCAGGATAGATTCCTCATCCATACAAACCCAGGGCCACCCTCCTTAGGTCTGTGCTGGCTCCGTATGGCCTACTTATGTCTTAGCCCCATTTTGCTACACTGTACACACTGGACAGCCCAAATGTATCTCATCAAAAAGGAACATGAGGTGTTTTAGTATAATATTTTTAAGGCGTGGTCAGACTTTTGTTTCTAGCCCAGCCACCCCAACCACGTCTTTATCTCTTCATTTTTATCACTTATTATTCTGTATAATGAAGATTAGATGCCACTTCAGCAAAACTGCTCTAGAAATTTAGATCAGCAGCATGTAAGAGTCTGTACTTTTTTGTTTTTGTTTTTTTTTTGCGGTACGCGGGCCTCTCTCTGTTGCGGAGCACAGGCTCCGGACGCGCAGGCTCAGCGGCCATGGCTCACGGGCCCAGCCGCTCCGCGGCATGTGGGATCTTCGCGGACCGGGGCACAAACCCGTGTCCCCTGCATCGGCAGGCGGACTCTCAACCACTGCGCCACCAGGGAAGCCCAGAGTCTGCACTTTGAAAGACTGCATAATCATGTCTGCTACCATCGGGCTCCTGTAAACTTAGGGTCTATTCCATGACAAATGCCCTAGATGCCAATTTGGCAGTAGTAGGTGGCATCTGATCATTGTAAGCAAACAGGAGTATAATCTGGGGGGTGGAAATTGGGGATGGGCTGACAATGAACTAATTTACCAGGAACTCTTATAAGCTAGGGTTTATGCTGCAAGTTCTTATCCATGGACACCCAATCAGGGCTCAAGGCAGATCCCTTAAAAGAAGGTTCCATTTACCTTTGTACAATACACACAGTGGTAGGGTCTGTCTCCAGAGTGGACTCTCATGTGTTTGTTTAGGCTGGAAGATTGAGAGAAACATTTCCCACACGTAGAACACTAAAACGAAAAAGAAAAATATAGTTGAAACCACGTCTTCCCTTTAACAAGTTTATTTCACCATTATATTTATCTGGGGGGGAAGAACTAACTATTGTACTTATTCTGTGCACATCTGTAGGCAGAGGATCAAGCAGACCCAGGCTGAGGGTCTAGTTGAGACGGGAGAAAGGCATCCCGGGACTACAGGGAAGAACCTGGCAGCATGGGTTCTGGCCCAGAGCCTGCTAATGCTGTGGCTAAGGCAGTTCGTCTGAAGTCTTCGGGTTAAGTGAGCTGCTTCAGATGTGAAACGGCAGTGTATACGGAGGCCTGAATTTGTCCTGCTCTGTCAACAAGTAGCTGTGTGACCAGAACAAATCAGTTAAAACTCGGAATCTTTGTCTCCCCAATTTTCCTCATGGGCAAAAAATACCTGTCTTGCCTTCCTCACAAGGCTGTGAGTAAATTGCAAGCCCCCAGCAATTAATTCAACAAGTATTTATGGAGAACCTCTCAGCACTTTGCTAGAGACAAGGAGGAACAATCTAGTGGGGGTAGGGACGAATATGTAGACCAAAGTGGCAATACAGGTGACAGATGACTCAACACATGCACCTACAAAAAAAGGGTAATATTTTGGGGGGCCAGTGAGAGCATGTGGTACAGTCACTTGCTGTGAACAGTTCCTGTCATTTCTCTGTGTTCTTGACCCTGACGACTTCTGTCCAATCTTCTCAGGAATTCTGAACCAAGTAAAAGAAACTATTGTGTTTCTGGACCCTGTTCCCCAGGTGTCCTTATGGGCACAAACGAGAGCCTGGGTATTTTTAGATGGTGAGATTCTGGGGTGGATTTTTTTTTTTTTTTGCGGTACGCGGGCCTCTCACTGTCACGGCCTCTCCCGTTGCGGAGCACAGGCTCCGGACGCGCAGGCTCAGCGGCCGTGGCTCACGGGCCCAGCCGCTCCGCGGCATGTGGGATCTTCCCGGACCTGGGCACGAACCCGCGTCCCCCGCATCGGCAGGCGGAGCCTCAATCACTGCGCCACCAGGGAAGCCCTCTGGGGTGGATTTTAAGTCTTTTTAAATTTTTCTTTACTACCTGACGTTTTAATAACGAGCATGTATTGTCGTTACTAAAGCAAAAACAGTCAGATGTTGAAGTTCATATTGCAAAAAGAACAGATCAATTATAAAAGGGGAGCAATTAGAACATGAAACTGTTCTTGGAAATTAAAAATAAACAACAGAAAAGTATAGAATAGAAATGCTGTATGTAATAGATTCAGCTGACTGCTAAAGACTGAATACATGACATAAAAATTAAGGTTCGGGAACTCTCAGAGAATGCAGATGAAGAAAAATTAAAAGTCAAGTACAGGGAAGTAGATTCAACCTAACATTTGGCTAAAAGGAATCTCAGGAGAGAGCAAAAATCGAAGACAGATAATAGTCAAGGAAAGAACAAGAGAATTCCTTTGAGCTTATGACTTGTGCCTTCAGGTGGAAAGAATACTTTGTCTTCTACTGATTACAAAGCAGGAAGAAAAAAAAAAAAGGAAAGAAAGAAAAAAACATTCTGTTAAAATTTCAGAACTCAAAAGTTAAAGAACAATTTTCACAAAGCAGAAAACTGGTTATTTACAAAGAAACAAGAACCAGATTGGCATCAAATGGTAGAAGAAATGATTCTTTAAAAATTCTACAGAAAAGTTATTCCTATCTAAAATTCCATATCCAGCCAAACTATCAAAGACGTATGTGAGTAAAATATCCTCGAAGGACTCAGAAAATGTTTCACTGTGCACTGTTAAAAACGATTACTTGAAGACATGCCCCAGTAATATAAAAAGAGAAATCAAGAAAGAGAAAGAGTGGCATAGAAGAATCAGTGGAACTAAGGAAGGTAATGAAAGATATCCAAATATGACAGTTTACAGGCCTAAGGAGCAACTGGTTCAAATCAGAACAAATTCAAATCAGAATCTGATTTAAAAAAGCAATGAGTATAATTTCAAGAATGTAAATATTATACAAGTTATATAAGTAAGAAACTAAACTTATCACTTACAATTAAAAATCCTAGCAAAAACAAAAGCTTGCAAGGAAGTCAAAGGCAAAATACAAAGAAAGTTAAAGTCTGGCATCAATTTGAACAAGTCATGGAGAAAAGAAACAACACCTTCTGAAAAAAACAAAGCCCTCTCTCCATTGGTCAGGTGTTTCAAAAAGTTGGAGAGAACTGACATTCTGAATCTATGTATGAGCTCTTTATAGTCATTGTGATGGACTACAAGGGCTTCCTCCGATATTTTTATTTTGTTATTCATTAATTTTGCCTGACAAATCATGTGAAAAGGAGGTTGTTTAGGCTTTAAACGCTGGAAGGAGGGTAATACAAGGTTTTTCACTGTTGGTTATACACCCAACATCTTCTGATATTTTAAATCAGTAATTTTTTTCTCTTTCAGCAGCTGATCTTGTTAAAAAATCATTTATCTGAAGTTCTGTCTGTCTGTTTCACTTGAGCTTTTTTTTTTTTTTTTCTGTTCAAATTAAATCAAACGTTTTATTTGGGGCTCCTGCAGAAATTAAATATACTTTATCATCTTGAAAGTTAAGTACTCAAATTAAAGTATATGAAATAAAGAAAACTAAAAGAGAATAAAAAATGTTTAGCAGTAAAGATAAAAGAAGAAAATCTCAGTCTTCTGAACATGACGAAGGAAGGGGAAGTGCCGGGGAAACTCAGGTTGAGACGTCAGAAGAGCAGCTGGGACAGGACTCTGTCCTCAGGCTCAGGACAGAATTCTGGCTAGAGAGTTGAAACCATTTAAATGGTACTTATGGTCATGATAAAGGATCACACCATTCAGGGAGAGTTTGCAAAGAGAAATATTGTACTAAGAACTCTCAGGAACACTCAGTGTAAGAGGATGCACCCCCTTCTATAGCCTTTTAAAATCACTATCCTGGACTTCTCTGGCGGTCCAGTGGTTAAGACTCCAAGTTTCCACTGCAGGGGGCACAGGCTCTATTCCTGCTCAGGGAACTAAGATCCCGCATGCCTCGTGGACAAAATAAATTAATAAATAGTTTAAAAAATAAAATAAAATTACTATCCCTCCACTCTACCATCAGACCTCTCCTCTTTGGAAGCCCAAGACATTCACTTTACTACTACCAGCTTACACCTCTTCTCATCATTCCCGTCATCTCTGGACCTCCTGGTCTATGGTCCCCCGATTTCAAAGCCAGCAGTACTTCCTACGGCTCCTCTCCTTGAACCCCAGTCCAAGACCCACCATTGTCCTCAGTGTTTAAAATGACCCACGTAACATTCTAGTGTGTATTTCTTGACCTGACTCAGATAACCTTTTCCTGAATTCTACTTTGGTCAAAAAACCAAACAAAACCAAACAAAACAAACAAACACTAATCCTGCAGCTTCTGCTTTTAAGCAGACATCTTTTGATCTGGCTGCAGCAGTCCCAACAAATATCTTAAATGCTCCATCTCACCAACTGTAAGACCCACCACTCCTTTATCATTTATTTTTGGCTGTGTTGAGTCTTTGTCACTGCACGTGGGCTTTCTCTAGTTGCATACCGTGGAGCAACTAAGCCCGTGCGCCACAACTACTGAGCCTGCACTCTGGAGCCCGCGAGCCACGACCGCGGAGCCCGAGTGCCTAGAGACTGTGCTCTGCAACAAGAGAAGCCACCGCAGTGAGAAGACCGCGCACCGCAACGAAGAGTAGCCCCTGCTCACCACGACTACAGAAAAACCCACGTGCAGCAACAAAGACCCAACACAGCCAAAAATAAAAATAAATTAAAATATTTTTTTAAAATATTCTTACAAAAATAATACATGATAATTGTAAAAATACTCAGATTTTACAGGAGTATATGGTCCAGTGATTGTGATTTTTCCAGAAGCTTCACTGTGAACAGGAGGGGAGAGACAAGAGCAGTTTTATGATGACTACTCTGTTTTTAAATGGAGAAAATTGGGGGCTTGGAGGAGTCCTGACAGGGCAGGAGTCCAACCCGAAGCTGTCTGTACCCAAGCCTCAGACTCTTTCTCCTAATTAAGACCAGTGGTAGTCAGCACTTTCTTACACCAAGCCTGGCAGAGCCACCAGGTATCCAGAATGGTGGAAAACGACTCCCTAAATCCACCATTGCTTTTCTGCCTTACAAAATCCTTGGCATGGCATAGAGGGCATCCAACCTTTGGACTGTGCCCATGTTTCATCCTCGCCTGTAACTATCAATATGCCTGCACATTGAACCTAGAGATTATCATACTATGCGAAGTAAGTCAGAAAGAGAAAGACAAATACCATATGATATCACTTGTATATGGCATCTAAAATATGACACAAATGAACCTATCTAGGAAATAGAAACAGACTCACAGACACAGAGAACAGACTTGTGGTTGCCAAGGGGGAGGAAATGATTGGGAGTTTGGGAGGAGCAGATGCAAACTAGTATATACAGGATGGATAAATAACAAGGTCCTACTCTACAGCATGGGGAACTGTATTCAATATCCTGTGATAAACCACAATGGAAAAGAATATGAAAAAGAATGTATATAACTGAGTCACTTTGCTGTACAGCAGAAATTAACACAACATTGCACACATCATGGAAGAAGGTGTAGCTACCTAAAACCACAGGCCAGGGTCTTTCCCACCTGGAATATCTCGAACGCCCCCCACCCCAGCCAATCAACCCCATCTAAGATATAAACCAGACACTCCACTGTCCTAGATTCTTCTCACGGCCACCTGTCTACGAGGCCTTTCATAACCCACGTGTCCAGGTAGAAGGACACCCTTCCTCTGTCCCTGTCTACCATGTACCTCCATCCTCACACCCGGGTGTCATGGCATTAGTTCATGTCTGCTCTTCCACAGCACTGTCACCTCCTTCAGACACCCTGTCCCATCTTCCCACCTGGTGTCGTGTCCCAGCAACATGCACGCAGGAGGCCCTCGGTGTTCACCCAGGGGTTTGGGGAAGCAGCATGAAAGCAGAGTGCTGGAGCGAAGGGCAGGGTCACTCGCCACCCCGACTCTTACCTTGTGAGGCCGATGTTTCTCATGAACGTGAAGGACGTGGATCCGGAGCCGGTCTCTCTTCTCAAAGGACCGTTTGCATAAAGAACAGGGGAATTTCCTGTCACCCTTGTCCACACAGGGGGTGTACTTGAGATGCTTGTCTCTGTAATATTTGTAGGTAAATACTTTTCCACATCTTTCACACCTGTACCCTTCTGCAGACTCTGTCAAACACAGGGAGATAAGTCGCTCGGTCAGCTACCTTCCTTCATTCTTATTTTCTTCAAGATGATTTTTTACAACTTTTTATTACAAAAAATTTAAAACATATACCAAAATCAAAATAATGGAATAAGCCCTCATGTGCCCAGACACCAAGCTTTGACAACGACCAACTCACTTATGTGACTTCCCTCCATAAGGGATTATTTGTTTTTCATAATGGATTCTTTTTACTAATTTCTCACTTGGTTCATAAACATCTCAAACCATAATCTTTAATAGATAACGACTTTTTAAAATGCATAACCATAATGCCATTGTCATACCTAAACAGTCAACCCTTATTCCTTAATAGAAACATATATATTTATGTGCGTACACACATGCATACATGTTTTATTATTTTACAGTCAGTTGATTCAATGCAGGATTCAAAGCCTATGTGTTGTCCACAGAGGCTATGTCTCTCCAATCTCTTAATCTATAGGTTCTCTTACCTTTTGTTCCCGAAATATATGTGTTGAAGAAGCCCTTCCTCTGGCGCTGTTTACGAGCAGGTCAGTCCTACAGTTCCTGACTGGCATTCTTTACAAGGTTCACATACCAAATACCTACCGTATTTGTCCCTTTCAGATCGGCCTGAGAGCTACAAGTTCAAAGCCGTTCACCCAGGACCCTGATGGACACCCATAGCTTCTCCCCAGGCTTCACGAGTTCTGTTCCATTTGACCCCATTTACGAAGACATAGGTGCCCTTTTAGCTTATAGTCTACTTCTCTGAACTTTTAAGGAAGATTCTGGAACTAATACATAGGGTTATTGTGATGATTAATTTAACCTTAACACTTACTGACTTCTTATCAACAAGTGATACCATCACTGAGAGACAGACTGAGAAAGGTAAACCCATTTTTATAAGAGAGGTGGGGGAGAGGTTAGAGAGGGTTCAGCCGACTCTAGCAAAGGAGGTGCCAGGCTCAGGGGTGTCTATGTATTGGGGGAAGGGGAGAGGACCAGGGCCACCTACAAAAGCATCCCTGCCGAGGACACTCTGGATTCCAGAGCATAAAGTGGTTTTGACTGTGAATGCATCCCTGAAACCTCATTGTCTGGCCCCAGGGAGGCAGAGAACAGCCAGGAGTGAGTATATGCAAGAGTGTGAAGGTGGAAATCTTTTTAGTTAGCATCGGAACAGCAGGGAAGCTATCCATCGGGGGTTCTGTTAGTTGATAACTGCGTCCCAGGCATGTTTAACAGGTGGCTGAGGAAATAAATCATTTTATTAAGTAAATAACCAGGAAGGCAACCACCAACATCAGGAAGATCCATTGCCCAGTCTTGTCTATCGCTTTCATTGAGGTGCTAATACTCTCAGAATCTCCCTGCTGGGATGGTTTTTGCTCGGAGCTAGAATTTTCATTGGTTAGAAATACCTGGCCTTCCTGCTTCCTGGGGTAGGAAGAGGGGGTCTACAAGACAGGGTCAGCGATCTTTACAAATCAAAGCATGAAGGCACACCAGAATTCAGAATGAGGGCTCGGCAGTAAATCTGCATAAGAACCGCCACGTAGGCAGAAATGACGGAGCACCCTCACCCTGACTAATTAGGCTTCGGCTGCCTCCGTTTTCTGCTCAGGTCCTTGGAAATTTATCTTAACCTAATTTCGTCCTGTTTCTTTTGCTTCTTCCTGCCTCCCATCTCAGTCTTTTCAGCCAAGGGGTTTCTCGATACCAAAAATTATGCTTTCTGCCCCACTACAGACACACCGTTCAGACAGAGTTTGGTAACGACTGAGAGCTGTCTACACATTCCACACCCTCAGCCCCCAAAACACACACTTGGCAGGTTTGCAAACTCAAATAACCCGCCCACATAGGGCCCAGGCCCTTCCCTCCCACTCAAGACCTTCAAGGGGAAGGTTCCCATCAAGCCTCACCAAAAGCCTTTGAAAACAAGACCTTTCTTTTGAGAGGACAGAGGAATTTTGATTTTTCTTTCCTTTTCATCCTATCCCCAAACATTCCTATTAACAGAAAACAAATGAATTTATCCATTAGTCTTCCCAACCAATTGAGTTGTTTACAAGTTCTCTGCCACAAGTTATCCTAAATATTTACACATCATCGTTAACAGTGCCAATAAGCCTCGGATATAATTTGGTTCAGAAGTGGAGCACGGATAACTGCAGGCCCTGTTGCTTATATGATCGGGATCTCTGATGCCTGTATATTATTCCATGTTAATATATCATCATTTACTTAATTATTCTAATATTGGGCATTTAGGTTGTTCGTGACTTTTCACAAACAGGGGTGACGCTGTATTAAAAATCCTTGTGGACAAAGCTTTTCCTTTTGGACTATTTCCTGAAGATAAATTTCCAGAAAAGTATTACTGATACGTTACTGATATATCCAGGGTTATGAACATTTTAACGACTCTGATGCAGAGTGCTGAATAATTTTTCAAAAGGATAACGATTCTATTTTGCGTTATCAAGCATGTATCGTTCTCAAATCCACTTTTCACTTTTATTTCAAAAAAGCACTTGGAACATTTCTGGAAGTGACCAAAAAGTCTTGGCTTGGCGCCAAGTATGGGGCAACTGTGAGGTCCAGACTCAAGAGAATCCTGCCATCTTACCCTCAGGCGCACCCCACGCCGTCCGTCCATTTATTGGGGTAGTGAGAAGACAGTTACCGAAACAGTTCAACAGCCCCTCATTATTTGGCTTCTAGAAAGAGACTGCTCATTAGTCACCTCCGAATCCCTGGTGAACACATCCTTGCCCTTGGCTTCACTATTCCCCAAGCCTGAATTGCCTTGCCTCTCCCTGCCTAACTCATCTTTTATTTCTCCACATCCCTAAGCAGCTTTCCCCAGTTTAGCCCAGTCTTCCTCCTTCCTTCAATGCACATGGGGATCCACAGCAGCCTGGGCTTCCCTGGTGGCGCAGTGGTTGAGAATCTGCCTGCCGATGCAGGGGACATGGGTTCGAGCCCTGGGAAGATCCCACGTGCCGCGGAGCAGCTGGGCCCGTGAGCCACAACTACTGAGCCTGCCTGTGCTCCGCAGCAGGAGAGGCCACGATAGATAGTGAGAGGCCCGCGCACCGCGATGGAGAGTGGCCCCCGCTCGCCGCAACTAGAGAAAGCCCTCGCACAGAAATGAAGACCCAACACAGCCAAATAAATAAATAAATAAATTTATTAGAATTGTCTCCTGCCCTGAAGGGTCTCAGTCTAGCAGGGAGACTTGCATGCAGACCATCACTGCAGTGTGATGAATGCAATTCACATTCTCTTTTACCTGCTACTTACGACATTTGCTCTAACATAGTAAGATGGTCTTCTATCTGATTACACATATTACAGTAACTTGCATTTGTCTGGTCCCACCTATAAGATCAGTGGTTCCCAGGCCTTTGCAGATGTAAAAATCAACCGCTCAAAGAGCTTTTTCTTTTTTTTAAAGGGATTTTGCTCTTTTTTTTAATTAAAAAAATTTTATTTATTTATTTATGGCTATGTTGGCTCTTCGTTTCTGTGCAAGGGCTCTCTCTAGTTGTGACGAGCGGGGGCCACTCTTCATCGCGGTGCAAGGGCCCCTCACTATCGCGGCCTCTCTTGTTGCGGAGCACAGGCTCCAGACACGCAGGCTCAGTAATTGTGGCTCACGGGGCAGGCTGCTCCGCGGCATGTGGGATCTTCCCAGACCAGGGCTCGAACCCATGTCCCCTGCATTGGCAGGCAGATTCTCAACCACTGTGCCACCAGGGAAGCCCTCAAAGAGCTTTTTTAAAATGCAAATTCCAGAGGCTCGTTCCCAGAGAGTGGGTTGGTAGTCCTCTAGCTGCCTTCTACTAAAATGTGATAGAAATGCAGAATCTCAGGTCCCAGCCCTGAATGAGAATCTGCATCTTTCCAAGGTCCCCAGATATTCACAACCGCATTAAAATTGGAGAGCGAGAGTCTAGCTCCATGCTTCCCAAAGTTGACTGAGACCCACAATAAGAAACACATTTTATACTTGAGACCCAGTTCGCACACATCCATTTGAAACAAAAACCTTAACTTAAATGAGATTCACGTCAATATTTTCTATTCTATTTTATTCTTATTCTCTTTTTTTTTCTTCTTTAATACTGGTCTCTACCACCAAATCCCCCACCCTGCTAAGATACTGCAACCCACTACTTGAAAAACAGTGCTCTAAAGCTTAGACTTCCTGAGTTGTGTGAGCCTCAGCAGAGATGAATCAGAAGCTGGCTCACCTAAGGCAGAGGTTGCATCCATTTATTTCACTTGTATTTTATTCTCTGGGAGCGGGTGAAGGAGTAGAAGAAAAGGTATACTGGTGAAGAGGAGTAGCTGCAGCAGCTTTGGAAAGATGAGGGCATCTTCCTCCAGCTGGGTAATGCCCAGCGGGTGAGAGACGCCCTCAGTTTTGTGTTCTGAGTGTTATGTTGGGAGGGAGAAGTTCCACAAGCAAGTGGAAAGGCTGCAGGAAGGTGTTGAGTTGGAGAAAGAGCCCAGTCCTTCCACTAAGACGGCCTCACTGGGTGAGGCGAAAGCGTGCACTCACCTTCCAAGGGCCCAGACGTCTGCTTCCCGTGCTTTATGACCTGCAGGCTCATGGGAATGTCCAAAAACTTCTCATAGCAATCTCCGTACCACACAAGGAGCTCTTGGTTCTGGTAGATCTCCTTGCAGCTTTCATAAAAGATCTGCCCTTGACACTGGACTGCAACCAGGTTCTGCTCCATGGGGAAACGAGCACAGTTGACATAGGACATCCAGTTCCCTGCACCTCCTTTTCCATCAATAAAGTGGCTCAAATGACCATCTTCAAAGATCTAAATGGAATCAAACAAAGTTTGGAAATGCACATTTTTTTGGTCTGACCTAGAAAATAAATTTACTTATTAAAAATTTATAATTCAAGGGCTTCCCTGGTGGCGCAGTGGTTGAGAGTCCGCCTGCTGATGCAGGGGACGCGGGTTCGTGCCCCGGTCTGGGAGGATCCCACATGCTGCGGAGTGGCTGGGCCCGTGAGCCATGGCCGCTGAGCCTGCGCTCCGCAATGGGAGAGGCCACAGCAGTGAGAGGCCCACGTACCGCAAAAAAAAATAAAAAAATAAAAATTATAATTCAAAACTCACACTTGACCTACTGAATATATTTATTATCAATATGATTGAGTCTAAATGGATTTATTAGCTTAAAGAGACCTCTATAGGTAGTGTGACATTTTAAAAAGATTCTTACTTTTATCACTTCCTCGATTTCCAGATTTCTAGAGTGAGCATATATTAGTTTCATAAACAGAGGTAAGGGAAACAGGACGTTCCATTTAATTCCACCACTTCAAGACAACCAATTAGTGTAGTATTTTATCTCAATTTAGTTTTCATGTGTATTGATGGAGCCATAATTTAATTCTTTCTCTGCTGTGGGCAATTCTACAGTCTTCAATGTTTTGTTATTACAAACAGCCCCGTGAAGTCTGGATTTCAGATTACTTTCCTCAACTATATTCCTTGATGTAGAAATCCACGGCGAGGGGCGCTAATCTGACACGTTCTGACGCACTGCAGTCCTACCATCCTGCCTCCGACAGAGTTAAGAGCATCAGTTTTCTAAAAATCCTCTTTAGATGAACGACGTCGAAAATTTTAAATCTGGTCTTAGTCCTTTCTGGCATATTCTTAGCATCACTCTGTAATATTTAAAGTGTTTGGTTTTGTCTATACATATAACCCAATGTATTAACTCTTTAAATGTATACTCCATGGCTCATCTTCAGAGGAAAATACCTTAAGCCACCCAAAATTACACAGAATCCATGTAGAGGTGTTATCCTCAGGGACTGAACAGCTTGCCTTTCTTTCTCTTTATGTTGCAAAACAGGCAGCACAAGTCAGCAGATTACTGCCCGGAGGGGGCCCCCCCTCCCAGTCCAGGGGTCTCCCAGAGGGGCAGAGGCCAAGGTTTCCTCCCACCCACCTCCCTCCGCCAACCCGCCACAAACACATTTACCTCCCACATCAGGGAATTGTCTCCGTGTGTCCTGACTTCGCTGGTGTTGACCACTTTACCCTGAAAGGGCCCAAACCTGACTCCTTTGGCGACAGGGCTACTGCAGAACACACCAAAATGTGCCACTTCACCGAATTTCGTGTGCCCAAGGCAGAGACCTAGGAGAGACCCAGGGCAGGAAAGAAAGCCAGTGAGGAAACCGACTGCGTTTGTGCTGGAAAAGAAATCCAAGCCGAGAAGCCCTGCCTACCTTCTGGTAGCTGAAGGGAGTTGTTATCCAGAGTCCGAGGAAGAGAACCAGACCCTAGAAAAAGACAGGGTTAAATTTTTATTTTTTCGATAAAAATGTATTATGAAATGCTTTCATACGGCGCTGTCCTCCCCACTCCCTGGAGCTCACCATTATCACGAATTGGATGTTTACTTGTCCTTTCTAGGTTTCCTGCTCCTTTTACATACGCCATTTCTCACATGAGACTCAAAACGACTCTAGTCGGTTATGTTGTAATTAACCCCGTTTGCAAATTTAAGGAACTTGAGGATCAGAGATAATGCTGATTTTGAGACTCCCAGATACCTTGCACATCCCGGCAGAATCTGAGCCGGCCTGATCAGCCCGCCCCGCATGAACCGTTTCTCTTCTTACTAAAACAATCTTGGGTGTCATGCGGTTAAGCAAATAGGGTCTCGGAGGTGAGCCTGCCATTCTCAGCTCCGTCTTCTGATGGAAGCACATACGCTCCGCTGCAGGACTCGCACAGCCTCGGACCCACTTGGAAGCGCCCCTGCCCCCTCCCGTCCTCACCTGTCTTCCCGCCTCCCACCCGCACCCCCAAGTCCCGGATCATGGGGACTGCCTTTACCTGAGCTGTCTGTGGGGACCAGGAGGCCCGAAATCGCGTGGTGCAGGCGGGCTGAGTTCTGAGGGCTGGGGATGACCCCGTAGAGAACTAAGTGCAGGTCTTCCTGGGTGAAGTGGTAACGGTGAGATGCCTTCCCGACTTGGTTCGCGAGTTTGGGGCCATCCTCAGAGCCCTCTCTGGGGGAGCACGGTAACAGCTGGGAGGGCTTCGGCCTCTCAGGGAACAGCGAAGCATCCACAGGGGGCGGCGGCACGAAAATTTCAGGTCCCCAGCACTGGCCACCGTCGCTACGGCCGCCAGCGGGGCCCGCGTCTTCACTGGAGGCGCCTGTAAACTCGCGACTGCCGTTCGGGAAGTGCGGCACTTCCCTGGGGCGGTGGGGAATTGGGTACCACGACGGCAGCTTATTGTACCAGGGCAGGTCGTAGAGCGGCTCCCTCTGCAGGGCCAGGCCGGGGCTCAGCAAGGGAGGCGCCATCCGGAAGGCGAAGGGGGACAGAGACGGGGACGTGGACAGGGCCTCCAGCTGCCGGAAAGTTTGCAAACCCTCCTCCGCGGCGCTTAGGGTGTTCCCGTAGTGGCTGTAGGGCTGGAAAGGCGGGTAGTAGGCGGCCAGGCGTTGGGGGCTGCTCTGGAGCCTGTCGGGCGGGTAGCACCCCTTGTCCTGGGGTCCGGCCTCACTTGGCAGCCGCAGAGCCATCCCGGGCCACAGGGCGCGGCGGGTCTGCGGAAGAGCAAGCGCGGCCGAGTGAGGGGCGCGGGGCGCTGCGCCCGGCTCCTGCCTGCCCAGCCTCCACCGCCCGAGGCAGCCCCGGGTCGGAGGGAATCGGATAAACTTCCCACTTCGATCCCTCAAGACCTACCCGCAAACGAAACAAAAACGGCAACAAACAACCCGCCCCCAAAAAGACAAAACAAACTAAAACGAAAATCTGTCGGCATTCTGCCCGACTCCAAATTCCAGGTACGTGTCGCCTTTGCCTTCCCTCTCCAAGCACGCCTTGACCTAGCAGGTCTCGTTTCCAACACTCACTCTGTACATCCGTCCCCAACCCCGCTCCTGCCAAATCCGTTTCAAGCTCCCTCTTCCGCCCTCTCCCCGGTCCCCGACATCCTCTTTTCCGGGGGGGGGGGTCGGAGCCGCAGGGCCTTCCCACTCCCGGAGCCAGGAGCCGAGCGCAAGACCGAGCTTGGGGGCGGGCAGCAGCTTCAGGCAGTCCTGGGTCCCTAGCAGGGAGGGCAGAGACCAGGGCCCGGGTTGGGTCGCATAGGAGACGCGCTCCCCCAGCCCAGGGGCAGGTCGGGGGAGGCTGCCCCGCTGCGAAGCCCGGGTCTGACCCCGAGGACCCGGGCGGTCCGGGCTGCCAGGAGGAGTAGGCCACCGCCTTCGGCTTCCCTCCCAGCGCCGCAGCCAGCGCGGGTTCCCCACGTGGGCCGAGTCCCGCTACCTCCCGCAAGTCCCTCGGGAAACTCGTCATCCCACCTGGGGGCTTAGGGAAGCTGGGGTCGCCTCTCGGGAGCGGGCGAGGACGAGCCCCAGGCCAGGTGGGAAAGAGCAGGCTCCCGCCCCTGCGCCGCCGCCGCCCGTACCCCAAAAGGACGGCGTTTTGATGGACATAAGTTCACCAAGGCTGGGGGATGGAGCCCCTTCAGAGCCGGCGGGTCCTGAGGGCAAGATCAATGAGCCCAATAAGAAAAGCAAGCAGGGTCGTGACTCAGAAATTAAAGAACACGGGGTCAGGAGAAGAGGTCAGCCACGACGAAGGCATCTGCCCGTCTCCTCCTGAGCCCCCAAAGGCGCTCCGCTCCTGGCCTTCCCTCACCCCGAGGATCTGCGACTTGGGGTTGAAAGCCGCTTAAGGAGTAAAAGCTCCAAGAGGGCAAAACAACCTCCCAAAACGAACTGCGCCAGAGACCGCTGCCGGCGCTTCCCGACCACCCCGGCGAACGACAGGCCCGGGCCACAGCGGCGCGCCGGGCTCTGCACCCACCTTCGAGAGCGCAGCGGCGGAGCGCTCGCCACCGGGCCGCAGACGGGCGGCGCGGGCTCGGGACCGGTAGGCTTCGGGCGGGCCCGCAGGGCTGAGCCGGTTTTAAGAGGGCGGGCGGCGGGCGGCGGGCGACGAGCGGGCGGGGCGGTGGGCGACGGGCGGGCGGGGCGGTGGGCGACGGGCGGGCGGGGCCGCGGGACCAAGAGAGCGCGAGGGTGGGGAAGCGACGCGCGGCCCACGCACGTCCCCAGGCCAGTCTCCTCCCCGCCCACCGCGGCCATTGGCCGACGCGCGACTCGCCCCGCTCCCCAGGGGGTCGTGCACCGAACTCCTCACTTCTGCAAACCCTGCCCGGAACCGCGGCCGCGAGCGCGCGCCCCCCGCTTTCTGGGTCCGGCACAGTTGAGGCTCCAGGCTGGCGGTGGGGCAGCAGTTAAGCCCGGGCAAGGGTGGCCGGGGTCCCCAGACAGGCCCCTCCGCGCTCGTGAGGCCGGGACTCGCGTGCCGGGGTCGCGCTCCTGCCTCTCGGCTTCCAGTTCCCAAGAGCCGAGCCTGGTGAAGGCCGCGTCCAACCCCGAGGACCAGATAGACGTTTGTCCCTGACACCTCGTGGGAAGCCGGGCGTCGCCCCTCAGGTCCCAGGTGGGGACGCCTAGATGCGGCGGTGCCGCTCCCAAGGTTTCGGGTGGGTATTGAGACCTCTCGGGGGCTTCTACTTTTCAAGCAGCTGTCGCTGTCGGAGGACCGGCCCTTGCGCCGCCACCGAGGTCCCTTTCCCCCGGGAAGGCTCGCCACCTCGGACGCGCGGGGCTTTTCAGGCCCATACCTGGCGCTCCAAGACCGCATTTTCATTCTCTCCGGCCATTGAGGGAAAGAAAGGAGCACTTAGGCCCATTCACATTCACACAGGGAAGCATCTAGGGTGGGGGAAACCTTGGTCTTGCCCGGTGACCTTGGCCAGTTTCCTCGCTTCCTCTTTGCAAAATGGGGCGAGCACTCCCTGCGTCTGGGCGCCGCCGTGCGGGTTGAAAGGAGAGACGGAAACCCTCACGCCCGGCCTGGCCTTGGCTGGGTCGTTTCAAACGTGGAAGGAAGGAAAGGAGGCAGCATCCATCCGGCCGAGGGACGCCGCCGAAGGTCCTAAAGTCTGCGGTGGAACGGGACCTCCTCCGTGACCCACCTCGCTTTCCAGAGCAGCCGCGGCGCGGCGGGCGCCTCCTCCCTGGGCCCCGGGGACCTGACCTTGTAGCCTTCAGTGCCCGCGCGGCCGCGGGAAGGACGGAAGGCGGGCACGGGGCCTCGCGGTTTCTTCGAGGGCGCGGGGTGGGGGCGCCCGGCTGCTTCTCCCTGCCGCCGGCCGCGCCCACGTGCGGGGTCAAGTCAACGCGCCCGCCCGACGCCGTCGGGGCCGCCCGCGCCGCCCGCGTGCAGACCCGTTTCCCAGTCGCCATGAGGGTCTGAGAGGAGGGGCGGCGCGTGGTTTTCCCCACTGGGAGGGGGTGACAAGGAGCCCAGGGTTTCCTTCACCCCTTGTTCTAGATTCTCTGCCTCTACCCGAGTTCTTAGAATCTTCGCTAATAGGTGAAAAGTATCCGACGACTCTTGTCCCGAGAGCCTCTGCGGAGGATCAGGTACTTGGAAAAGCAGACTAAATTATGCTGCCGTCTTCCTTCCGGAGTCATACCCACCCCAGGACCCCTACGACCCACCTCCATTTACTGTATCTTCCTTCCTTCCTCCCAGACCTCACCCGTAGGATTTAAAGACTGATGCGCCGGCGCTTGGGTGGTCCGTGGGTGTCAGGTCCTCAGGAGGCCATCTTTTAGTGAAGTCGCTCACTGGTTGTAGATTTAATTTTGAACAGGCAACGTGAGCTTTACCGTCGAGCCTTGTTCTGCAAAGATTCTAGAGTTTAAAATTTTTTTATTTTTATTTTTTTTGCGGTACGCAGGCCTCTCACTGCTGTGGCCTCTCCCGTTGTGGAGCACAGGCTCCGGACGCGCAGGCTCAGCGGCCATGGCTCACGGGCCCAGCCGCTCCGCGGCATGTGGGATCTTCCCGGACTGGGGCACGAACCCGTGTCCCCTGCATCGGCAGGCGGACTCTCAACCACTGCGCCACCAGGGAAGCCCTAGAGTTTAAAATATTTTAAAAAATATATTTTAAATTATAGGCTTGCTTGTTTAAACTTTAGAGAAATCGATAAAGAGTGGAAATCCCTGCCCACCCCTCATCCCTAACCCTCCGGAAGTAAAGCTAACAGTTTAGCTTATTCCCTAGTTCCATTACTTTTTTGAAAAATACCTTTTTTTTTTTTTTTATCTGGCTGCGCCGGGTCTGCGACATGCAGGATCTTTTTACTTGTGGCATGTGGGCTCTAGTTCCCTCACCAGGGATCGAACGTGGGGTCCCTGCACTAGAAGCGTGGAGTCTTAACCACTGGACCACCAGGCAAGTAAGTCCCTACCAGCCTTTTAAACTGTGTTTATATATGTGTGATTTTTTAAAAAACAAAATGTGATTTTACTTTAGACTTTTATGCAACTTTTCTCACTATCCACTAGTTATTGTTACTAACAGTATATTCGTATTAACTTCATTCCCTGCAATGGCTGCATGGTGCAGAAATTAATTTTATGAGTATACCTTAGTTTTTCAGCCTCCTCTTAGAAAGGTATTTAAGTTGTTGTCAGTTTTTCAACACTTCAAGCTACTTCTGGGAACATTGTTATACAACTACTTATTTGTGCTGTGCAGAATAAATACCGAGGTGTGAAATCTCTGGATCAACGGTATCAACCTTGAACATTTTGATAGGTACTTCAAACTGCTCCTGGTTTATACCTCCATCAACAGTGAGTGCGAGTGCCCTGTGTCTCCACAGCATCACCTCATATGGAATATTGCCAACCCTTTAAAGCTGCCACCTCTCACGTGAAAAGTGGTTACCTTTTTCTAATTTCCTTTCTAGTTATTTACCCAACAAAATTCCTGAACACCTTGCTCTTGATGTGCTGGTCACTGGGAATACAGTTGTGAGCGAAGCAGCTCTGTCCAGCCCTGGTCCCCAAAGCAGTCTTATGAGGAAGATAAATATTTGTGTAAATATTTGACGGAAGTGTACCTACGTGATGGGAGCAAAGAAGAAACCATAAAGAAGCAATGAAAGGGAAGAAGAGCATGTCCTGACCTAGGCTGAGAGGACAGAAGGTGTGAAAGATCTCTAGAGATTAACTAGGTGATGAGAGCAAGTGGTGTTCCAGGTTTAGAGGAACCCTTGGTGCCAAGGCTCTGAGGCCTAGAAGGAGTGTGTCTGATTCACAGAAATGAAGGATGCTTCCTGTGGAAAAGACAGCTAGGAAAGCTGGAGAATCAGCAGAGGCCAGGTCTTGCAAAAACACCTGTGAAGATGGAAGTTTCCTTACATCATTACCTGCAAGACTTTATTGAAGGAGTACTAGGAAGTCTTTGAAGGGAATAGGAAGCTACTGCGGCCATCAGTATACTTCATCCCTAAATTATTTCAACATGCATATCACTAACTAAAGTGCAATATTTGTTTATGGTTTTTTTTAAGGTAAAATTTATATATGATGACATGCACACATCTCATGCACCATGAGTTTTGACAGTTGCATAAATCAGTGTATCTCCACCTCCTATCAAAACATAGAGAGTGTCATTCCAGAAAGTCCTCAATCCCCTTCCCAGGTGAACCCTGTATCCACCAACCTCAGAGGCAGCTGTTCTGTTTTCTTTCCCCACAGATGAGTTTTGCTTGTTCTAAACTGTCATAATCATACAGGATGTACCTTTCTTTTCTTTTTTTTTTTTTTTTGCCACACTGCGTGGCATGTGGGGATCTTAGTTCCCCAACCAGGGGTGGAACCCACACCCCCTGCAATGGAAGCACGGAGTCCTAACCACTGGACCACCAGGGAAGCCCCCAGAATGTACTATTTAGTGTACTGTTAGAGCCTTAGCTCTTTGACAGTGAAAAGGTTTTTTGTGTATTTTTTGTTTGTTTGTTTTTGGGCAAGTTAATTTATTTGATCCTCAGCTGAAGAGTTTGTATGTTTGTGGGTTTTTTTTAAACAGTTTTTAAATTTAATTTTTATTTTATATTGGAGTATAGTCGGTTTACAATGTTGTGTTAGTTTCAGCTGTACAGCAAAGTGATTCATGTATACATATATCCTTTTTCAGATTCTTTTCGCATATAGGTTATTACAGAGTATTGAGTAGAGTTCCCTGTGCTATACAGTAGGTCTGTGTTGATTATCTATTTTCTATATAGTAGTGTGTATGTTAATCACAACCTCCTAATTTATCCACCCCACTCCCACCTTTCGCCTTTGGTAACCATAGTTTGTTTTCTAAGTCTGTCTGTGTCTGATTTGTAAATAAGGTCATTTATATCATTTTTTTATATTCCACATATAAGTGACAGCATATGATACTTGTCTTTCTCTGTCTGATTTACTTCACTTAGTATGATAATCTCTAGATCCATCCATGTTGCTGCAAATGGCATTATTTCATTCTTTTTTATGGCCGAGTAATATTCCATTGTACATATTTTAACACATCTTCTTTATCCATTCATCTGTCAATGGACATTTAGGTTGCTTCCATGTCTTGGCTGTTATAAATAGTGCTGCTGTGAATATTGGGGTGACAGTGAAAAGTTTTGATGCACCCTGAAAAAAACATCTGGCCAGCAGTCATACCCCACTGTGAGGGGGTAGTGGGTAGAGGGTAATTATCTGAAGCCTATTTGGAAGACTTCAAATGGACCTTGAGGTTTTGGCTCCTGTCCACGCCCCACCTTTAATGGTTTGCTTTTGCCAGGAGTACGTCGATGGCAGGTAAGACACCTTCGGCAACAGCATCAAAATGGCAGCAGTGTATCCTTGCAGTGGTGGGGTTCTCACCTGGTATCTCAGCGAGATTCTCTCTATGGAAGGCTCTGGTGCTTCCAGAACTTCAGGGAGTATCTTTACATAATTTATATCTAGATCTCTCTCAGTACTTCTTTGATATTGGAGTATACTTTTAGCATTCTATAATGGTTTCTTTGAATCCCTCCATGGTCATGGGGTTTTGGGTTATCTTGATTGGCCAGCACTCTTCTAAGGGGCCCCTGCTTGGGGTAAATGATCGGATAGAGCATTTGTCTTGGCCACTGGATCACCCTGGACGTTACTTATTTCTTTGGTAACATTAGGGTATTTCAGAGTTCCTTGACCTTGATGGGGATCCTCACTGAAATTAGCCTCACTGTTTCTAAAGCACCCAGACATCGTAGATGACCTCAAGGCATATTTACTGCCCGTGTATACTGACTCTCTTTTCTCTCTCTGGTTAGCAGGCTCTAGTAAGGGAAATCAGTTCTGGCACCTGGGCTGTAAGGAATCATTCTAAGAGTGATTTGAGATCTGCTGTGACACAGTCAGCCTGATCATTTCCTGTTTCCGTCTGTAGATCTGATCCACCAGGAGTCACGGTGGACTGTCCAAAGGCATTTCTGGTAAGTCTTCATGGGGCGTGGATGATTCTTGCACGAATGCCAGGGAAAATACGTTTTGCCTTCTTTGGGGACGGGAGGAGCATAGCAGGGTTCAAAGAAGAGAAATACGTGTAGGAGAAAGTAATGATATTTCATGCGATGTAAGCTGGCTTAGCCAGGAATGTTGTGCATTTCTTTCTTTCTTTTTTTTTAAAATTTATTTTTATTTATTTATTTTTTTACGGCTGTGTTGGGTCTTCATTGCTGCACGTGGGCTTTCTCTAGTTGCGGCGAGCGGGGGCTACTCTTCACTGCAATGCGCGGGCTTCTCACTGCGGTGGCTTCTCCTGTTGTGGAGCACGGGCTCTAGGCGTGCGGGCTTCAGTAGTTGTGGCACGTGCGCTCAGTAGTTGTGGCTCGCGGGCTCTAGAGCGCAGGCTCAGTAGCTGTGGCGCATGGGCTTAGTTGCTCCGCGGCATGTGGGATCTTCCCGGACCGGGGCTCAAACCCCTGTTCCCTGCATTGGCAGGCCGATTCTTAACCACTGCGCCACCAGGGAAGCCCCTGTGCATTTCATTAAATAAACAAAGGTTGTACAGCTTGGGGGACCGTTAGGTTCAAAGAAGATTCTAAAACTTTTGGTCAGTTCGACTGACCAAGGATAGAGGGTTGTTGAAGAGCTAGCTGGTCTGCAAAATTTGTGTTCATGACGTGTGTTGCCAGGAAAGGGGCCTTGTCACCTAAACGTCCTAAAGATGAAGTAATTTCAGAGAAGTTGAGAACGCTCTTTTTCCACAGTGGGTCTGGGGAAGTTCTGGGTGGCCTGTAGTCAGCCAATCAGAGGGAAGAGCTTGCCTGAGAGAAATCATGCTCTAGGATAATGAGCCTGTTGCTGAAAACTGTAATTTTTTGGGACAGTATCTTTTTGTGCTTAAAGTCAGAAGGTAGGTAGAATTCATTTTAGTGCTTTTCTAATCTTTAGGTTAGCAGAAGCTCATTATCAAGAGAAACTTTGAGGTCCTGATTAAGAACTTGTGAAAAGTAAGAAACCACAGTGAATCTCTGAGGCATGATGAGGCATGTATACTGTGGGTTCTCCCAGGGACAGGTGAATAGGTATTGATTGTTTGAATTTAAGAGAACAGGCTCTAAAGAAGGCAGAATGTAGATGCACAACTGTAAAACAGATGGCCTTGGGTGGAACTGGGGGAAAGAATAGTATTGGGAATTGACACCACTGGAATGTGGGGTATAATTATCTTAAGGATAGCTCTGAGATGGTGAGTAAAGCTGTACACTCATTTATTGGTTACTTAATAGTCAGGATACGAGTATTCTAAGTACTAGTGCAAAGTGAAATGAGTCTTTTGTCTATTAGTCCTCTTACTATGGGTTTTAATTCTTCCTTTCCTTCTGGCTTCAAGGGTACTATGCAAGCCTGGGTAAAAGTTGGGATGGGGCAGTGAACCTTGATGTGCTCAGCCCCAGTAATCCTGAAAATGGTGGTAAATTTTTGGTCCAGTAGAACTCCGGTACCTCATAGAGATCTTCAAGTGGCGTCTAATTTATGTATTTGTATCTGAATTAGCGATGGTATGGTTATGAATACGGACGTCTTCAGAATTTCAAGAAAGAGAACCTTTTTAGGAAATCTTCATCCGGCAATTCCATTGCCATAAATCCGTCTCCTCTTTAAGTTTAGGCTGGGCAAGAGCATGTTTTTAGTGAAAAGACCAAGAATAACAGCAGCTGGGACATAGAGGATGCTTGAGGGCTGTTAGAGGCATCCACCTCCTGGGTTTAAGTGACTTCAAGGGGGAGGGATGGGATTACTAGCAGGGTTATTGTTGAAAGTGTAACATCTGTAACTCTAAGAAAACAGTGAGTTTGGCTCACAATAGTTCATGGTAATCCTTCTTGTGTTTTTTTTTTAAATTTTTTATTGAAGTATAGTTGATTTACAATGTTGTGTTAATTTCTGCTGTACAGCAAAGTGACTCAGTTATGCATATATATTCTTTTCCATTATCACTTATCCCAGGACACTGAATACAATTCCCTGTGCTATACAGTAGGACCTTGTTGTTTATCCCTTCTTGTGAGTTTTAAGGGAAGAATTGCAAGTTGGGAGCTCCCTTCTCCTTTGGAACCCCTCTCATTATCTGTTAGACTTTTCCTTGCCGGAAGTGGGACAGTTGGTCTTCCAGCATCCCTTTTGTTCACAGTAGCAGCAAATATCCTTTCTGGGGGGAGCCTTTTGAGGGGGAGGCACAAGGAGTATCTGCAGTCATCCAGGTGTTTAACTTGAAAAAACATTAACATGATTAGAGTCTAACTCTGTTTTCATTCTCTAGCCTTCTCCAGATATTTGGACAAATGCTATACATCTATCCCATTCTAGCCATGAAGTACCAATTCCCTAATTTCTGGCTTAAAGCTGTTATCTAAAAAATGAGGATAGGGACTTCCCTGGTGGCCCAGTAGTTAAGAATCTGACTGCCGATGCAGGGGACACGGGTTTGAGCCCTGGTCCAGGAAGATCCCACATGCCGCAGAGCAACTAAGCCCAAGTGCCACAACTACCGAAGCCCGTGTGCCTAGAGCCCACGAGCCACAACTACTGAGCCCACGAGCCACAACTACTGAGCCCGCGTGCCACAACTACTGAAGCCTGTGCGCCTAGAGCCCGTGCTCCGCAACAAGAGAAGCCACCGCAATGAGAAGCCCGCGCACCGCAACACTGATACACTGACTGATACATTGACGGAGCTCAGGAATACACAGATTGTTTCCAAGGTCCTTTCAATCAACTCTTTCAAGCCAGGGTTGAGCATCTGAAGGACCTATAAATATCAGTACATATGCTAGTTAGTGTAGGTCAGGGGGGCTGGGATTATGGCTTCCCTGTATACCAGCTTAAATTCTAAGGTTCTTCATATTAGTCATAAAAGGCTGACCATTGAATATTACATAATTAAATTTGCTGCCTCCTCCCACTTTGTCCCTTTGTTTTAAGGTGCCCCTATGATGGACAGTTTTGGTGATACTGAAAACTTCTCAAAGTGGTCACTTGGTAAATTGTATCATTTTGTAAGATATGCACAAGAATTTGAATTGTAATGAGAATATACAGAAGAAACAGGTGTTTAGCCTGCTGGAGGCGTGGGCTTGGACCGACAACCCCAGGAGAATTGATAATGATCTCTCAGATGTTTCCTTTGTGCATCTCTGACCTCAGCCCCCATCCAGAGGTTGGCTGTCTCTGACCACAGACCTAACAACTGCAGCCCCTGATGATCAAAGTTTGGGAGATTTTTTTTCTCCTAAACCAATTCTTAGGGAATAAAGATAGGTTGGAAGAATAACAGACTTCATAAGGCTTTTAGAATGATTATCCATGGCAAATTTCATCTACTGAGGGGCATCAGCTGGGCAAGACCATAAGCTGGCCAGTCCTCTGGACCTGGTGGGCTTCTGCTCATTGACTATTCTTTGCTCTTTCCCCCCTTTGGTCAATGACACATTGTAAGACAGGAAAAGCTAAGATAAGTTTAGATGAAGAATATAGTTTCACCAAGAATTTCTAGAAATATAGGTCTAGGGACTCCCCTGGTGGTCCAGTGGTTAAGACTCTGTGCTTCCAACGCAGGGGGCTCGGGTTTGATCCCTGGTCATGGAACTAAGATCCCACATGCTGCGTGGCACTGGCAGAAAAGAAAGAAAAAGAAAGAAAGAAGAAAGAAAGATAGATCGATCTAATCAGAAAACAGATTTCAGTGGGTGACATCTAATTTTCCTGAGAAAATTACGAACATCCATGAAACTGGAGCTCAGACCTAGTGTGTGACTTCTCTCTCTCTCTTGGACCAGGAACGTCAAGTGGAGAGATGCAAGATGACTCATGAGGTGCCCATATTAAGGGTCCCGGTGCATGGCAGGGGGTCACAGCTGAGTTTTCATGGACCTTCCAGATTGTGGAAAGCTCCCTCCTCAAATAAAGCATCTTGTGAGAAAACCCCACATACAATCCTGAAATAGCTTCTCATTAGGGGAAATAAGTATACAATTTTTATTTCTTGTATTTTGGGTTTGGAAGTCCCTAGGATGGGATATTAGAAGTGGAATGACTCTTTGATTGATTGATTTCTCAAGGCCACGGTTGATATAAGTGAGGTGAGGTTCTGACTGAAGAAGGAAGTGATACTCAAAGCACAAAACTTTGCACCGTTGTAATCGAGTAACTGATAGGGTTGTTGCCCTGGTTCTTATGCACCTGACGAGAGCTGGGGCTCACAATGACGGCAGTCAAAGCCATAAGTCAAAAAATTCATAGTCATACATACTTTTAATGTTTAAATAGGATAGAAAATAAACAAAATAAGAATTCTAGATAAGAATCTTGAAAAAGAACAACTACATACGCTTAACGAAGTCAGGAGGAAAGAATTCATAAAAAATAAAAACCAAACTTGATAGACTGAAAAACTAAAAATAATGCAATTGATATATAAAACGAAAAGCTTCTTCTCTGGAAAGATCATTAGCATAGACAAACCTCTGGCAAGAATGACCAAGTGGGGAGAGGAGAAAAATATACAGCAAGGGGAATGAGAAAGAAAACATAACCATAGATAAAGATAAGATTAAAATAATTATTAGAGAAGTCGATGTAGATTTTTATGTCCAGGAAAGACAGATAAAGATAGAGCACTTTCAAGCCTGATCTTACTTACATTAGTAGGGGCAAAAAATTGCAAATAAATTACACGCAGGAGTCTAGCAATTTATTAAAAATCTATCATACAGGGCTGTCCTTCTGCCCTTGAAGGAGTGACTGCCATAAAAGTTGCTTTTCTACTGTAAACAATAGAAAATAGGACAAAGCATGTAAATCAACTGTTTTGAGATGTTGGGCAACAGGCAGCATTCCTAAGAGATTCCTAAGAGAAGGGAAATTAAGGGAGCTGAGTGTTCCGATGCCTGAGTTAACTACCTTCCTGAGGGAGCTTCCATGATGCAGATCGGGTAGGGGAACCCCACATCAGGATGGGGAACCCCAAACCACGCCCGACAGTCCTGCTGAGCTGAAGATACAGAGATCGGCAAGATGGTTAGAATTTGTGAGGCCAGATACCAACAAAGAGGGAACTGCACAGAAGGAAAGTTCTGGAGACCTGCAGAGAGATCTCCTTGCCTCTGTGACTGAGTAGTGGCCTGTGCAGGTATGAGAGGAAACTATGAGGCCCGGGAAAGAACCCTAGAAAATGATAGAACAGATGATTCCAGGATTACACAGAGCTGAGAATACATCACATTCCAAGCAGCCAGAGTGGAGAGACCAGACACAGGGCATTAGCTGAGTACACAGGGCATTAGTTGAGTCCTCAGAAGACTGTCACCTGAATAGTAGGGAAAAATTAACCCTAAATTAAAGGCTGCTCTGGACCTACCCTAACAAAGCATGAAAGCAAGCCTCAAAAGCAAGTATCAGGTTTATCCTACATGACCTGACTACTTTCCAGAGCAAAGTTCAACAATCTTTAATAGAAATACAATAAAGTCTAGCGCTCGAGAACACAACATTTACAATGTTGGCACGCAGCAAAAGGTTAATAGACAGGTACATCATAATTAAACTGTTTAAACTAGTGCTAAAAAATGCAAATCTACCATAGGAAAAAAGGGGTTACTTTCAGGTGAACAAAGTTAAGAATGACAGCAGACTTTCCATCAGAATCTATGCAAACTTGAAAAACAACATAGGGATGTCTTTAAAATACTGAAAGAAAAAACTGTCAACATGAATGCCCCCAGCAAAAATATCTTTCAAAAATAAAAGTGAAATACCTTTTCAGACCAACAGAAACAGAAATAGTTTTTAATCGAAAAGACCTGCACTCCAAGAAATGTTAAAGGAAGCTTTTGAGGCAAAAGGAAAATCATGGTAGATTTAAATCCAAGTATGTCAATAATTACATCAAATGTACGTAGTTAAGACTCCAATTAAGAAGCAGAGGTTGTCAGGTTGGATTAAAAGTAACGACGACAAAATAAGATCCAACCATAAGTTTTCTATAAGAAACCCACTGTTAAGTTCTGTGAGAGGTCTGAGAATTCACCTCACTTGCAGGTTACCAAGGTAGGCTGCCGCAGTTTCTTGGTTGCTGGTTGAAGACATCAGAATCCTGGGTCAGTTTATTACTCAGAACAATAGAAACAGCCCGACTGTCAGCAATTTTGCACCAGTTCCCCAAGTCCCAATTCCACAGGGCAAAGCAAAGGGGGTCAAATGACTCCAGTGCACATGGTGGGCTGCATTACAAGCATATAGTGGATGGCACTCTTTTATTTATTTATTTTTAAATAAATTTATTTTATTTTTGGCTGCGTTGGGTCTTTGTTGCTGCGCGTGGGCTGCTTCTGGTTGCGGCGAGTGGGGGCTACTCTTCATCGCGGTGCGCAGGCTTCTCATCGTGGTGGCTTCTCCTGTTGTAGAGTGCGGGCTCTAGGTGCGTGGGCTTCAGTAGTTGTGGCATGTGGGCTCAGTAGTTGTGGCTTGCAGGCTCTAGAGCATGGGCTCAGTAGTTGTGGCGCCCGGGCTTAGTGGCTCCGCGGCATGTGGGATCTTCCTGGACCAGGGCTCGAACCCGGATTCTTAACCACTGCACCACCAGGGAAGTCCCTGAATGGCACTCTTTTCAAATGGGCAGTGATCATCCCTGCCCATTGCTCTGTGTTACAAGATGGTAAGCAAGCCTGTTCTTTGTTCGATAGAGATATTATCTCTGTCTTCCAAGATTGTTTGCCATCCAAACATACTTGAAAACATAAGCTAGAGAAGAGGGCAGTCTGGCTCATAAGATGTTCACAGGGAACAATGACACCCACTTTTCAGGAGTCTGCAGCTTCAAGTGTACGTGTGAGGTATGTCCTGGTTTCCAGAGAGGGAATAAACTGATTGAAAGAAAGAGGACGTCCAAATACTTAGGTACCTTCTTCCCAGAATTTTCTTTGCTGATTAAAGAAGTCATTAAAATTTTTTTTAGCCTTTTCTATAAAATAGAGTAAATGTGTGTTTTCATAATTTATGAATTTCATCAATTTTCTTCTTTCCTATTATTCACCTGTTCTCTTTCCTCAGTTCTTGCATCTTCTTCTCTTTTTTTTTTAATATCTTTTTGTTTTTAATGAGAACGTGTACACAATGTCTGCCACTCTGAATATGGTTAGTTCCCTTCTGCCTTCTTTTAGTCTCTAACACTGCATTTCTGGATATACTCTCCTACTGGATACAGTCTCTTAATTTGCCCTTAGTTTCTCCTTTGTCTGGAGAACTCAAGATATGTTAATTTGGGGATTTCCCTGGCGGTCCAGTGGTTAAGACTCCATGCTTCCATTGCAGGGGGGCACGGGTTTGATCCCTGGTCAGGGAACTAAAATCCCAAAGCCTCATGGTGTGGTCAAAAAAAAAAAAAATATATATATATATATATATATATGTGTGTGTGTGTTAATTTTTCTTAGAGAAAGTATATAAGAAACTAGAAATTGTAAACCATTTCTCTAGTTTTCATTAGTTTTTGGAGTTTGTTTTGTCATAATATGTAACAATTCATTACATATGCAATAGATTTCTCTTATGTACAAAATATTTACCTTCAAAGAGCAGGACTTCACCTGCTCCGTTACAGCCACAGTAGGAAGCCAGCTTTGTTTAAAACTCTGTATCAGTCTGGGACCAATCAGAAGAGAAAAACTGTACAGTAATTTGAACAGGGAAAGCTTAATATAAGGAATCATTATCTACAGGGAGTGGAGTGACTAGGGATTTGCTAGTAAGAAGTAAAGAGAAGTCTAAAGAAGGTAGGAATAGCAGATACATAATAGCAGATACAGTATTACATGATAGCATATCTAATAGGCACCCCTCACCCCATGAACTGAGAAGCAGACCCTGTTGGAAAAGGCTTAGCCATAGCTACTGAAAGGCAGACAGGTTGCTGTGCTGCCACCTGAGGAACTTGCTGGACACCCGCCCTCTGGAGCTTATTGGAAATCAGCCCTCTGGCATGCTGGGGAAACTTGTTCACAGGAGGTGTCTCACTGCAGGCACTCTGCTACAAAACCACCTGAGGGAGCTGCTGGGAGCAGCTGCTGGCCACTGAGTGTTGCCGGCTGCTGTGCACGGCAGCAGGAGGGCACTGGGGAAGCCAGGCATCTGGCGGGACCCAGGAGAGGTGGCCTCAGAACCGGAAGAGACTTTCCTCCTGCAGTGCCTCTCCAGCGCCCTCTGCTGGCAAAGCTTCAGAGCTCGCTGGCAACTTACTTAAAGGGCTCAGATTCATTTTCATTAAAGCACTCAAATAGGGTGAATTTGGGGCTGAGAGAAAATAAGTCAATGACCGGCATAAAGTCCAACAGGTAAATAAATCCAGGCCTTTTATTCTTGCAAATCTAACCTTAGTTTCCTTCTTTTTAAACTGGTCGTGGTTGTGTTATTGTAAATTTGAAATTCCTTTTTCCTTTAATAAATTTATTTATTTATTTTATTTTTGGCTGCGTTGGGTCTTCATTGCTGCGCACAGGCTTTCTCTAGTTGCGCAAGCGGGGGTTACTCTTCGTTGTGGCGCGTGGGCTCTAGAGCACAGGCTCAGTAGTTGTGGTGCACAGGCTTAGCTGCTCCGCAGCATGTGGGATCTTCCCAGACCAGGGCTCAAACCCGTGTCCCCTGCATTGACAGGCGGATTCTTAACCACTGCACCACCAGGGAATCCCCTGTGTTTTGTTTTTAAATTCCTCTTGGGTTGTTCAGACCAAACAGAAACCGAGAGAGCTTCCCTCTACCAGAGAAACCGGTGGCACGAGGGTGTCAGCCCAAGGGTGGTGGCAGGCGTGTCTCTTTGGAAAAAGCAAGTAGATAGTTGAAACCAGGAGAGGAAGAAATGGTCAGCTTCCGGGAACAAAAATAAGGGATTGAGGGGAATTCCCTGGCAGTCTAGTGGTTAGGACTCTGCGCTTTCACCGCTGAGGGGGGATTGAATACTGAAGAGCGAACGTTCACAAAGACCTGTGATCTATGATCTGGAAAGATGCTCCTGGCAGGCTACAAACAACTGCAGTAGTTCCTCTTCTGGTTGGCCGAGTCAGACAGTCGGCTTAGGGTTTGGGGCCCCCCAGTGGGAGAAGCTTTATGCTTTTCTGCACAAGGCTCATTTGTGTGCATTTCTGATTATAAAAGTAGTTCATCACCATTATAAAGTTTTACAAAGCATAGAAAAGACTTGAAGAAAAACAAGTTACTTGTAATCTTATCTGCTCTTTTTAATTGTCTATCACATTAGAAAAAATTAAGAAAAATAATACTACCCTATACTGATAAAATTATCCTTATTCTGTTCATAGTAGAATAAATTATAGTATATGCTTTCCAAAAAGAAATTTGGCAATATGTATCAGGAGCCTTTTTACTCCATTTGGAAAACCTTTGTTAAGGCAAATAATCTCAAATACAGAAATCTGTAAGCACAAAATTATTTTAGTACTACTTTTGCTACTGAAAATTTGCAAATGACTAAAGTCAATGGGATATTAAGTAGGATATTAACATTGGTAAACTCATTTTTCACTAATAGGAGAACATGCTTAATTAAAATAAGAAAAGCAGAATTCAGAGGTTTAATGAACCCACGGTGAGCCACAGCCAACGCCCTCCTCTGCAGGAGACCCTCCAGCACTAGCAGAATCATGATACCGTGTCACACCTGAAAAAAGTTAAAAAGATCAAGTGGCTTGAGCAGCCTTTTGGGGAAAATAGGAGCCAAGAAGCAGAAGGTGAACACCCTAGAGAAGTCCAAGCTGGACTCGGAGAGCTTCAAGGAGGAAGAGGGCGTTGGCGAAGAACTAGCCATCCACAGTCGAGGGAAGGAGGGGTACGTTGAAGGGAAAGCTTTTCTAGACCAAGTGGATCACAGGCAGTTTGAAATCGAGTGAGATCTCAGGCTGAGCAAAATGCAACCCTGATGTGATGAGGAACCTACAGCAGCTTAATCCTGTTTACAACGTGAGCTTTCTGTGTGTCTGTGAAATGTTTCCCGTGTTAACCATTGACCGTTTCCAGCAAGGTCTTTTTTTCTACATTGAATTTCTGTCTTTGTAAAAAAAAAAAGAAAAAAAAAAGACGTTTAATGAACTATAAACTCAGTTTTGTTTTTAAATTGCATGTGAGGGCTAGAGGAAAATATATCCAAAAAAGTAGTGACTCAAAAGTCTATCAGAAGTAACACCCACTGCTTTTCATTTCTCTTCTTTTATGAACACCGTTTTCTGTAGACATCTGGAGAGAACAGTATACCTATAAGGAAGAAAAAAAAAATCATTCCTTATCTCTCTCCATGGAGAAACTACTGTTCATATTCTGGGCTATTTCCAGAGTTTGTGTCCAATATTTATGTATTTACAGTAAAGTTCATTGGTTTCTAGCGATTTGAAAGCTTTTTTTTTCTTTTCTTTTCTTTTTGCGTCTGTTTCTTCTTGTAGATAAAATTTAGAAAATTTTAGCAAATTAAAAAATCCCATTGAAATATGAGTTGAAACTAAGCCTATAAGTTAGCTGTGAAAATCCAACATCCTCAGGTTCATCTACTTAAATCTTCTTTTTTGTTCCTCTCTTAAACATTTTTAATAAGATTACCCTTAGGAACTTTATAATTTAACAAAACTGGTATTGTGAATGGGAATGTTGTATCCAATATGTTCATCTTACTTATCAGAGGTACTGATGATTGTGATGGTCATTCTGAGCTGTCTTATGAATTCTCATCTGTTTCTGTTGATTCTGTGGGATTTTCTAGATACACAATTAAATGAACTGTGTGATGGTAACATCGTCCTCTCCTTTTCACTAGTTATGCAGCTCCCATGGTCCTCACCCGTGATCTCTCACTTTGTAAAACTGCATCAGAGATTTTGGGGTGACTCCTCATGCCCTGATGATTCTAGCAATACCCCCAAGTTTGTGCTAAGTGGCCCTGTTCCTTAACCATAGCTCTTTAGAGACCTGATCTAAGGTAGTTCAATTGTATTTTTCTCTCCGGGACATGGAATTCAAAACCTGGGACACAGCAGCTGAAGCACTGTAGTTGCAGCTCTAGAGAGAAAGTCACTGGCTCTTGCTGAGGTAGCCCCAGTGGCACTGGTTTCTTCTCCTCAACTTCTTTTTGTTTGTTTTGTTTTGTTGGTAGAAAGGAAAGTTGCTTTTTTCAAAAAAAATTTTTCATTGGAGTAGAGTTGATTTACAATGTTGTGTTAGTTTCTGCTGTACAGCAACGTGAATCAGTTATACATGTACATAGATCCACTCTTTTTTAGATTCTTTTCTCCTATAGGTCATTACGGAGGATTGAGTAGAATTCCCTGTGCTGTACAGCAGGTCCTTATTAGTTATCTGTTTTCTCCTCAACTTCCATATCCTTCTGTGAAAGCTCTTTGCTCTTTCTTTTCTTTGTGTGTGTGTCTGTGTGTTAAGCAGGAATCAGTTCCAACTGGTTGTCACCAAAAGGAGCTCTAATGCTAACGTCACCTGAAACGTGGTGGGTTTTCATGCAACATAACACGTCTCAGTTTAAATATTCCTTTTCCTCTGAGCCAAGCAGTCCGAGGCAGTTCCAGCTCCATCACCCAAACCTTGCACAGTCACAGGCTCCGCGTCCTGTTCTCTTCTCAGTGTAGCCCCGACCCTACATTCAATCCAAGCCCCACCCACCCAGATGGTTCTGCCTTCCCCAAGCTCCGGTCTGTCCCAGGGCCCCAGGCCAGGGCAGTGTAGATTTCCTCCAGTGGCCCTTGCCCTTTTAAATGTCCATTTGACTCAGGCAAGGAATCTACAAGCTTTATCCACAGGTGACACATGTAGGGCTGCCACCATTCAACATACCCACACTTCTGTGAATTCTCTTACCCTTCACGCTATGCTTTTTTTTTAAAAAATTTTTATTGAACTATAGCTGATTTACAATATTGTGTAGTTCCAAGTGTACAGCAAAGTGATTCGTGTTCACATCTTTTTCAGATTCTTTTCCATTATAGGTTATTACAGGATAGAGTTCCCTGTCCTTGTTGGTTCACGCTTGGCTCCTTGAAAGCATGTTTTTGTGAATTCCAAACTCAACAAGCGTCTGAGTTTCTTTTCAAAGTTCTCTCTGTTCTCTCTGTCCTGCCACACCCCCATTCTCCTCTAAATTCTAGCAGATCCCTGTACACCTGTGCACAATTGTCATCAACGGTCAAACTCAGTTCACATGAAGAGTTCAGGGCGAAGTTCCACTTCCATGCAACGTAAAGAAAACTGGAAAGAGTATTGCTCTCAGCCTAACAACAAGAAAAGCCTGGGTTAACTACAAACTCATCACTTGCCTTGAACCCCTCAGAGAGTTGAGTTTGCAGGGTAACCAAGTAGCCTGAAATCTAAGGAATATAGGTTCCCTTCTGGAGGAGCCCAGGAGGAAGAAATACCAAGACTTGAGCTAACCTTTTGAACTAATTGCTATAGGCTGGTGTAGGCTCGCATAAAAGAATAAGGCCCTCGGGGGCCACGGCAAGAGGCGGGGTTCAGGTTCACCGCACCTGCAGGCTCTTCTCCGTGGATCTCCACTGGGCTCTCTGAGAACGCCTTTCTCAGGGTGCAGACCTGGAGGAGGGAAGCGGCTGGCGTTGTAGAAAAGACGTGACACCCGGCCCGCATCTTCTCCCAGGCAGACAAACACAGAAAGGGAGAGGCCAGCGAACACTTTAGCCCCCATGGCTCAGGCGAAGACCCACCGGGGCTGGTGGAAGGGTCAGAGAAAACCATTTTGTCCTGTGAGAGAGTCAGGAAACAGTCCCAGACCCGGGCCATTAGCAGTTTCCAGCTGCTGGGGAAAGGGCAGGAATCTTTCCCCCAGGAGACCTGCCAAAGAAATAAGGCAAAGTTCAACTGCGACGGGGAGGCAGGGAAGGATCACTGAGAAGGGCCCATCTCCAAGGCCCAGGGACACAGGGCTTTGCCTAAGACTGAGCCTGGACCAAGGCGACGGCCCCCATCCTCCTTTCCAGCAAGCTAGCAAGCGCCACGTATCAAGAACAATCCGCCCACCACTGCAGGAGGGTAAGAGCGTGGGCAACAAGGTCTGTTGAAGCCTGAGGGGGCCAGCCCTGCTCTGAGCGCTGGCTCACCACGGGAGTCATTTGAAGTCTGTGGTCCACTGCTAGTAACCATAGACACACCACCACCCAAACCCAACTACACTCCTCGCTAGGCTGATTCAACCCCCTACACGAATGGCCTGACAGAAGAAGAGTTATAGCCACTTCCGGTATCAATACAGGTTTCCCCACTTTTTGCTTTATGCCACCTTGCTTTTACAAATATCAGCTCCATGAGTACCTGTTTTTGCTAACCGAAAGAAATCTGAAGAGTATTTTCGCTTTTATGAAAAAACCTGAAACGGGAAAATAGCGTCCAGCATTTGTTTTGCTGTTGTAGAGGCAGCACACACCCCGAGCAACGACAGTGGCGCCGCCAAGCTCCTTCCCCGGGAGCTGCGCTCAGCAGCGTCTCGGCATGCAGCCGCCGTGGCTTTGAACTGTGTCTGTAAGCATCTGGGCTTTTCTGGATTTATTCGTGCGTCCCTTAGCAAGATGTGTCCTGTATGGTCAGGCCACTCAGGATGGCTGTTCTCTTGCCTTCTGTCCATCCCCCGCCCGACCAATGCCTGCTTCACCTGCACCTGCTCACAGGACTGACCTTCCTACGACTTGCCCCAGGCCCAGCTGGTGATCGTTCTCATCAAAGGGGTGGTGAGGGGCGTGCCCCTCTACTGGTTTCCCTGGTAACTAATGACCTGACTCAGTTCGCCTATAACTGGTAACCTCCCCTTCCCTGCCAGGAGCGGGAGACTGAAGACTGCCGCCATGTTCTGCTCAGTCAGCCTCACGCGGTGGGGTGTCTCTCAGCGACCTTGCTTCAGACAGGTAAGCTCCCCCATTGATGTCTCTGTTGCTGACTCCGGGCTCTTTCTTTGGTCTCGAAGCTGGGCAAGCACAGGCCTTGTAGGCCTGCGGGGTGCAGCCCAACAATTGGCAAGGAGACCGAGGAAACTCCCGTGAGTGCCGAGATGTCGGGAAATGCAGGACGGGAATGGAAACTTGTGGGGGCTGTCCACTAACACGTAGGGACCCAAAGTTGCAGGGGTAATCCCGAAACTTAAGGGGAAATCCCAGGGTGGCTGTCCTTGCTGAATGGGGGCTGCCCAGAGATCTGGAGAACAATGGCCTCTATTGGCTGCACTGTTGTATCAAAGTGAGCCTTTTGTCATTGGTTAAGCTAGCTCTCTAGAAGGAATTGGTATTTCTCTTGTGCCTTTGAGATGTAAATGATCTACCTGACCTCTCTGGAACTTTTAATTTTATGTGATCTTTAAGAGTAAAGGAGAAAAAAGAGCTTTTAGGTAAACTCTATAGAAATAATTGTTTTGGGAATGTCTATATAAAATAGTCTCTCCTTGGGCTTCCCTGGTGGCGCAGTGGTTGAAAGTCTGCTTGCCGATGCAGGGAGCACGGGTTCGTGCCCGTGTTCCCACATGCCGCGGAGCGGCTGGGCCCGTGAGCCACGGCCGCTGGGCCTGCACGTCGGGAGCCTGTGCTCCCCAACGGGAGAGGCCACAACAGTGAGAGGCCCGCCTACCGCCAAAAAAAAAAAAAAAAAAAAAAAAGTCTCACCAGGGACTTACCTGGTGGCCCAGTGGTTAAAAATCCACCTGCCAATGCAGGGGACATGGGTTCAAGCTCCGGTCCGGGAAGATCCCACATGCCGCGGAGCAGCTAAACCTGTGCGCCACAACTACTGAGCCTGCGCTCTAGAGCCCGCGAGCCACAACTACTGAAGCCCGTGTGCCACAACTACTGAGCCCACATGCTGCAACTACTGAAGCCCTGCCTAGCGCCCGTGCTCTGCAACAAGAGAAGCCACCGCAATGAGAAGGTCGCACACCGCAACGAAGAGTAGCCCCCGCTCTCCTCAAATAGAGAAAACCCGCGCGCAGCAGTGAAGACCCAATGCAGCCAAATATAAATAAAAATAAGTAAACAAAATTTATTAAAAAAAGGGGGGGTGAGGGGTGTGCCCCTCTGCTGGTTTCGCTGGTAACTAATTAGCCCACCTGACGTCGATTCCCCTGTAACTGGTAATCTCCCCCCTCCGCCACAACCCCAGAGCCAAGACTGCCGCCATGTCCTATCCGCTGGCAGCTGCACACGGCGGGTGTTGCTCCAGGACCTTGCTTAAGACGTGTAAAGCTCCCCCACCCATTATACTACTGATGTCTCTGCTGCTGACTCCAGGCTCTTTCTTTGGTCTTGAAACTGGGCAAGCGCAGGCCTTGGAGGCCTGCGGGTGTAGCCCAACGTGACCTAAGGTCATTGCTTCTTCCCTGTGCCATTTCAGATTACCAAAGTTGCATAGGAATGCTCTTTCGTTTTTTTTTTTTTTTTCCGGTATGCGCGCCTCTCACTGTTGTGGTCTCTCCCGTTGCGGAGCACAGGCTCCGGACGCGCTCCGCGGCATGTGGGATCTTCCCGGACCGGGGCACGAACCCACGTCCCCTGCATCGGCAGGCGGACTCTCAACCACTGCACCACCAGGGAAGCCCCAGGAATGCTCTTTCTGATAGCTGGGGAAACCTGTGCTGTTTACCCAGACTTACACATATTGTCTGCCATTCAATCAAACCTTCTGAGGGAGCTCCCCGGTGGTCCAGTGGTTAGGACTCGGTGCTTTCACTGCCGTGGCCCGGGTTCGATCCCTGGTCAGGGAACTGAGATCCCACAAACCACGTGGTGCAGCCACAATATAAGAAAAACAAAAAATTCTGAGACACACAAAAAAGCCTTACAAAATTAAAAAGAGAATGCGCTTGCCACGTTCATTGGCTGTGCACCTGGTGCCCTATTCCTCTGCTGCAGCAACAGTAGCACATCCAGCACAGGAGCTGTGAGCGAGAAGTTAAGTCGGTTAAATCTAGGATAGGCTATGGTTGCTCTCCAGGCTGCATCACCAGGGGCCACGCTGGCGAATTACAGGGACTATGTCCTGCATCCTTTAGGTCTTTGATGGTGGTGCTCACCTGTACCATCCCTCCTCACCCCAAATCAATATTGTTTTAGATTTACTGCCTTGACTGGAAGTCGGTTTTGAAGTTTCCTCTGTGCTTTCCCTATAGTCTAGAAGCCCAACACGGGGGCTGTTCTCACCGCCAAGAATGTACATTGCTCTTGTACACTTGGGGAACTGGGGGGGGGATGCCCCCTGGGAGGTCCATGGAACCGATGGGCCCACTGTGAGTGAGACTTCAGCCAGGACTCCATTGACTACCTGGTCTCTTGGACCCTCACTTGGACAGAGGTTCAGGATGATGCTTGTTTTTGCATGTCAATGTCAGCTCAGATCCTGTGCCCATGATCCTCCAAGTGTCTGCTTCTTCCCCTTCCCCCAGCGTAGAGTCACCCAAGTTAATGACTGTAGCTCCCTTGGGGGAAGCCTGGGGAATCATCATGATAAAGATCCTGGCCATGGTGTGGCAGGGTTCTTATTCCTAACAACCTGGCCCTCTGTTCAGTCAGTGGGTTTTAGATTTGCATATTGGCTCAGGTCTGAGAACTGAGCGAGCGACCATGACTTCTTATGGAGGAGACTGCATTCAGGCTATTGCTCTCCATTCTGTCCTGTTTTGATTATAGACGTTAAGTCGATAGCTCTTAGGAGGGAAGAGTGGGTCCCCTCAGCAAGCCCAGAGATGTGGGGGCTTCAGAATCAGCAGCAACCACTAGATGTGTCTACCCACATTTCAGGGTCCCAGGTTTCCCTACCAGGGCCCTGCCTTTTGCATAACAAACCTGCCTTAATCGACCATTTGAAAACTCTAATAATAAGCTCTTTAGCCTGCCACTCAGCTGAGTCTGCTCTTCCACTGCAGGAGAGGTTCTCTGGTGCTGCCACAGCGGCTCTGTAGTCTTATTTAGTGTTAATTGCTCTTAAACGGCCCTCATCAGCCTCATTGTCCCTCTGCAGGGCAGCAATCCAACTTGGCAGTGGCCAGCCTTCTCCACGGTCTTTGTAGGCATCCTCTCACCCCCAAATCTTTTGAATGCCTTGCATCATCCCACCTGCTGTAGCCTTCCCCTTCACTGGCACGCCTTCCGAGGTCTCCACCAGTGAAATCTTCAGCAACGGAGCCACCACCTTGTGCCAAGGACTGTCTGTGTCATACTTGCTGACCAAGATGACGTCCTCTTGTACTGGCCTTGAGTGAGCCTCTCCCATGTCCTCATCTCACTGCCCACTTTCTTTTTTTTTTTTTTTTGCGGTACGCGGGCCTCTCACCATTTGTGGCCTCTCCCGTTTGCGGAGCACAGGCTCCGGACGCGCAGGCTCAGCGGCCATGGCTCACGGGCCCAGCTGCTCCGCGGTATGTGGGATCTTCCCGGACCGGGGCACGAACCCGCGTCCCCTGCATCGGCAGGCGGACTCTCAACCACTGCGCCGCCAGGGAAGCCCTCACTGCCCGCTTTCTTAGATCACTTATGTTAGTCTGCACCCTCCAAGAAGCAGTCGCCGAGATGCCATTGGATGTGCAAGCGATTTGTTAGGTGAGATGCTTGTGAGGGAAAGGAGGGAGGAATCTAGAGCAGGCCAGAGGAAGGAAGATTCCACAGAGTGCAGCAGAATTCTAAGGAAGCTTGGCAAGGCCATGTAGAGTCCTTGAGGCAAAACTGCTCATCAGACCAGTGCCATCTCCTGAGTGGGTCTGCCTTGTTACTCCTGCTGCACCCGGTCATTGGCTGGGAGCTGCCTGGGGGGAAGGGTAGCGTGGCGGCTGGGCCCTGGGCTGATCACACTCCCCCCCTGCACAGCAGATCTGAGGGGTGTGTGTTCATGGCTGCCGCAGTGTGTTTCCCATCACGGCTGGATGGAGCGTGGTGATCCTTGGCTCTGTGCTCATGTTTTAGAGAGAGGCACTAAAAGATGTTTGGAAGCTTGGTGCATGTGGGCAGGAATCCCAGTCGTGGGCTTCGCCGTAAGGTGACCTGGGAGTTTTCATGGGCAACCGGAGATGTTAGTCTCTGCGGGTCTTGCCTTTGCAGCTGCTCAGATTCCCTTGTGAAGACACTTAGGCAACCAGGCAGGAGAGTGTGTTCAGGAAGCTACTTTGGTGAACATTCTAACAATGTTAGAACATTCTGACATTCACCTAATAATATCCTGTTTTCAGTATGGTACCACCCCCTGATCCCCATTAACTTTTCTGGGGAATACACCTTAATTCTGCTGCCCAGGTTGGGAAGGTTGTTTGCTTGGAGCGGATCTGCCAGCTTCTTCACTAGGCTTCTCATGCCCACATCCAAAGCCACCTGCTCATTTCTGAGTCGCTGAGAAATTCCGCAGTGGAACTCTGTTTCCTTCTTGCCATTACTCACTTCGGCTCAGCACTCGGCTTTGTCAGGTCTACAGAACGGGTTAGCACTCTTCCATTTGCTTTCAACGGCCAAACCTTTGGTGGAGTAGTTTCTATTCCTATTATCCTTGTCCTTGTGGGTTTGTGCTTCTGTAGAAAGGCCTTTACGGTTTTAGTGGGATTCGGGAGGGACCTGAAGTGAAGTCATGGGTCCAATCCTCCATGTTTAATTGGTGTCTTCAATAGCCTATTAGCCGGCTTCCATACGGACCTTTCTCCACGCAGTAGCCAGTCTTTTAAAAACACAGATTAGATCACATTACTCCTTTGCTGAAAACTCTCCAATGTTTCTCAATACACAGAAGAAAATCTAAATTCCTTGCCTTGGCCTATAAGATCGTATATAATCCAGCCCCTGGCTTCTTCTTGGTACTCATCTCCTACCTCTCACCCCATCAGTTATCTTCTCCAGCCACACTGACTTTCTTGCTGTCCTTCAGACATCAAAGCTGGTTTCTATCTCATAACCTTTGTATTTGCTGTTTGATCTACCTGAAACATTTTTTCCCCCCAGATTCTTACAAGTCATGCTTCCTCACTTTCTGATCTCTGACCGAATGATTAAAGGGTCAATTTATCAAAAGGACATATAACTGTTAATGTATATATGTTCCTAATAACAATGTTTCAGAATACAAAAGCAAAGATGATATAATTAAATGGAGAGACAAATGTACAATCATAGTTGGAGACCTTAACACTGTTCTCTTACTGATAGAAAACTAGATAAAAAATTAGTAAGGGACTACTTACATGCTGTTCACAGGGTTTAAAGTAAAAGGATGAATAAAGATACAGCCTGCAAAACTAATCCAGCATCAACATGCTTATGTATCAGATAAAGAAAATAAGATTCCTGGCAGTAAAACAGGGCGTTATATAACCATAGCAGGGCCAGTTCATCTTGGAGAAGTGTTTATGTGCCTCATAACACTTCTGACCACCAGAAGACAAAATTGACAGAACTAAGAGGAAAAAGAAAAACTCAAAGCCATTATTGGAGACTTTGACAGGATAAGTAGATGAAACGTGTGGGATGTTGCTAACAGCAGTAAACAGAAGAACATTTATAATCTCGAAATACATGTATTAGAGAAAAAAAGGTTGAAAATTGATAAGCTGTTCATACATCCTTAAGAAGTTAGAAAAGAAAAACTTGCCAAAGTAAATGAAAAATAAACACAAGCACAAAAAAGGTTCAAATATGCAGTAAGTGGAAAAAGAGGACATCTCAAAGAATGCTGTGGATTTAAAGAGGAGGACGTTTGAAACAATTTGCCAGAGAACTCAAGGCACACGGCTTCAGTGATGAGTACTACTCAAAATTCAAAAAATACCAATCTCTCCAAATTTCTACAGACCTTCGCTTTGGAGGTCAGAGAATTTACACTCACACTAAAGTCCACGGAAGGGTTCATGGCTATAGTAAGCTTAGCGTGTTGCCAAATGGATGAATGAAAAAGTTCCGTATTGTTTTAGTTTGCATTTTATTGACCACTAGTGATGCTGAGCGTCTTTTAATATCTAGCAGCCATTTTTCACTCTCATGTGTTCATAATCTTTACTTACTGCCTATTATTTTTCTCATTTATTTTTGTAAACTTTATGTTCTTAACATTAGTTTCCCATTACACTTGCTGTGTCTTCAGTTTCTTTTTTGACAGAATATGAAATTATTATAAATTAATTCTTTTTTTTTACATCTTTATTGGAGTATAAATGCTTTACAATGGTGTGTTAGTTTCTGCTTTATAACAGAGTGAATCAGTTATACCTATGTTCCCATATCTCTTCCCTCTTGTGTCCCCCTCCTTCCCACCCTCCCTATCCCACCCCTCCAGGAGGTCACAAAGCAGTGAGCTGATCTCCCTGTGCTATGCGGCTGCTTCCCACTAGCTATCTATTTTACGTTTGGTAGTGTATATATGTCCATGCCTCTCTCTTGCTTTGTCACAGCTTACCCTTCCCCCTCCCCATATCCTCAAGTCCACTCTCCAGTAGGTCTGTGTCTTTATTCCTGTTTTACCCCTAGGTTCTTCATGACATTTTTTTTCTTAAATTCCATATATATGTGTTAGCATACGGTATTTGTCTTTCTCTTCCTTCCTTCCTTCCTTCCTTCCTTCCTTCCTCCCTCCCTCCCTCCCTCCCTCCCTTCCTCCCTCCCTCCCTCCCTCCCTCCCTCCCCCCTCCCCCCTCCCTCCCCCCTCCCTCCCCCCCCTTCCTTCCTTCCTTTCTTTCTTTCTTTCTTTTTTGCGGTACGCAGGCCTCTCACTGTTGTGGCCTCTCCCATTGCGGAGCATAGGCTCCGGACGCGCAGGGCCAGTGGCTGTGGCTCATGGGCCCAGCTGCTCCGCAGCCTGTGGGATCTTCCCGGACCGGGGCACGAACCCGTGTCCCCTGCATCGGCAGGCGGACTCTCCACCTTTGCGCCACAAGGGAAGCCCTGTCTTTCTCTTTCTCACTTACTTCACTCTGTATGACAGACTCTAGGTCTATCCACCTCATTACAAATAGCTCAATTTCGTCTCTTTTTATGGCTGAGTAATATTCCATTGTATATATGTGCCACATCTTCTTTATCCATTCATCCAACGATGGACACTTAGGTTGTTTCCACTTCCGGGCTATTGCAAATACAGCTGCAATGAACATTGCGGTACATGACTCTTTTTGAATTATGTTCTTCTCAGGGTATATGCCCAGTAGTGGGATTGCTGGGTCATATGGTAGTTCTATTTGTAGTTTCTTAAGGAACCTCCATACTGTTCTCCATAGTGGCTGTACCAATTCACATTGCCACCAGCAGTGCAAGAGTGTTCCCTTTTCTCCACACCCTCTCCAGCATTTATTGTTTCTAGATTTTTTGCTGATGGCCATTCTGACTGGTGTGAGATGATATCTCATTGTAGTTTTGATTTGTATTTCCCTAATGATTAATGATGTTGAGCATTCTTTCATGTGTTTGTTGGCAGTCTGTATATCTTCTTTGGAGAAATGTCTGTTTAGGTCTTCTGCCCATTTTTGGATTGGGTTGTTTGTTTTTTTTGTTATTGAGCTGCATGAGCTGCTTATAAATCTTGGAGATTAATCCTTTGTCGGTTGCTTCATTTGCAAATATTTTCTCCCATTCTGAGGGTTGTCTCTTGGTCTTGTTTATGGTTTCCTTTGCTGTGCAAAAGCTTTGAAGTTTCATTAGGTCCCATTTGTCTATTTTTGTTTTTATTTCCATTACTCTAGGAGGTGGGTCAGAAAGGATCTTGCTGTGATTTATGTCATAGAGTGTTCTGCCTATGTTTTCCTCTAAGAGTTTGATAGTTTCTGGCCTTACATTTAGGTCTTTAATCCATTTTGAGCTTATTTTTGTGTCTGGTGTTAGGGAGTGATCTAATCTCATACTTTTACATGTACCTGTCCAGTTTTCCCAGCACCACTTATTGAAGAGGCTGTCCTTTCTCCACTGTACTTTCCTGCCTCCTTTATCAAAGATAAAGTGACCATATGTGCGTGGGTTTATCTCTGGGCTTTCTATCCTGTTCCATTGATCTATCTTTCTGTTTTTGTGCCAGTACCATACTGTGTTGATTACTGTAGCTTTGTAGTATAGTCTGAAGCCAGGGAGCCTGATTCCTCCAGCTCCATTTTTCGTTTTCAAGATTGCTTTGGCTATTCGGGGTCTTTTGTGTTTCCATACAAATTGTAAGTTTTTGGTTCTAGTTCTGTGAAAAATGCCAGTGGTAGTTTGATAGGGATTGCATTGAACCTGTAGATTGCTTTGGGTAGTAGAGTCATTTTCACAATGTTGATTCTTCCAATCCAAGAACATGGTATATCTCTCCATCTATTTGTATCATCTTTGATTTTTTTCATCAGTGTCATATAATTTTCTGCATACAGGTCTTTTGTCTCCTTAGGTAGGTTTATTCCTAGATATTTTATTCTTTTTGTTGCAATGGTAAATGGGAGTGTTTTCTTGATTTGACTTACAGAGTTTTCATCATTAGTGGATAGGAATGCAAGAGATTTCTGTGCATTAATTTTGTATCCTGCAACTTTACCAAATTCATTGATTAGCTCTAGTAGTTTCCTGGTAGCATCTTTAGGATTCTCTATGTATAGTATCATGTCATCTGCAAACAGTGACAGCTTTACTTCTTCTTTTCCAATTTAGATTCCTTTTATTTCCTTTTCTTTTCTGATTGCTGTCGCTAAAACTTCCAAAGCTATATTGAATAAGAGTGGTGAGAGTGGGCAACCTTGTCTTGTTTCTGATCTTAGTGGAAATGCTTTCAGTTTCTCACCATTGAGGACGATGTTGGCTGTGGGTTTGTCATATATGGCCTCTATTATGTTGAGGAAAGTTCCCTCTATGCCTACTTTCTGCAGGATTTTTATCATAAATGGGTGTTGAATTTTGTCAAAAGCTTTCTCTGCATCTATTGAGATGATCATATGGTTTTTCTCCTTCAGTTTTTTAATATGGTTTATCACATTGATAGATTTGCATATATTGAAGAATCCTTGCATTCCTGGAATAAACCCCACTTGATCATGGTGTATGATCCTTTTAATGTGCTGTTGGATTCTGTTTGCTAGTATTTTGTTGAGGATTTTTGCATCTATGTTCATCAGTGATATTGGCCTGTAGTTTTCTTTCTTTATGACATCCTTGTCTAGTTTTGGTATCAAGGTGATGGTGGCCTCGTAGAAGGAGTTTGGGAGTGTTCCTCCCTCTGCTATATTTTGGAAGAGTTTGAGAAGGATAGGTGTTAGCTCTTCTCTAAATGTTTGATAGAATTCGCCTGTGAAGCCATCTGTTCCTGGGCTTTTGTTTGTTGGAAGATTTTTAATCACAGTTTCAATTTCAGTGCTTGTGATTGGTCTGTTCATATTTTCTATTTCTTCCTGATTCAGTCTTGGCAGGTTGTGCATTTCTAAGAATTTGTCCATTTCTTCCAGATTGTCCATTTTATTGGCATAGAGTTGCTTGTAGTAATCTCTCATGATCTTTTGTATTTCTGCAGTGTCAGTTGTTACCTCTCCTTTTTCATTTCTAATTCTATTGATTTGAGTCTTCTCCCTTTTTTTCTTGATGAGTCTGGCTAGTGGTTTATCTATTTTGTTTATCTTCTCAAAGAACCAGCTTTTAGTTTTATTGATCTTTGCTATTGTTTCCTTCATTTCTTTTTCATTTATTTCTGATCTGATTTTTATGATTCCTTTCCTTCTGCTAGCTTTGGGTTTTTTTTGTTCTTCTTTCTCTAATTGCTTGAGGTGCAAGGTTAGGTTGTTTATTCGAGATGTTTCCTGCTTCTTAAGGTGGGCTTGTATTGCTATAAACTTCCCCCTTAGAACTGCTTTTGCTGCATCCCATACGTTTTGGGTCGTCGTGTCTCCATTGTCATTAGTTTCTAGGTATTTTTTTATTTCCTCTTTGATTTCTTCAGTGATCAATTCGTTATTAAGTAGTGTATTGTTTAGCCTCCATGTGTTTGTATTTTTTACAGATCTTTTCCTGTAATTGATATTTAGTTTCATGGCGTTGTGGTCAGAAAAGATACTTGATACAATTTCAGTATTCCTAAATTTACCAAGGCTTGATTTGTGACCCAAGATATGATCTATCCTGGAGAATGTTCCATGAGCACTTGAGAAAAATGTGTATTCTGTTGTTTTTGGATGGAGTGTCCTATAAATATCAATTAAGTCCATCTTGTTTAATGTATCATTTAAGCTTGTGTTTCCTTATTTATTTTCATTTTGGATGATCTGTCCATGGGTGAAAGTGGGGTGTTAAAGTCCCCTACTATGAATGTGTTACTGTTGATTTCCCCTTTTCTGGCTGTTAGTATTTGCCTTATGTATTGAGGTGCTCCTATGTTGGGTGCATAAATATTTACAATTGTTATATCTTCTTCTTGGATCGATCCCTTGATCATTATGTAGTGTCCTTCTTTGTCTCTTTTAATAGTCCTTATTTTAAAGTCTATTTTGTCTGATATGAGAATTGCTACTCCAGCTTTCTTTTGGTTTCCATTTGCATGGAATATCTTTTTCCATCCCCTTACTTTCAGTCTGTATGTGTCTCTAGGTCTGAAGTGGGTTTCTTGTAGACAGCATATATAAGGGTCTTGTTTTTGTATCCATTCAGCCAATCTGTGACTTTTGGTGGGGGCATTTAGTCCATTTACATTTAAGGTTATTATCGATATGTATGTTCCTATTCCCTTTTTCAAATTGTTTTGGGTTCGTTATTATAGGTCTTTTCCTTCTCTTGTGTTTCTTGCCTAGAGAAGATCCTTTAGCATTTGTTGTAAAGCTGGTTTGGTGGTGCTGAACTCTCTCAGCTTTTGCTTGTCTGTAAAGGTTTTAATTTCTCCATCAAATCTGAATGAGATCCTTGCTGGGTAGAGTAGTCTTGGCTGCAGGTTTTTCTCCTTCATCACTTTCAGTATGTCCTTCCAGTCCCTTCTGGCTTGTAGGGTTTCTGCTGAGAGATCAGCTGTTAACCTTATGGGGATTCCCTTATGTGTTATTTGTTGTTTTTCCCTTGCTGCTTTTAATATGTTTTCTTTGTATTTAATTTTTGACAGTTTGATTAATATGTGTCTTGGCGTATTTCTCCTTGGATTTATCCTGTATGGGACTCTCTGTGCTTCCTGGACTTGATTAACTATTTCCTTTCCCATATTAGGGAAGTTTTCAACTATAATCTCTTCAAATATTTTCTCAGTCCCTTTCTTTTTCTCTTCTTCTTCTGGAACCCCTATAATTCGAATGTTGGTGCGTTTAATGTTGTCCCAGAGGTCACTGAGACTGTACTCAGTTCTTTTCATTCTTTTTTCTTTATTCTCCTCTGCAGTAGTTATTTCCACTATTTTATCTTGCAGGTCACTTATCCGTTCTTCTGCCTCAGTTATTCTGCTATTCATCTCATCTAGAGTACTTTTAATTTCATTTATTGTGTTGTTCATCATTGCTTGTTTCATCTTTATTTCTTCTAGGTCCTTGTTAACTGTTTCTTGCATTTTGTCCATTCTATTTCCAAGATTTTGGATCATCCTTACTATCATTATTCTGAACTCTTTTTCAGGTAGACTGGCTATTTCTTCTTCATTTGTTAGGTCTTGTGCATTTTTATCTTGCTCCTTTATCTGCTGTGTGTTTTTTTTGTCTTCTCATTTTGCTTATCTTCCTGTGTTTGGGGTCTCCTTTTTGCAGACTGCAGGTTTGTAGTTCCCACTGTTTCTGATGTCTGTCTCCAGTGGCTAAGGTTGGTTCAGTGGGTTGTGTAGTCTTCCTGGTGTAGGGGACTAGTGCCTGTGTTGTGGTGGATGAGGCTGGATCTTATCTCTCTAGTGGGCAGGTTCACGTCTGATGGTGTGTTTTGGGGTGTCTGTGGCCTTATTATGATTTTAGGCAGTCTCTCTGCTAATGGGTGGGGTTGTGTTCCTGTTTTGCTAGTTGTTTGGCATAGGTTGTCCAGCACTGTGGCTTGCTGGTCGTTGAGTGAAGCTGGGTGCTGGTGTTAAGATGGAGGTCTCTGGGAGATTTTCGCTGTTTGATATTATGTGGAGCTGGGAGGTCTCTTGTTCACCAGTGTCCTGAAGTTGGCTCTCCTACCTCAGAGGCAGAGCCCTGACTCCTGGCTGGAGCACCAAGAGCCTTTAATCCACATGGCTCAGAATAAAAGGGAGAAAAAGTAGAGGGAATTAGTAGAAGTATGAGGAAAGAAGGAAAGGAGGGAAGGAAGGAAGGAAGGAAGAAAGAAAGAAGCAAAGAAGGAAAGAAGGCAAGAAGGAAAGAAAGGAGGGAGGGAGGGAGGGAGGAAGGAAGGAAGGAGGGAAAGAAGGAAAAAAGACAGAAAGAAAGAAGATACAGTAAAAATAAAATAAAGTATAATAAAGTTATTGAATTAAAAAATTCTTATTTAGAGGAAAAAAAAAAAAAAAGGACGGATAGAACCTTAGGACAAATGTTGGAAGCAAAGCTATACAGACAAAATCTTCCACAGAAGCATACACATACACCCTCCCTAAAAGAGGTAAAGGAGGAAAAATCATAAATCTTGCTGTCAGAGACCACCTCTTCAATTTCGGATGATTTGTTGCCTTTTGGGAGGTCTGAGGTCTTCTGCCAGCCTTCAGTAGGTGTTCTGTAGGAGTTGTTCCACGTGTAGATGTATTTCTGGTGTATCTGTGGGAAGGAAGGTGATCTCCGTGTCTTACTCTTCCGCCATCTTCAAGGTCCCCCTGTAAAGGTTTTAATTTCTCCATCAAATCTGAATGAGATCCTTGCTGGGTAGAGTAATCTTGGTTGCAGATTTTTCTCCTTCATCACTTTAAATGTGTCCTTCCAGTCCCTTCTGGCTTTCAGAGTTTCTTCTGAAAGATCAGCTGTTAACCTTATGGGGATCCCCTTGTGTGTTATTTGTTGTTTTTCCCTTGCTGCTTTTAATATGCTTTCTTTGTATTTAATTTTTGACAGTTTGATTAATATGTGTCTTGGCATATTTCTCCTTGGATTTAACCTGTATGGGACTCTCTGTGCTTCCTGGACTTGATTAACTATTTCCTTTCCCATATTAGGGAAGTTTTCAGCTATAATCTCTTCAAATATTTTCTCAGTCCCTTTCTTTTTCTCTTCTTCTTCTGGAACCCCTATAGTTCGAATGTTGGTGTGTTTAATGTTGTCCCAGAGGTCTCCGAGACTGTCCTCAGTTCTTTTCATTCTTTTTTCTTTATTCTGCTCTGCAGTAGTTATTTCCACTATTTTGTCTTCCAGGTCACATATCCGTTCTTCTGCCGCAGTTATTCTGCTGTTGATCCCATCTAGAGTGTTTTTAATTTCATTTATTGTGTTGTTCATCGTTGTTTGTTTCATCTTTTGTTCTTCTGGGTCCTTGTTAAATGTTTCTTGCATTTTGTCTGTTCTATATCCAAGATTTTGGATCATATTTACTATCATTATTCTGAATTCTTTTTCAGGTAGACTGCCTATTTCCTCTTCATTTGTTAGGTCTGGTGGTTTTTTCTTTTTTTCACATCTTTATTGGGGTATAATTGCTTTACAGTGGTGTGTTAGTTTCTGCTTTATAACAAAGTGAATCAGTTATACATATATATATGTCTCCATATCTCTTCCCTCTTCTATCTCCCTCCCTCCAATCCTCCCTATCCCACCCCTCTAGGTGGTCACAGACCACCTAGAGCTGATCTCCCTGTGCTATGTGGCTGCTTCCCAGTAGGTATCTACCTTACGTTTGGTAGTGTGTATATGTCCATGCCTCTCTCTGGCTTTGTCACAGCTCACCCTTCCCCCTCCCCATATCCTCAAGTCCGTTCTCCAGTAGGTCTGTGTCTTTATTCCTGTCTTACCCCTAGGTTCTTCATGACATTTTTGTCCTTAAATTCCATATATATGTGTTAGCATACGGTATTTGTCTTTCTCTTTCTGACTTACTTCACTCTGTAGGACAGTCTCTAGGTCTATCCACCTCATTTCAAATAGCTCAATTTCGTTTCTTTTTATGGCTGAGTAATATTCCATTGTATATATGTGCCGCAACTTCTTTATCCATTCATCCGATGATGGCACTTAGGTTGTTTCCATCTCCAGGCTATTGTAAATAGAGCTGCAATAAACATTTTGTTACATGACTCCTTATGAATTATGGTTTTCTCAGGGTATATGCCCAGTAGTGGGATTGCTGGGTCATATGGTAGTTCTATTTGTAGTTTTTTAAGGAACCTCCATACTGTTCTCCATAGTGGCTGTACCAATTTACATTCCCACCAACAGTGCAAGAGGGTTCCCTATTCTCCACACCCTCTCTAGCATTTACTGGTTGTAGATTTTTTGATTACGGCCATTCTGATCAGTGTGAGATGATATCTCATTGTAGTTTTGATTTGCATTTGCCTAATGATTAATGATGTTGAGCATTCTTTCATGTGTTTGTTGGCAGTCTGTATATCTTCTTTGGAGAAATGTCTGTTTAGGTCTTCTGCCCATTTTTGGATTGGGTTGTTTGCTTTTTTGTTATTGAGTTGCATGAGCTGCTTGTAAATTTTGGAGAGTAATCCTTTGTCAGTTGCTTCATTTGCAAATATTTTCTCCCATTCTGAGGGTTGTCTCTTGGTCTTGTTTATGGTTTCCTTCGCTGTGCAAAAGCTTTGAAGTTTCATTAGGTCCCATTTGTCTATTTTTGTTTTTATTTCCATTACTCTAGGAGGTGGGTCAGAAAGGATCTTGCTGTGATTTATGTCATAGAGTGTTCTGCCTATGTTTTCCTCTAAGAGTTTGATAGTTTCTGGCCTTACATTTAGGTCTTTAATCCATTTTGAGCTTATTTTTGTGTCTGGTGTTAGGGAGTGATCTAATCGCATACTTTTACATGTACCTGTCCAGTTTTCCCAGCACCACTTATTGAAGAGGCTGTCCTTTCTCCACTGTACACTCCTGCCACCTTTATCAAAGATAAGGTGACCATATGTGCGTGGGTTTATCTCTGGGCTTTCTATCCTGTTCCATTGATCTATCTTTCTGTTTTTGTGCCAGTACCATACTGTCTTGATTACTGTAGCTTTGTAGTATAGTCTGAAGTCAGGGAGCCTGATGCCTCCGGCTCCGTTTTTCAGTCTCAAGATTGCTTTGGCTATTCGGTGTCTTTTGTGTTTCCATACAAATTGTGAAATTTTTTGTTCTAGTTCTGTGAAAAATGCCAGTGGTAGTTTGATAGGGATTGCATTGAACCTGTAGATTGCTTTGGGTAGTAGAGTCATTTTCACAATGTTGATTCTTCCAATCCAAGAACATGGTATATCTCTCCATCTATTTGTATCATCTTTGATTTCTTTCATCAGTGTCTTATAATTTTTTGCATATAGGTCTTTGTCTCCTTAGGTAGGTTTATTCCTAGATATTTTATTCTTTTTGTTGCAATGGTAAATGGGAGTGTTTTCTTGATTTGACTTTCAGATTTTTCATCATTAGTGTATAGGAATGCAAGAGATTTCTGTGCATTAATTTTGTGCAACTTTACCACATTCATTGATTAGTTCTAGTAGTTTTCTGGTAGGATCTTTAGGATTTTCTATATATAATATCATGTCATCTGCAAACAGTGACAGCTTTACTTCTTCTTTCCCGATTTGGATTCCTTTTATTTCTTTTTCTTCTCTGATTGCTGTGGCTAAAACTTCCAAAACTATGTTGAATAAGAGTGGTGAGAATGGGCAACCTTGTCTTGTTCCTGATCTTAGTGGAAATGCTTTCAGTTTCTCACCATTGAGGACGATGTTGGCTGTGGGTTTGTCATATATGGCCTTTATTATGTTGAGGAAAGTTCCCTCTATGCCTACTTTCTGCAGGGTTTTTTTTTTTTTTTTTTAACATCTTTATTGGGGTATAATTGCTTTACAATGGTGCGTTAGTTTCTGCTTTATAACAAAGTGAATCAGTCATACATAAACATATGTTCCCATATGTCTTCCCTCTTGCGTCTCAGTCCCTCCCACCCTCTCTATCTCACCCTTCCAGGCTGTCACAAAGCACTGAGCCAATATCCCTGTGCCATGCGGCTGCTTCCCACTAGCTATCTACCTTACTACGTTTGTTAGTGTGTATATGTCCATGACTCTCTCTCGCCCTGTCACAGCTCACCCTTCCCCCTCCCCATAACCTCAAGTCCGTTCTCTAGGAGGTCTGCGTCTGTATTCCTGCCTTACCCCTAGGTTCTTCATGACATTTTTTTTTCTTAAATTCCATATATATGTGTTAGCATACAGTATTTGTCTTTTTCTTTCTGACTTACTTCACTCTGTATGACAGACTCTAGGTCTATCCACCTCATTACAAATAGCTCAATTTCGTTTCTTTTTATGGTTGAGTAATATTCCATTGTATATATGTGCCACATCTTCTTTATCCATTCATCCGATGATGGGCACTTAGGTTGTTTCCATCTACGGGCTATTGTAAATAGAGCTGCAATGAACATTTTGGTACGTGACTCTTTTTGAATTTTGGTTTTCTCAGGGTATATGCCCAGTAGTGGGATTGCTGGGTCATATGGTAGTTCTATTTGTAGTTTTTTAAGGAACCTCCATACTGTTCTCCATAGTGGCTGAACCAATTCGCATTCCCACCAGCAGTGCAAGAGTGTTCCCTTTTCTCCACACCCTCTCCAGCATTTATTGTTTCTAGATTTTTTGATGATGGCCATTCTGACTGGTGTGAGATGATATCTCATTGTAGTTTTGATTTGCATTTCTCTAATGATTAATGATGTTGAGCATTCTTTCATGTGTTTGTTGGCAGTCTGTATATCTTCTTTGGAGAAATGTCTGTTTAGGTCTTCTGCCCATTTTTGGATTGGGTTGTTTGTTTTTTTGTTATTGAGCTGCATGAGCTGCTTGTAAATTTTGGAGAGTAATCCTTTGTCGGTTGCTTCATTTGCAAATGTTTTCTCCCATTCTGAGGGTTGTATTTTAGTCTTGTTTATGGTTTCCTTTGCTGTGCAAAAGCTTTGAAGTTTCATTAGGTCCCATTTGTTTATTTTTGTTTTTATTTCCATTACTCTAGGAGGTGGGTCAGAAAGGATCTTGCTGTGATTTATGTCATAGAGTGTTCTGCCTATGTTTTCCTCTAAGAGTTTGATAGTTTCTGGCCTTACATTTAGGTCTTTAATCCATTTTGAGCTTATTTTTGTGTCTGGTGTTAGGGAGTGATCTAATTGCATACTTTTACATGTACCTGTCCAGTTTTCCCAGCACCACTTATTGAAGAGGCTGTCCTTTCTCCACTGTACACTCCTGCCACCTTTATCAAAGATAAGGTGTCCTTATGTGTGTGGGTTTATCTCTGGGCTTTCTATCCTGTTCCATTGATCTATCTTTCTGTTTTTGTGCCAGTACCATACTGTCTTGATTACTGTAGCTTTGTAGTATAGTCTGAAGTCAGGGAGCCTGATTCCTGCAGTTCCTTTTTTCGTTCTCAAGATTGCTTTGGCTATTCGGGGTCTTTTGTGTTTCCATACAAATTGCAAAAATTTTTGTTCTAGTTCTGTGAAAAATGCCAGTGGTAGTTTGATAGGGATTGCATTGAATCTGTAGATTCCTTTGGGTAGTAGATTCATTTTCACAATGTTGATTCTTCCAATCCAAGAACATGGTGTATCTCTCCATCTATTTGTATCATCTTTAATTTCTTTCATGAGTGTCTTATAATTTTCTGCATATAGGTCTTTTGTCTCCTTAGGTAGGTTTATTCCTAGATATTTAATTCTTTTTGTTGCAATGGTAAATGGGAGTGTTTTCTTGATTTCACTTTCAGATTTTCATCATTAGTATATAGGAATGCCAGAGATTTCTGTGCATTAATTTTGTATCCTGCCACTTTACCAAATTCATTGATTAGCTCTAGTAGTTTTCTGGTAGCGTCTTTAGGATTCTCTATGTATAGGATCATGTCATCTGCAAACAGTGACAGCTTTACTTCTTCTTTTCCGATTTGGATTCCTTTTATTTCCTTTTCTTCTCTGATTGCTGTGGCTAAAACTTCCAAAACTATGTTGAATAAGAGTGGTGAGAGTGGGCAACCTTGTCTTGTTCCTGATCTTAGTGGAAATGCTTTCAGTTTCTCACCATTGAGGACGATGTTGGCTGTGGGTTTGTCATATATGGCCTTTATTATGTTGAGGAAAGTTCCCTCTATGCCTACTTTCTGTAGGGTTTTTATCATAAATGGGTGTTGAATTTTGTCAAAAGCTTTCTCTGCATCTGTTGATTTGCTTCTTCTCCCTTTTTTCTTGATGAGTCTGGCGAATGGTTTATCAATTTTGTTTATCTTCTCAAAGAACCAACTTTTAGTTTTACTGATCTTTGCTATCGTTTCCTTCATTTCTTTTTCATTTATTTCTGATCTGATGTTTATGATTTCTTTCCTTCTGCTAACTTTGGGGTTTTTTTGTTCTTCTCTCTCTAATCGCTTTAGGTGCAAGGTTAGGTTGTTTATTCGAGATGTTTTCTGTTTCTTAAGGCAGGATTGTATTGCTATAAACTTCCCTCTTAGAACTGCTTTTGTTGCATCCCATAGGTTTTGGGTCGTCGTGTCTCCATTGTCATTTGTTTCTAGGTATTTTTTTATTTCCTCTTTGATTTCTTCAGTGATCACTTCGTTATTAAGTAGTGTATTGTGTAGCCTCCACGTGTTTGTACTTTTTACAGATCTTTTCCTGTAATTGATATCTAGTCTCATAGCATTGTGGTCGGAAAAGATACTTGATACAATTTCAGTTTTCTTAAATTTACCAAGGCTTGATTTGTGACCCAAGATGTGATCTATCCTGGAGAATGTTCCATGAGCACTTGAGAAAAATGTGTATTCTGTTGTTTTTGGGTGGAATGTCCTATAAATATCAATTAAGTCCATCTTGTTTAATGTATCATTTAAAGCTTGTGTTTCCTTATTTATTTTCATTTGGGATGATCTGTCCATGGGTGAAAGTGGGCTGTTAAAGTCCCCTACTATGAATGTGTTACTGTCAATTTCCCCTTTTCTGGCTGTTTGTATTTGCCTTATGTATTGAGGTGCTCCTATGTTGGGTGCATAAATATTTACAATTGTTATATCTTCTTCTTGGATCGATCCCTTGATCATTATGTAGTGTCCTTCTTTGTCTCTTCTAATAGTCTTTATTTTAAAGTCCATTTTGTCTGATATGAGAATTGCTACTCCACCTTTCTTTTGGTTTGCACTTGCATGGAATATCTTTTTCCATCCCCTTACTTTCAGTCTGTATGTGTCTCTAGGTCTGAAGTGGGTCTCCTGTAGACCGCATATATATGGGTCTTGTTTTTGTATCCATTCAGCCAATCTGTGTCTTTTGGTGGGAGCATTTAGTCCATTTACATTGAAGGTAATTATCGATATGTATGTTCCTATTCCCATTTTCTTAATTGTTTTGGGTTCGTTATTGTAGGTCTTTTCCTTCTTTTGTGTTTCTTGCCTAGAGAAGTTCCTTCAGCATTTGTTGTAAAGCTGGTTTTGTGGTGCTGAAGTCTCTCAGCTTTTGCTTGTCTGTAAAGGTTTTAATTTCTCCATCAAATCTGACTGAGATCCTTGCTGGGTAGAGCAATCTTGGTTGCAGGTTTTTCTCCTTCATCACTTTAAATATGTCCTGCCAGTCCCTTCTGGCTTGCAGAGTTTCTGCTGAAAGATCAGCTGTTAACCTTATGGGGATTCCCTTGTGTGTTATTTTTTGTTGTTTCCTTGCTGCTTTTAATATGCTTTCTTTGTATTTAATTTTTGACAGTTTGATTAATACGCCTGGCAGTGGCGGGCGTATTTCTCCTTGGATTTATCCTGTATGGGACTCTCTGTGCTTCCTGGACTTGATTAACTATTTCCTTTCCCATATTAGGGACGTTTTCAACTATAATCTCTTCAGATATTTTCTCAGTTCCTTTCTTTTTCTCTTCTTCTTGAACCCCTATAATTCGAATGTTTGTGCGTTTAATGTTGTCCCAGAGGTCTCTGAGACTGTCCTCAGTTCTTTTCATTCTTTTTTCTTTATTCTGCTCTGCAGTAGTTATTTCCACTATTTTATCTTCCAGGTCACTTATCCATTCTTCTGCCTCAGTTATTCTTCTATTGATCCCATCTAGGGTATTTTTAATTTCATTTATTGTGTTGTTCATCATTGTTTGTTTCATCTTTAGTTCTTCTAGGTCCTTGTTAAATGTTTCTTGCATTTTGTTTATTCTATATCCAAGATTTTGGATCATATTTACTATCATTATTCTGAATTCTTTTTCAGGTACAGTGCTTATTTCCTCTTCATTTGTTAGGTCTGGTGGGTCTTTATCTTGCTCCTTCATCTGCTGTGTGTTTCTCTGTCTTCTCATTTTGCTTATCTTACTGTGTATGTGGTCTTCTTTTTGCAGGTCACAGGTTCGTAGTTCCCGTTGTTTTTGGTGTCTGTCCCCAGTGGCTAAGGGTGGTTCAGTGGGTTGTGTAGGGTTCGTGGTGGAAGGGACTAGTGCCTGTGTTCTGGTGGATGAGGCTGGGTCTTGTCTTTCTGGTGGGCAGGTCCACGTCTGGTGGTGTGTTTTGGGGTGTCTTTGGCCTTATTATGATTTTAGACAGCCTCTCTGCCAATCGGTGGGGTTGTGTTCCTGTGTTACTAGTTGTTTGGCATAGGGTGTCCAGCACTGTAGCTTGCTGGTCGTTGAGTGAAGCTGGTTGCTGGTGTTAAGATGGAGATCTCTGGGAGATTTTCACCGTTTGATATTATGTGGAGCTGGGAGGTCTCTTGTGGACCAGTGTCCTGAAGTTGGCTGTCCCACCTCAGAGACACAGCAGTGACTCCTGGCTGCAGCACCAAGATCCTTTTATCCACACGGCTCAGAATAAAAGGCAGAAAAAGTAGAAAGAATTAGTAGAAGTAGAAAGAAAGAAGGAAGGAAGGAAGGAAAGAAAGAAGGAAAGAAAAGAAAGAAAAGTGGGAGGGAGAGAGGGAGGGAGGGAGGAAGGAGGGAAGGAAGGAAAAAAGAAAGAAGATAAAGGAAAATAAAATAAAGTAAGATAAAATTTAATGAAGTTATTAACATGAAAAATAATTATTAAGAAAATATAAAACGGATGGATAGAACCATTTGCTTCCACAAATGGTGGAAGCAAAGCTATACAGACAAAATCTCACACAGAAGCATACACATACACACTCACAAAAAGAGGAAAAGGGGAAAAAATCATAAATCTTCCTCTCAGAGTCCACCTCCTTAATTTGGGATGATTCGTTGTCTATTCAGGTATTCCACAGATGCAGGTGCATCAAGTTGATTGTGGAGCTTTAATCCGCGGCTTCTGAGGCTGCTGGGACAGGTTTCCCTTTCTCTTCTTTGTTCTCACAGCTCCCAGGGGCTCAGCTTTGGATTTGGCCCCGCCTCTGCGTGTAGGTCGCCGGAGGGCGTCTCTTCGTCGCACAGACAGGACGGGGTTAAAGGGGCCACTGATTCTCGGGCTCTGGCTCACTCAAGCCAGCGGGAGGGAGGGGCACGGAGTGCGGGGCGGGCCTGCACGGCAGAGGCCGGCGTGACGTTGCACCAGCCTGAGGCGCGCCGTGCGTTCTCCCGTAGGAGTTGACCCTGGATCCTGGGACCCTGGCAGTGGCGGGCTGCACAGGCTCCCAGGAGGGGACGTGTGGAGAGTGACCTGTGCTCGCACACAGGCTTCTTGGTGGCGGCAGCAGCAGCCTTAGCGTCTCATGCCCGTCTCTGGGGTCCGCGCTTTTAGCTGCGGCTCGCGCCCGTCTCTGGAGCTCCTTTAAGCAGGGCTGTTAATCCCCTCTCCTCGCGCACCAGGAAGCAAAGAGGGAAGAAAAAGTCTCTTGCTTCTTCGGCAGGTGCAGACTTTTCCCCGGACTCCCTCCTGGCTAGCCGTGGCGCACTAACCCCTGCAGGCTGTGTTCACGCCGCCAAACCCAGTCCTCTCCCAGCGCTCCGACCAAAGCCCGAGCCTCAGCTCCCAGCCCCGCCCGCCCCGGCGGGTGAGCAGACAAGCGTCTCGGCCTGGTGAGTACCGGTCGGCCCTGATCCTCTGTGCGGGAATCTCTGTGCGGGAATCTCTCCGCTTTGCCCCCCGCACCCCTGTAGCTGTGCTCTCCTCCGCGGCTCCAAAGCTCCTCCCTCCGCCACCCGCAGTCTCCGCCCGCAAAGGGGCTTCCTAGTGTGTGGAAACCTTTCCTCTTTCACAGCTCCCTCCCACTGGTGCAAGTACCGTCCCTATTCTTTTGTCTTTGTTCTTTCTTTTTTCTTTTGCCCTACCCAGGTACGTGGGGGGTTTCTTGCCTTTTGGGAGGTCTGAGGTCTTCTGCCAGCGTTCAGTAGGTGTTCTATAGGAGTTGTCCCACGTTTAGATGTATTTCTGGTGTATCTGTGGGGAGGAAGTTGATCTCTGCGTCTTACTCTTCCGCCATCTTCCCCTCGTCTTCTAAATTTATTATTAATAATTTTTTTGTTTTGTCTTTTAAAGAATGACTTCACTTTTCCAACAATGTAACATGTATTCTTCTAATTTTATATTTCATTATGTTTATACCCTTGATCCATGTGAAGTTTGTTAATATTGTGAGGGAGTTAACTTGTTTTCTCCAAATGTGGCCAACTGTCTCAACACCGTTTTTTTTTTTAGAACAGAGACTCCTACTGATAAGAAACGGCATCTCTATCGTATATTTACCTACATACAGCGACCAGTCTCTGGGCTCTATACTGTTCTTCTGATGTATTTAGCCATTGCTATGTAAGTACTCTATAGTACTCACCAGTATGTTATAAAATGTTTTTAGAAGTCTTTTTTTTCTATAACATTTCCATTATTGTACATCTTATCTTCCAAATGCATCCTACTTTTTGGATTTGCACTGGAATTGTAATAATGCTGGGGCAGGAATTGATGTATAGTACTGGGCTTTCCTTTTCTAGGTTCATGTCATGCCTCCCCTTTTCCAGGTCTTTTGTATCTTTTCGTAAAACTTTGCAGTTTCTTCACAAACGTCTTTCACACTTCATGTTAGGTGTAATCCTACTTTATAATCATTATTGGTTATTGTAAATGGGGATTGAAAAAAATTGGTTATTAGTGTGAATGGAAGTTATTGATTTTTGTATGTCGCAGCCATCTGACTGAGCTTTTTTACTCATTACAAGAGCTGGTTGGTAGATTCATCTGGGCTTTCCCTATAGATGGTCAAATTGGCTGAAAATGTTTTACCCCTTCTATTCCACTAGTGATGCCTAAATTCTTAGAATGGGTAGTGGGCCTACTTAGTTTGTTCTGATTTTAATTCTTTTAATATCTCACCATGAAGTAAGATGTATCACAGTGGGATTGTATGCAATAACTTCAAATAACTTTGGGACATTTACTTTGCCTAGAGGTTTTACTTTTCCTTCAGGTTTTCTCATGAATGTGGGCTGAAACTTATCCTATGCAAATTTATCAAACAGCATCTACTAAGTTAATCATGTTTTTTTTACTTTGCTAATATAATTAGTAGCATAGGTTTTTCTAATCACTCATTTTGTTTCTGGTATACTTTAAAAATTGTATAGTATTGTATTTACTATAATATTTCATGTAGTTTATTACCTGGGTTTTAAGTATCATACTTGCATTGCTTATCAACTATTAACAATCTATTAAAACCATGATTATTCTAATGCAAAAAGTATAACCTTGTTAAGCCAGGCAGAAGTCCACATTATTCTCATGCATGTTTTTGGAGAAGTGGGGATGAGCAGTGGTAGCATAATTTAGGACTCACTTAGATTTGGCCTGTATTTGCCATGGAGCTGTCAGAAAACCTTAAGCAGGACAAACCCCTCTTGGCTTCAAACTGAAAATCTAGAAAATGGGTCATTGAGAGGATAAATGTTAACAGGCTGGGAACAGTGTCAACTACTGTATAAACGTTAGAAATTATTAAATTGCACGTCAGGTAATTTTATATTTAACAGCAATTATGAATGAAGATACAATATAAACACATGAAAATCTCCAAAGCCATGTAAAACCCGAAGGCATTAAAATTTATTAAATGATGCAATAACAACAGAATTCTTTATTTACAATAGCATTATTTAACATCAAATAAGCAAATAGCATCAGCAAAGCAATATTAACTTGCATAAATGTATTTAAAATTTCTCTGAATATATCTACCTTTTGCATAAACTGCTCACACTAGAAATACAAACATCAATGCAGGTGAACAAAGTGATGTTTGGAGTCAACTCCATTTTGAAAATAAATCACAACCTGAAACACTGTAAGCTTTCTCCTGAAGAACCATAGTTAATATATTGCTTAATTTTACCCTTGTATAATCTTTTCATATACACACATCTCAGATGCAACTTCATGAGGAACTGTACAAATAAAACCCACAAATGGCATAAGAAAAAAAAAAGACAGTTAAATGTTTGAAGAAATGTATCATCATCACCATTCGACAACATAAAGGTTAAGTGATGATGCACTTATTCAAAAAATTGTACACAGTTCACTATACAAATATAATACATCGGACAGCTATGTAGGAATATACAAGACTTAAAAACAGATCTAAGGCATTATGCTAGATTTTAGCATTTTGAGGTTCTTGCACATAGCTTTTACCTGTAGTAAGAAACTTAAAAGATTTCGTTTTAGTCTATAAAGAAACACCAGGGAGAAAATTCTAATTAAAATCGAAGCCACTACAGTAATTTTCTTTTGTGCAGAGAATGCTTTGCTCTTAGGCAGCATACTACCATACAAATACTAGAAAATTTTAAATTCACACCAACAATTAATGGCTTAAGTTGCATTTCAAAATTGATTGTGTATCTTTGGGTTCTGCAAGGGGATCTGTGCCACCCATTTCAGGTGTTAAGCCCATAGGAACTCCGTTTTTAAACACATTAAAAACTGCATTATATAAACTGCAAAAACATTGCTTTCAATTGTTACAGGCCGTAAGAGATACATGTGGGAGGGGGCATTTTCTTCTTCGAGTTCAACGAATTCATTGCAGGAAAACAGCTCACTTCACTTTTTCAACTTACCACATCACATGAACACGTAGATGAGTTTCACAACCAAGTTAATGTATGTATGTATGTATGTATACTTTTCACATTATGTGTTTTTCACATTTAGTAATATAAGTAAAACACTGATTATTTGTTCTATTAAACGAAAACCAAGTACTCAGTCTAACAAGTTTATTGTATACAGCATGAGAAATACTGATCATGGAGGGATTGATTTGGCTTTTGCTTCTATCATGATCAATGTGATAAGAGGATTCCTTCACTGACTTTTCTTCTCTTAATTAGGTGTAAATCCACGACCTGATCTGAGCCGTAGGAGAACTGATCATCTCTTTTCCTTCAAAACGGTAACGATCATGAATTATTCCAAATTACCAGTATCACAGGTTTGCAGATTTGTCTGAATGGGGACCGACAGTAGAACACAGTGGGCGGAGGAATAAACAAGAAAAGGTACACCGGTATTTTTGGACAGTGTTCTAGTGAAAAGGGACTTAAAACAAACAAATCCAGCTTAAACTCCATTTCTCTTCTGTGCTGTGTGAAGTTAAAGTCATTCTAATTCACGCGTTTCTAAAGATCGACTTGGAACTGGTCACGTTACACTGTGTATGACATAAGCCTTGTGGTGCCGGTGAGGACACGGAGTTCAGGGCCAACATCTGCCCGTGTTTTTCTGTCACAGTTGGGCGACCCAATGGTTCGGTTGAGAAAAGCAGAGCCTTTCAAGAGGGACGTGTGAACTGGTGGCCCCAAGAAGTGCTGTCCCTCGGCCACCTCCCTGTAGTGAGACCCCCTCAAGTGGAAAAAAGTAGCGAAATGCAAATTTTCCGAAAGTTTCTTTAGTATGGGGCCACACTTTCAGACTGCTTACCATTCATCCTTGGGCTATATCTCTTTCTATACTCCCACAATCTGTACATATAGAGAGAGACATCCGTATAAATAGGGGTAGTCTGTATATTTTTCACCCTGCCACAAATAAGGACTCAAATTTCAAGGAAAAACCTCTCTGTTCCTAAAAAGCCTGGCTAATGAGATATAAAATGGTTTGCTTTTTAGACATCAAAAAGACATCATTCTGAAATTTAGGTAAGAAAGTATGTGTATTAGGGGTTGGGGAGAAATTGCTCAAAAAAGGTCACCAGTTTCTTGGTATTACAGTTGTCTGGAACTGATGCCAATTAAGAGAAGATTGTCCCCCACCTGCTTAGTAACGCGCAGTCTTCCTAAGGTTCATTACGAAAGAATATAAACGTACAAAAATCAAGAATCGGTTTCTATAGCGGCTGCATATCACATAGATTAGATAAGTGACTTGTGAGCAGAATCACAAGGTTTAGAAAATAAAAAGTCTTAAGTCTACAAATTAGGTCTAATCGAGGCCGTGACAGCCTTTACAAAACACCTTTAGGAGACATTGCTATGAAGATATCTAATTTTAATACTGAAGTACCTCATTTTGGAGTCAATTCCACAATATGTATACCTCACAAAAATTATACAATTAAAACACTTAAGTTCTCAACTTAAATTATTGCTTGTTTACATATAAATTGGATTTTATGTACCTTACAAAACTCCGGCTTAGTCAGCACTGCTAAAAAACAAAATAAAAAACACATGGTGGAGGTGAAATCTGTCGTGATGTCTGCTGTCAATTTTAAGCACACTATTATTTTCTCCTGTTTGGTGGACCAGTGTTGCTGGGGAAGAGAATGAATATGCTTTCAAAGCAGGTGTCCAAAGTCTGATGGGTATCAAGTCCTAACTTTGCTCCTCTCCTTGCCAGTAAATGCCTTTTTCTGAAATTTAAGAGTTAGCAATTGGTAAGTGGCTGGCAAAACACGTAAGGAAACAATATAGGGCTTACCTGGTTTCTGTTGCTTTTATTTAAAAAAAAAAAAAAAAAGACATGAGAGTGGGGAGAACAGGGGAAGGCAGAGGGGAAGGGAAGAGGTGGGGCCAGATTCAAGAGGAGGTGCTGATTCAGGCTGTCTGATCGATCTAAGCGAATCTGGAAATGAAAACTATTTCTTCTTGAGTCATGATTTGGGTGAACTAGTTTGGTTTGAATCAGAAAAAAAAAAAAAAGAGGAAAAAGTACTTGTTACTGTTAACAGCCCTCCCACAGGCTCCTTTTCATCTGTTCAGTAACTGGAAACGCTTTCCAACATGGTCTTGAGAGCTTTCTACAAAGATACAACTACGATTTCTTGGTCTTCACTTCTTGGGTGTCTCTCTGTACACAGGGCGCGGTCCATGGTGTCTCCCCTGCTTTTATCCCAAATGAAGGCTTAGCTTAAAACATCTGTTGTTTGATATATATATATTTTTAAATTCTTTTCTTCCCCCCAGAAGAAATCTTACTCTTTTGGGCTGGACTGGTTAGCCAGGGAAAACAAAGCAAGAAACCAGTGTCTGGAACCAGACAGGAACAGAACGAGAGCATGGGTGTTTTCCTTAAATACATACATTTAGATACATTCAATCTGACACGGGTATGAAGTCTGCCTGTCAACATTTACTTTGCAGGAGAGATCTAAGTTGCACTAAGGTGAATGCAGTGAACAGACTGACAGTTGTCCGGACGCGAGCTGCAGCCCGTCTATCAACACAAGAGGCAGCTCCTCCTGCAGCAGCCGAGGGGACTCCACCGGGGGAGCGGGGCCCAGGCCCGTCTGCCCATCTTGCTCTGGCGGGACTGGATGGCAGGTCGGTTGGGTCAAAACAAATAGACGCAGCTCTCCAGACTGGTGAGCATCTTGAGCAAGTGAGCCCAGTCAGCTGAAGAAAGAAGCAGCCAGCTACCTTCAGCGTCAGCAGTATTTCTGCAGGAAAACAGAGAGGGCGTGGTGTCATGGCGTGGAATTTCTGTAAGATCATCATGAGGCCCATCACAAAGACATCAGACCACGTGGCCGGTTTAAATAATACCAATCACAAGGGCTGCATCCGGATGAGTTACGCTTGATTTTTTTTTAAATTAATTAATTAATTTTATTTTTTACGCTTGATTTTGATGCAGATGAGCAGATGGCATTGATCCTAACTGAACGCAGAGTGGTTCCCACAGCCGGCAGATCCTGCACGCGACTCCGAAGGCACAGGCTGCAACGGATTTCCCATCCCTCCTTCTCAGTGACTGCTGCTCTCTTACCAGTGACACCTGCCTCCGCAACAGAGATCACTGAGGTACCTGTGAGATACCCAGCTGCTGGACTGCCTGCTCTTTGACAGCGTCCAATCCAGAAGGGGTCACTGTTTTCTTCATCTCTCCTCACACCATCCAGTACAAACCCACTTCCTAAAAACGTCCCCTCTTGACTCTCCCTTACTGCCACACTCCCATGGAGAACCACAGGCTTCTCCCCAGCTTCTGCAGGCTAAATCAACTGGGGTTTTTGTCATCATCACCGTCATCGTCATTATCATCAACTCAAAGCTGATTTGAGTTAGTGTTCAATTTCCAAAACACTAGATAATAGAATTACAACTGTACTTTCTTTATACGTGTCACGTGGCTGAGCAGTAAACTTTAATATACTGAAATACATGTGTAGTAACAGTACGATTAAGTCCTTATGAAAGGAAGAATCTTTCGGTTAGATAAAATAACTGCCCTTCTCTAGGTTTTGGTAAATCCGTGGTTGTATATTCTAGCTCTGCTTAAAGCAAGATCCAATTTTAATCTCCATTCCAGGATAAATGGAACACGATTCAATGTATAATGGATCACAGTGGTTTCTAGTTCAAATAGAACCTGATCACCAATAAAAGTTCTGAGAACAGCTCTTCGCTTCACAGCAGCAGCAGGGTATGTTACAGAGGCAGGACGAACACGACGGAAGCCTCCCTGTGCGCACACCGGGAGCACGGTGACAAATGCAGAGTGATTTCCAGGTATTGTTCGTGAATTAGGAGGGATACACTGCACGTATTATTCTCTAAACTTTAGAGTCTAAAGGAAACCACCAGCGTGTCTGTGACAGACTGTTCGCTGGCTTTAACATTCAGCATAACCAATAGATGGAGAAGCCAGATTCAAGAGGGGGACTGGAAAAAAGCAGGAAGTGAGAGGTGTGTAAATGGCCCGGGCTAGACGGTGACAGAGAGACGCCTCACCACGGATCCGAAAGGCACTTGGATGGAGAGAACACCCTATGTTTACCTAAAGTTGCCTTTTGTGACCTTAGTGCTCATCTTTCCAATTCAGGTTTCTTCAGCCCCCCCCGCCGGCACCCCGACGTGTGTGAACATCTGGTTCCGCTGGCCGCCTGCCTGCATCTCTCCACCCTGTGCTGCGCCAGTCGAGCCCACCTGGCAGGGCTGGGCCCCTCCTGTGCTGCTGCTCGGGGTGGTCCCCCTCTTGGCCTCCGATATATTCCACCACTGCTAGCTGTGTGACCTGGGGTAAAGTGCCCAGTCTTCAGAGATTCAGTCTCCCTGTCTAAACATGCGGGGGAGGCCTAAATATCTACCACGGGCCCGCACGGTCCGTGGTGCATCAGAGGCCAAAAGGTGCGTTCCCTCCCCTCACTCAGGGGGCTTCCTCCATGCTGAGATGAGGCCCCCCGCCCCTGCCCGAGGGAGGACTCTACTAAGTATGCAGCTGAGTCTTCACTGCCTGTCCCAGAGTATGTTTAAGTATCTTTTCCTTCCCTTTAGGACCTACAGAGAGAGAAAGGAATGGCCCCAAAGAATGAAGTAGTATGTTCCTTTTTGGCCTGCATTTCCAGCGCTACCTGCATGAACCCTTGAAGAAGTCTCACAAGAGCCCCGGGCTGCCTTGGGAGAGGTGGGTGGTATATGGTGCAGGGCCGACAGCAGCCAGGATCGGCCCGCCGGGGTTCACCTTCTGTGCTGCAGGACCTCGGGCGAGTCAGTAAACTCTCCGAACAGTGGATCTGCCGTGCGCGCTGGGCTGCGGTTTCAGTGAGCTGCTCCAAATAAAGCTCTAAGCAGAGAATCAGGCCTGCGCTAAACGCTCAATACAGGTGGGTGGTTTCTGCACCAGACCGTGGGCCACCCACGTGCTCCGCTTTACAGAAGGCGAGTCTTTCCTTCCTGGAGGTAACGTGGTGGCAGAAGAAAGGACCTAATACAAAGGCCGCTCACTTTCTGGGGCTCTCGGAAGACAGCAGCGCAAGGCTGGGCTGCCGGCTCTGCCCGGGGAAGTGCTTCCCAGGGCCTCATCCCGCCCCCGGCTGCGCTAGGTTACCCGGCAGTGGGGGGAGGGAGGCCCGGTCTCCTCGCGCGCGGGATCCGTGGAGCGAAATGCGAGCCTGGCCGCCTACACGCACTTCTTCCCCCCAGAGAGACACCACACGCTCAGAGGGTAAGCTCCCGGCACTTCTGGGTTAGAACGGGCTGTCCCCTGTGGGAGCCTAGTGGGCGCCGATGCCATCGTTCCTCTGGGAGGTGCCGTCCGGGTTTGAAGGCCCTGCTTCTGCGCACAGGCCGCCCCTGTGTGCAGGGCCGCAGCGGAGGGCAGGGCAGGCCCCGCGGCCTTCCAGCCTCCATCGATGGCGCATTTAGAGTCTAGACCCTTGGTCAGTAATGCAATATACTCCATCTTCTGTTAGACCGACTACATCCGTACGTTAACCGTTCAGATGACGTGCACATCTGGGTTCGTACGCAAAACATCCAAGGGACTCCCCCCACCCTGCCCCCCAAAGCCTCGGCGCCACACCATGACCGTGACCGTGGTTCTTCAAACGAGACAAGCCACACACTGCGTCGTTAAAATCTGGATCAAATTTATGCTATTGGTTTTTGAACTTGAATGCTAATAATACTAACAAAATGATCCACGATCCACTGTTGTGTAGGAAATTCCACATCATCCCTACCTTTTTCTCCACTGAGAGAGGACTTCCGCTTTAGAAGAGAATTACCTGCTGCTCAGGACTGTAACTGCCCCACCTTCAGAGGGCCCGGTTCACCTGTGCCAGGTCGCTCAGGGCCCTCCTGGTCCCTCTGGCACACCTGCCGCCAGGCTCCCAACTCAGGTGGCTTCTAAGCACTGATTGTTCTACTGTTTCAAGATCTGGCTGAACACGGTAATATCACTCTTCTTCGAACAAGTGTTTAAGGTAATAAGCAAATGGTGGCCTAACTAAAATGAAATATAGAAAAACACTTAGAGTAAACTTAGACTTAATTAAGGGAGAGAGAGCAACTATAAGTTAGTTCCTCTCCATCCTTCTGAAAAGGCAGGCAGCATGATTCAGAAAAAGCAAAACTGATCAGCTTGCCCTCACACGACTAATTCCTTGCTACTTGATTTTCTGCTTGGCTATAACAGTTTCACTCCAGGGCAGAATTAGTGTTCTTAATTCACACACCACTATCAGCTCAGCTGAAATGAGCTTAGAGAAAAAATTATTCACACAAAAACCACTGTATGTCCGATAAAATGAGAAGACATTTAAAAAATATCAAAAGTATTACACAACTCTCTTCAATCTGCAGGCGGACACATCTATGCCCATTTTAGTCTACAGAACGTCACACTCACTTTACTACCGCATTCATGGCTTGCTTCTCTGCTGTCTCTTACCCGTGGTGCGTCTCCCTCCTGCTTAATCATATCCATTCCAGGCAGCTGGCTTGGGAAAAGGCTGCCTCCTCTGAGAGCAGGATCGTTAACCTGAGGGCGGCAGGACAGCACAGGGGCTTTATTCAGTGAGACATCCAGAAGCGTACGGGAAATAACCACCCATTAACCTGCTTCTTTGGTTCTAGGAGTAGAATTATGGGGAGAAAGGACTACATAAAAACGGCCACTTCCCTTATCTATTCTTCCATGCATACGTTCTGGGGGGAGTGTGAAGGAACATGAAAATAAATCCTTATAATACACTCGCTGCCTTCACAATTAAATTTTTTTTTTTTGTATACTGTAGAGAAATTCAACAGAGATGGTAATATTAGAAACATTCTTATGCCTTAACGTGTTCACTTTTTTCAGTGCAAATGAGATCAATGATTCCTGATGTCTGTTACTTTAGGCAAGTTATTGATTAGCAAGAGCAGGTGTGAATACCCCAAACGAGGCAGGATCTTGTGAATCTTTTCTAAGTGATCTATTCTTGGCATCTCTACATTTCTTTTACAAATTCCACTTCCCCTAGAAAGCAAGGCAGGAGCTGCTGGCGGTCCACTCTGGTAGAAAGTTCAGCATCTACACTACATTTTCTCCACTGAAAAGATGAAAGTCTATTTTTCTTTATGTTTAATTTATACAAATAAGCATTTGGCCACCAGAGAAGTACAATCAGTTCAACCAGAGAAGTGCAAATTACTATTTCACCCACGCATAAAGCCTTCTTATGTTGCAAAGTGCTTTTATTTTCTCATGCATCACTTTGCATTTTTATTAATAATCTTTTTACAGAATAATACACTGAGGCCTGGTAAAATTTAGTAAGTTTTCACACAGATTGTCCTTTACCAACAGCAGGACTCAGCAGACCTTTCCCCATTCTCACAGTCACGGGCTAATGGAACTTTATGCTGCTGTCAGTGACACTCGGTTGATTTGTTTAGACTTTCCATGCCTCAGTTTCTCCAAATTTGAAGTAAGATTCAGGGTCCTTGCCCCATTAACACTTTGCCTGAACTAGTGAGGTGGCAGAGTGCCCAGCATTTTGTGCCCTTTAAAAATAAGGTCTTTAATACAGTTTAAAAATTATTAACCAATATCTTTACCCATCATAGATTTCTGAATCCCAGGCTGGCTACCTACGCATCAAGTGCTTTGAGTCTCTTTGCCACCAAGTGAAGCTGGCATGTACTTAGGGATGGCAGAATCATTTCAGTATTATTCAACACAAAACAGAATTATTAAAAAAAATATACAGACCAAAAAAAAAAAAAAAAAAAAGTCATGGTATCCATATCCCAGAGATGACGAAGAGTAGTTTTTGGATACCCTGTGTCAGTCTCCTTGCACACGTGAACGATCATTTAAAGCTAACTGGATGGCAGGTAGTCTGGCCTTTGCTTTTCATCTGGTTTTATGTTTAGAAAAAAATCAGTTCTTAAAAATCCAAAAATAAAACTATTTAAAAAAATACCTTTCACCACTCCGTTTTAAGAGATTCATTTTATGTATCGCCAAATCCCTCAAATAAGAGAAAAATTCAGAAGACAAGAAAATTAAGAAATATTTTAAAAGATCTTTGAGCAGTCAGGGATCCTTTCATGTTTACTTCGTCATTATCAAGTATTTCTGTTAATCACACCAACACAAGTGATGGTAAGGTGAAAAAAACTCTTCAAAATAAATGTGGGAGTTGATGGCATACGTTAAGCACATGGAAAGACACATTTAATGCAAAAATAGACAAGAAGTTACAATCAGAAGCCCGCAGGGGGCTTCTCCTTGGGGTGCTTACCTGCTCGGGACCCATGGAGGACAGCCCTGACGTAGGCACGGAGGTCACTGAGGTCATGCTGATCTGTCCAGTCATCTGGTTCATGTTGCTCATCCCACCTGTGTTGGTCGCCATGGATACATTGATGTTCATATTGTTATTGTACATGCTGGTGTTTGCTTGCTGTCCGAAGTGTGGAGGGGACTGCTGCGAAAACATGCTAGAAACACAGTGAAAGATGAAAATGTCAGAGCCCTCGGGCAAACAGGCAGGCAGTTTTGAGCACTGGTTTCTCAAGCATTTCCTTCAGAATGAATAAATCTAGGCTGAGAGAATCCGGGTGGGACACCAGGAGGTGGTGAGGTCAGAAACAGTGGGGGAGGAAGCCCTTGGCGAAGCTGCGGGGGCCACCGCGCTCTGTCCTTTTCCCCACATTCCCGTGAAGGTCTGGAAGGACACGTCCCACTGTCATGTCTGTACCAGACAAGGCTTCTGTTTGCTTTCAAACAAACTGATAGAGGGTGGCTTCTAGGCCACTGCCTCCCACGGCGGTTTCTATCATCCACTGGTGGCGGTGCTACCTTCTCAGGGGAGCTCCTTTTACTCACAAGGAACAAACATTAAGCTAAGGTTTGGTAAATTCTGGTAACTTCTGCCCTAGGAAAAGTAGACTGGCTTACTTAGCAGTTTACTTGGTATTGCTTGCTTGAGCAAAGAAGAAAAATCCAGAAGAGAGACAGGTGGGCTATGGAAAGATTCCCTGGTGATCATTTCTATCAAAAAGACAGAGACACGCGGCATACCTGTTTGCGCCCATGCTCCCCTGTGCCCACCCGTTCATGTCCGAGGAGGCCTGGTAGGCTGGGTTCGCCTGGGACTGCTGCAGCATGGGGCTCTGCGTGTGCGCCAGCCGGGGCGACATCAGAGGGCTTTGGGGTGCGGTGGCCCCAGCAAAGCCTGGATCGGGCTGCTGACTTAATCCTTAAAAAACAGAACAGAAATCCAAAGGAGACTGTTAGTTTTATCGTTGAGACGGGGGACAGAAGAGAACATTCAAATCAAATACACAAAGAAAATTACTATCAAATACCTGATCACGTGCTGGTAAATTATATACATTTAAAAAAGATTCCAAGATGGAATAAAATGCATGAAGAAAATCTCTCCATACCTTGGTTCTCTATAGTAATTAGAGGCGTGCCTAAGAACGATATTAACCATCACGACTAGAGGTAGAGAGAGATACTATTCTCTCCCCATATCCCTTGCAAATCAAGAATGAGTCAAATGTGTATATTTCTCTTTGACCGGAAACAGTCTTTCAATGTTTATATATCACTACAACTGGATTAAGTTGGATTAAGGTTTAGCTATATATAAAAAGCCAACACACTTGAATAATTTTTTATTAAATTAACCCAAGTTATTCTATGATGAGATAGATGCGTTTTTAAAAATAAGTGACTGTGAGAATTCCATGGCGGTCCAGTGGTTGGGACTCCGCACTTTCACTGCTGAGGGCCTGGGTTCGATCCCTGGTTGGGGAACTGGGATCTCACAAGCTGTGCGACATGGCCAAAAAATAAAAAAATTTTAGAAAGTAACTACATTCATGATTAGCTTGTTGTGTATTTATGAAGGGCTCTACCAAGAAATTCTACCAAGAGATTCTTGGTAGAATCTCTACCAAGATTCTACAAGAATCTTGTATATTCTTGCGCTATACAAGATTAGCAAGAATAAGAAAAACAAATTCCATGTAAGCTTCTTGCTCAGTGCAGAGGCAAATGGTGTTTACGCTAAAAGGAGAGAAAGAACTTTTAGCAGTCTTTCCTAAATGATCAAAAAGTAAAGAGAGGAAGAGTTGGGAAACAAAGGAGCGGCTCCTTAGAAAATTTCAGGGATGACATTGAGGTAAGCCCATTTTTGCCTAGAAGATGTGTTAAACATGCATATTTTATTAATGCTTTAATGAGCTATAGAAGAAAAGCTTAAGATCACACAGGAAAAAGCTGCACATTATCTTTCTGTTTCTTTAAAGAAATAGGAGACATGAGGCTAAGCACCACAAAGACTTGGTAGTTGTTTCTAGAGAACTCTGGCGGAAGATGGGGAAAGTCATTTTGAATATTAACCTTGATGTAAGCCCTTACTTTTATCAATAATTCAACTATTAATCGAATATGACATGCACACAAATATTAATGTTTATGACATTGCACGCTTGTCTCTTAAGACTGACATTAAACAACAAATCAATACGAAGAAAATTAAGAGGTCGTCTGCTGTGGTTTCTGTGCAGCAGCCCTTAAGAATGATCAATTCGTTAAAGATCTGGTATAATATTGAGAGCCTTTATTTTTCAAAAGCTGTAAAAAGTCTGTAACATACTTACAATGATACATGTCTTTCAACATTTTCTATCTTTCAACATTTCCTATCTATCGTTTGTAGACTCAGAGGTGTTCAAGTATAAGCATATGCACAGGCACCTGTGTTTACAGACACCGACTTAAGTGCAGACATTCACACGCACTCACACGCATGATTGGCAGAGGCACTCTACGCATGCACACCTACTCCGGTCATTCTTAAAGAAAGACCTGCACTCAGAGCAAAGGTGGCACCTGAGCTGAGAGACTGGAAGGTACCCTGCTGGACCTGGGGACTCCTGACGGGCCCCAGTGGTCCTCCCAGGTTTCCTAGCACCCCCCCGGTTAGCCAGGTTCCTCTGGGAGCCATGCAAAGAGCTGCGAGAGAGGAGCTGTGACCCGGGACTGGGGGACACGGGTGAGAAAGGACTGGTGAAAGGCGGCGGCGGCGTAAGTCCCGTACCGTAGCTCGGAGGGAAGGGAAACTGCTGTGCATTTGCCTGGGGGACCCGGGGGCTGCTCATAGTTGCCGGCACACCACTAGGAGCCACCACGCTGGGCGTCATGTTCAGCCCCTGTCCTCTCATCATCAGAGCTCGCTGCTGAACTTGCTGCTGCTGATGCATTTGTCTCTGTCGAAGATGCTGGTTCAGGATTTCCCTCTGTCTCTGGGCCAGCATCTGTGCGTTAATAGGTGCCTGGAACGGGGGGCAAAACGCGGAGGAAGACATTGGGGGTGGAGACAGATCGAAAAACAACCCGTATGTTAGAAAGAGGATCACAAAGGGTACTGTCTCGTGCGAAATTATTTGGCAAACAGAAGAGAACAGTTTAGAGCTGACCAACTGGTGGCTGAGAATGTGAGCTTCTGAATTCTGTAGATGATGATTCTCAAACATTGCAATGACATGCGTTAAGTTTGATGTCAGTATCAAGAAACTTGAGACTCGCTGTGAGAGGACACAGGTAACGAGGGGAGCCCACGGTAACCCCAGTCCTGTCTGTAAGAGGACTCTGTACAAAAACCCTGAGGACGGCAGTTTAGAGTCTCATTAAGGGACATTCAAGTCTAAAGGGAAACCAAGTCACTGTGCCAAAAGGTGGCTTTGAAGCACTTCAGAAAAGGCTGAACGGAGGCAGGCGCGTAGGGAGGCCAGGAGAGGACGGGAGGGGCGCTGTCAGTAAGTGGTACCAGGCTGGTTACGGGTCCTGGCAGTATACAGTCGACCTCATTATTTGTGGATTCTGCACTGGTGAGCTTGCCTACCTGCTAACATTTATTTGTCACCCCAGAACCAATACTCACGGCACTGTCGTGATTTATGGACACGTGCAGAGCAGCAAAAAATGTGAGAAGCCCAACGTGCCCATTCCCACCTGAGGCTGAAACCAGGTGGCACTGCTTCTCGTTTCAGCTCTCGTACTGCGCACAACTGTCCTTTTTGTGGACTATTTAGCTCCACGTTTTTCACACTGTCGTGCTTTTTGTTGGTGACTCTGCTGTTTAAAATGGCTCCTGAGAAGTGCTGAAGCGCTGCCTAGGGTCCTAGATAAGCACAGGGGGCTGCGATGTGCCTTATGGGGAAAATCTGGGAGTTCGAGGAGCTTCATGCAGGCATGAGTTACAGTGCTGCTGGCTGTGAGTTCAATGTTAGTGAATCAACAGCATGTATTAAACAAGGCGTCTTCAAACAGAAACACACATTGATTCATGAAAATCTGACCGAGAGGCTCAAAGGAAACGGACCCTTTATTTCTCCTAGGAGCAACAGTTCAATATTCGCTAATTCAGTGTTTGCAGTAACTTTTCTGAACACAACCAGTGTGAATAACGATAATTGACTGTACCTGGCAATAAACATGGCAGTGATGAGGAGAGAACCACAAAAGCAACAGACCAGACAAGAAAAGCGAATGACACGACATCCACTGTGTGGATCTGGATCTATGTATGGCCTTCTGAGTTACGTTACGTGGGATATCAAGGGGGAAGAAATGACAAGAGAAGTTACGCGGATGCAGTAAAAGCTGACGGCTGGTCTGCCCCTTACCTGTGTGGGTACTCCAGGCCTCAGAGTCAGGTTCACGTTTGAAACATTGCTGATTTGATTCATGAGTGGCTGGCGATTCTAAACGCATACACATGGCAATCAATATATTTTTAATCAGAACATATTCTATTTCAAATCACCTTCCTCAAGAAATTTCCCCTCTCCCCGCCAACCCAACATCTGCTTGCTGCTGGACACTGAAACCACATGGCTTGTACCTGGATCCCCTTGTAAAGCTAGTCATCGCTGAGGTTTCCCATTGCTGATAGCTGAGAAGTTATTCTGGACAGTTTGGAAAACACACTGTTTGCAAGGGGGCAAGGGAGTGGAATGATCAGAAAAGGAGGCCAAGAGGAAGATTAGGAAAAAAGCAGAGGGAAAAAAGGGAGAGGCGATTTAAAGCCCACAACACGATTATTTACCATATGAGAGAAATCTGTCCAGGCTTGTTTCAGTGAGAACACACTTTCTTGAGCTAAACAGGTATTCCATAACGCAGCACCCTATGCCACCACTCCACTAAGAGCGATGATTCTGGCCACAAGATAGGATGAATGGCAGGAGCTATGGTTGTCCTGGGAGCTCCCTTTGGGCCAGAAACTGTGCCGGGCCCCACAGACACACACATACTGCCCGAGACTGTACAGCGACCCCATTGTACAGATGTAAACACTGAGGCTCACAGAGCTCAAGGTTAGCCCCTCAGTAAATAATAGAGCCAGGAAACCAAAGAGCTGCTCTACGCTGGAGTGGAGTTATTGCAGAAGAGAGAAAGAAGGGAAGGAGGTGAAGCAGAAAGGAGTATGGAAGTTGTAAGGTAACGTGGCAACGCTTTCACCCTCTTCGAAAGGACAGAAGGAGCTTTTAAGGCCTCCATAAGGACCCCCGGGCTCACGTCCACCTTCCCTGTGCCCCGCCCCTGCACCCCCCCCCCCCCGATCTTCCAGGCGCAGCCAGGAACGCACCTGCTGTGCTTGGAGGCGATGCTGCAGCTGAAGCCTCAGCTGGTTGGGCTGGGTCTGCGCCAGGCCCGTGGGCCTGAGGCCGGGTCTGGGCTGCACACGGAGCGTGGCGTAGCTCGGCCGCTGCCCCATGGTGTGGAAGCTTGGATCCTGCATGGCAGTGTAGCTGCCTTGGGCCATTTGTGCCTGAGATGCATACTGCTGTGGGAACACAGGGGCCTTCTGCTCCAGCAGGATGTTGGAATCCTGACTTGGGAACTGCTCTGGATCCACCGCTTGGCTCTGAGGAGAAAGCCCCCGATAACAAACAAATCAGTGAAACCACTGAAAACTGCAAAGCGAACAGAAGGCTGTTTCCTCTCACTGCCCTGTATTTGAGGCTTCTGCTATTGCACTTACTACACAAAGGGACTTCTACCTTGACTCCACTTGTCTTCCCAGAAAATGCCTCTGTTCCAGAGATCCAGTTACTTGAGGTAAGAAGCAGGGGTCAGGCTTGACTCCCCGCAGCACTTCTTCCGAGGGAAGGGAGAGATGGGCTGTGACTACGGAATGCCTCCTACTCATGCCGCCAGTTGGAAGAATGCGAACGTCCCCTAGACGCCTCAAGGGGCTTGTTTTTTTTTGCCAGCTTGCGGGATCTTAGTTCCCCAAGCAGGGGTTAAACCCGGGCCCCGGCAGGAAAGTGCAGAGTCCTAACCACTGGACCGCCAGGGAATTCCCACGTGTTAAGTGTTCTGATTTGATTAGTCACACCTGTATTAATCACTTTATAACTAGACAGCTGCCTTGGTACCTGGCTGGGCTCGGCAGTGTTGGGGTGCCACCACTATTCCCATTTTGCAGATAACAAAACTGAGACTTGTAGATGTGCAGCAAATTGCAGGAAGCCTGTCTGGCTAGTGAGGAGTGGCTTCCAGTAGAGTCTGTGATGTGGGACCTGAGCCACTCACCAGTGTGAAACACCACCTGTGTCTGACTGTTTTCTGTGGTCGTCAGAATTCCCTACACGCCCCACATTCTGCCACCATCTTATTTCCTCCTAGCCGTATCTAACATGTTCATCATCCTTGGCTTCTTAGGGCTACCCTATCTGGGTCAGAAGGAGGCGGCTGCAGAAAATCCAGAACTCCTCCAAGGGGCACACCCTCGATGCAGGTGGCCCTAAATGACTCTGCGCAGAGCAGGAAGGCGCACCTGCTTCATTCTCCTCTTCTTTCTGCCACAAACCTCCCAGCAGACAGGAGGCAAGGACGCAACAGCAAAATCATCTCTCAGGTTTGCTTTAGCCTAGTAACGGCCTAAGCTTTCCTCAAGCCAGTCTACCCATGTGAGAGCAGGGCTTGGGGCCACCCAGAATCCTGGGCTTAGGTCACGTGGACCCGTGAGAACTGGGTCCACTCCCCTGTCCGTAGTAGTTTTAAAAATGTGGATGGAGCCCGCTTGGGGGAAACCACTCACTGTTGAATTACTGCTCTAACTACATCCACAAAACTATCTCAGATCTTTAAATATTTGCCCATCTTTAACAGAGAGAAAGTTTAATATCCATTTTTAAAGAAAACACACAACTCTGATGAGTACAAATAAAGTCCACGTGTATTCTACAGTTCCCGACTCCACCTAATCACTATTTCTATAATTCAGTTTAACATGATATAAGGATGAGGGATTTGATGAGACAAAACAGAAACAACACAAATAAATGAGAAAAAAAGAGACTGAAGATATTAATGAAATGATACCACTTTTGATGAAAACAACGCTCCGAGTCACTCAGCAACCCCAAGAATCACATCTTTAAATGTCACTTAGACAAAACTCAGGGATAACAATACTGAATGCTAAATTCTCACCAGCACTAAAGGCAAAGCAAGCCAGCCACACAGGAAATACTTCAACTCCATTTTCCTTTCTTATTTCAGGTTATATCATGTAACCTCAAGTCATTTCTTTCCATTCTGCTGTTCTCAGTATGAACTATCAAGTCTTAACTCCCACTTATGTCTGCTGAACGTGGGGATTATGACAGGGCTGTTTTGAATGCTTCAGAGAGGTTTCCAATGGGTCTGTATCTCCCTTCCCACAGACCCTCACGATACATCCTATGACCATGAAGCAGAGCGAACCCTGGAAGGTATTTCTTAGCAATAAGAAATAAAGACGATTCATGCTGAGAAAAGAGGAAGACAGCAGTGAGACTCATTGTTTTTTCCAGGTGACTCTATAGGAAACCAGGATGCCTGCTTCACACAAACTGGGCTGCGTAGCCAGATTCAGAAAAGTCCTAAGTTATTTCATGAGACTGTTAGGTTATTTATTATATTGTTGCTATAAAGTACTCTTGATGTAGTTAATGACTTTATGTCACCAACTAATCACCAGGAGGGAGAAGCCCACTAAGATTGGCTAACGTCTTTACATTCCCATCGATATTAAATAGTCCCCATATGACTGTGGCTAAATCCACACAGAGGGCAAAATGATGAATGAACTGCAGCTACCTTTAAAATGACTTCTGCTGGGACTTCCCTGGTGGCGCAGTGGTTAAGAGTCCGCCAGCCAATGCAGGGAACACGGGTTCAAGCCCTGGTCCGGGAAGATCCCATATGCCACAGAGCAACTAAGCCCGTGTGCCACAGCTACTGAGCCTGCACTCTAGAGCCCACGAGCCACAACTACTGAGCCTGTGAGCCACAACTACTGAAGCCCATGCACCTAGAGCCCATGCTCCGCAACGAGAAGCCACTGCAATGAGAAGCCCGCATGCCACAACGAAGAGTAGCCCCCGCTCGCCGCAACTAGAGAAAGCCCGTGTGCAGCAACAAAGACCCAACAGCCAAAAAAAGAGATTACTGCTAACTTACGTGCAACATATTCTTTTAGCACAAGTAGCTTCCTATCACTAGCCCACAAATGTTAAGATGAAGAGTGACTGAGGATACTAGTTTTTTTGTTTTTTTTTTTTTTTGCGGTACGCAGGCCTCTCACTGCTGTGGTCTCTCCCGTTGCGGAGCACAGGCTCCGGACGCGCAGGCTCAGTGGCCATGGCTCATGGGCCCAGCCGCTCCACGGCACGCGGGATCCTCCCGGACCGGGGCACGAACCCACGTCCCCTGCATTGGCAGGCGGACCCTCAACCACTGCGCCACCAGGGAAGCCCAGGATACTAGTTTTTATTTTTTTTAATTATTATTATTATTTTTGCGGTACGCGGGCCTCTCACTGCTGCGGCCTCTCCCGTTGCGGAGCACAGGCTCCGGACGCGCAGGCTCAGCAGCCATGGCTCACGGGCCCAGCCGCCCCGCGGCACGTGGGATCTTCCCGGACCAGGGCACGAACCTGTGTCCCCTGCATTGGCAGGCGGACTCTCAACCACTGCGCCACCAGGGAAGCCCTATTTTTTTAAAAATTATTTTTTATTTTTCATCTTTATTGGAGTATTATTGCTTTACGATGTTGTTAGTTTCTGCTGTATAACAAAGTGAATCAGCTATATGCATACATATATCCCCATATCCCCTCCCTCTTGCATCTCCCTCCCTCCCTCCCTATCCCACCCCTCTAGGTGGTCACAAACCACCGAGCTGATCTCCCTGTGCTATGTGGCTGCTTCCCACTAGCTATCTATTTTACATTTGGTAGTGTATATATGTCCGTGCCACTCTCTTTGTCCCAGCTTCCCCTTCCCCCCACTGTGTCCTCGAGTCCATTCTCTACGTCTGCATCTTTATTCCTGTCCTGCCCCTAGGTTTGTCAGAACCATTTTAAGGATACTACTTTTTAGATGGAAGGTTCTGGATTGCTGGGGCAGCAATGTTCTGTTCTTGGCTTCTCTGCCCCTTGCATGTTCCTCCCTGTCAGTAGATGAGCTGGACTTGAGTTTCTGCCTTTCAGCTCAATTGACCCAAAGTACAGGTCAAACTCATTCTCAGTATTTTCCATTCTTGATGTGGGAGTAACAAGGAGTGGGGGAGACAGCACACAGAGCTGGCTTGTTAACAGGTAAGAAAGCATTCTAAAAAGCAGGCTGCAGATTACCTGCCGACCAAAGAGAACAGGTACCTCCGTGCCCACGCAAGTGCTCGGTCCCCACCAGCTTCGCCCTGTGCCCACCTGGCTGACCAGCTCGGGTATCCCCAGAGCTCTGTCGATCTCCTCCAGGCCATCGAAGTTCCGCAAGGCCAAGTACAGCTGGTCCAGGAGAGCGCCTTCGTCACTTGGAGACTCCGCTGCAGGGTGTGGACACAGCAAGTCATCTGGAGAGTTGCCAAACGGCTGCCTGTAGAGACAAACTTCATCTCAGGCCCGTGGAAAAGTTAGTTGATTAGAGAACATTTTTTTTTTCCCTTAAAGACAAAAGTAGTAAAATACTATACCAGCCAGACACAACCATCCACCCTAAATAATAGACAGACTTTATCCAGTGCCTAACGGAGATAAGCCAGACACACACCTAGGCGTCGGATGTTGTGAGCTTTGTTTTTACTGCCCCCGCTCTAAAGCTGGCAACGCTGAGGCCTGGAGAGCTTGTCAGACCCTGTGGTGGAGATCACACAGGCAGACGCTGCAAAGCCGGGATTCAACACCGACCTAGGTGACCACTACGTTCCCACAAATCCACGCTGACTCTTCAAGAGTATATGTGTTTACTTTGCACTGAAGTAGTCAAAGGAGTTTCCTGAATTTTAGCAAAAAAGGCCAGTTGATTGCAGTCTCATTTCGCATGAGGTTCTGAAGACCCATCTGAGGGACACTATGAGCATAAAAGCTCCATTAAGTTTGTTGAATCAGCTGCCGTTAGACTGCACGTGGCTGGACTGATAGGACGTTTCTCTGTCACGCATAAGTGGGACTTGTAAACATTTATTAAAATCCTCAAGGAGCGTGGTCGTTAGACTTCCTGAGTTACTCAATAAAAGTAGACCAGGAACATGCAAATTATGTTTGTTATTATATAAGGTGACTGGTGATAAAACCGTAACACTGCACTCCAAATTCTATGGTATATAAAACTCCTATAATTTAAATTAACTGACAAACTTGGGGAGTTTTAAAAAAGAGCTTCTGAGTTACTGTAATAGCAAAAGGGGAAATGATACTCTAATTTGTACTCTTAAAGTTACTATATGTTTTGGAGAAGATAAAGTTTATAGGTAAGTTCCCTCATTCTTAAGCAATGATAGATTCACCTAGGGATGAATGACCTATCTAACCGGTTTCATACGCTTTGTGCCAGTTTGGCCCAGAATCCTGAAATGCTGAGGATTAAAGCCAAAAGTCAGTTTCAAACAGTTCTAACCCAGTGCACTGGAAACACTCTATCCTCTCCATTTAGCCCATGTCACTTGTGAAGAAAATCACCCACTTAAGTGTGCCCTCGACGACCCTGCTCGCCGGCGGTCCGCGGCTCCAAGCCCACGTCCCACAGCCTGCGAGGCACTGTGAGGGGTACCATCTTGAGCCCAGCGTGTGTGCTACGCTGCCCACCCCGCTCCACCCAAGCGTTCCCGTCGCTAGGGCGCTCGCCAGCGCTGGCAGAGGCCCGTGCTCCTGGCCGGGGCTCTCTCTGTACCTGCCTCTTCTCCCACCATGGCCTCGGTTCCCGGGAAGACATCAGCCACTGGAATGGTTCCCCCATTGCCCTTCGTGCTTCCACACTCTCCCAGAGTCAACTTTTTAAACACAGTTGTGACCAGAACACTGCACACTCAGGGAGTGGGAGGAAAGAGCAGACACAGAAAAGCGGCAACAAGGAGGAGGACAGCCACAGATCTGCGTGTCAGGGAAGCAGAGAGAGGAGGGGATTCCCCCAAGAGCAATGACCCACTTTAGATGCGGTCAATTTCATGAACAAAGGAGCTCAAGTCAGCCAAGAGTGGATGCTGTCTATTTACCAAATTCTCTTAGGCCTGAGACCTCATTCCCCAAAGATGCTAGTTAATATTCTCTTCCTCTAGCTTTATTTCACAATTTTCGACTTCTGCTTCTTCAGAAGCTTTTATTCCCACACGACCACAACCCCCATCCCAGATCTCTCTGCTGATGACCGGCTAATGTGAAATCGACTCCCTTTTAACCCAAGCAAGGCTGCACGGGCTCCACGGCAAGGCAGACTGCCCAGTTTGCACCTGCCTGAAACCCAGCGTCAGAAGGAAGAGGACACTCCGTCTGGTACTCTGGAAGACAGCTCCACCCCCGGGAAGACACATCCAAAGGCTTAAAGAAAAAGAACTACTGATGCTCATTTGCATCTAAACGATTTCCCACATAATAAAATAGCCCATTTGCTTTTTCTTTTTTTAATTAAAAACGTTAAACCAATGCTTGACCCAGATTCCCACTTTGGTCAAGGCCCTCTTCAACTGGAGCTGGGACCTTCAAGACACTTTCCGGCTTACAGCCTCTCTCTGATTCTCCCGATACGATGCTGTCAGGTTCCTTCTCCTGTTACTGAGCTGACTCGCAATGTCTAAGGCCCTGGGACAGGGTGCTGGTGGTGGTGGAATTCAAGGACACACACACTTTGGTAAAGCCTAACCTTTCCCAACGTAATGCCCATGACTTCCCTGTGGGTCCCAGCCACGCTGGGCAACTGGCCTTTTTCCAGAGGATGCCGCATACCCACCATGATGCCAAGACTTCCCGTTCCACATTTCCCACCCTCTTCTCCAACTGCAATTCTGCCTTCCCATCCGGGCTCGGCATTTCTCCTTCACAGACACTCTGGACCACTCCCACTCTCCTCTCAACTCTAGTACCACTCACTGCACTATGCTGGCTTGATGTTGGCATTTATTTAGAAACCTCAACCCTAGACTGTGCCCAGTGAGGCCATCTTCAATCTCTTTGTTGGACCAGTACTTGAACTGCATAGGTTCAGCAAGCAAGTGAAAATAAAAGCTTCTTGCTCTAGCCAGGTTATCATACCTTATACTCAGAAAAATACATGTTTATACTCAGAAAAATACACTGCGCTGTGGCTTAGTATTACAAATTTGGGCATACCATGAGTTACACCACTTCCCTTAGAAACATCATAATACACTTGGCTTATAGAAAAAAATATTGACCCAGACTTCCAATCCCAACTTTATAATGGCTGCCAACATAATGAAGAAATTAGTTTCCTACATTTTGGGCAATTACAAATATAGTTACAATCTAGACGGTGGCTGACAAAAATAATAATATTAAGTCAAGGATAAAATTCAGAGGCATAAAGGGAAGAACACACAGAGGCCCCAAGTTGGCAAAATGGTAAGTAATGAACTAGCAGAAGGTAGTTAATCCATCATCAATAAAAACCTTATTTCTTGAAATCTACACTTTCATTTATTTATAGACTAGCAGGACATTAAAGATGGTAATAAGAAGGGGAATAAGATCTATTCTGAGCTCTTATTTGAGAAATCATACCATACTATCACTTTTCATGTGTGTTTTCAAAATTCTGCAAAAAAGTAGCAGCTACTACATGATGAGAAAGAATCAACCAAAGAACCTTTACCCTTAGACACACTACAAACAAGAGAAAACCAAATTACTCAGAGATTTTGAACTTAATGTGAAAGGAAGTCTTTCATGAAAGGCAGCTACTGTTCACTTTTATAAATCGAATAGAAATCATCAAAAAATCATCCATAAATTTGGGGCTATATTTTAAACAACTCTTTTACATACCAAATGAATAAAGGAAGAAAAACCACAATGAAACTACAGAAAATGGAAATTCAGCTATAAATAAATATGTGAATACATTAGAGATTAAAGGGCTAAACTACTGTCTTTCTGAAATGTGTATATAAACTAATGCTGGGTTCATAAAACAGTTAAAAACCTATTCCTAAATAGGTAGGCAGTAAAAATATAAAATATTAATGGTGATACTTATAAAGGGGATTTAAAAAAGGCACTGCTTTGCTTTTATTTCAAAAGAGAGACGTGGTTAGAACCTTTGTTATCCATCATTTCTGGATTTCTATGACAATAAGACTACCATAAAGTTGGTTATAAATTTCTTCCAAACTGAATTATTTAAAATAAAAGAAGAGGGGTAAGTGGCTGGAAAAACGGAAATAAATAACTTTAAAAGTGGTGGAAATGTTTTGCTTTGTCCACAGCGCTCTTCTACAAAGAAAACTGACAGCAACAAGAGAACAGGGCAGGGCAAGTCACAGAAACGCCCCCAGCAAACTGAACCAGCCGACTCTGTAGCTGGCCTCAGTGTGTACTCGGAATTCTTCCATTTTATTATTATTTGGTTTTTGGCTGTGCTGTGTGGCTTGCGGGATCCCAGTCCCCAACCAGGGATGGAGCCCGCAGCCCCTGCAGTGGAAGCGCGGAGCCCCAGCTGCTGGACAGCCGGGAAGGTCCTCATTTTTGCTTTAACAGAACCCTTCCTCTGCTTGGGCAACAGTGAAAATCCTAACGTTGGGCCCAGTTTTCCCTAGAAACTAATCTTTTTTTTTTTTTTTTTGCGGTGTGTGGGCTTCTCACCGTTGTGGCCTCTCCCATTGCGGAGCACAGGCTCCAGACGCGCAGGCTCAGCGGCCATGGCTCATGGGCCCAGCCGCTCCACGGCATGTGGGATCCTCCCAGACCAGGGCACGAACCTGTGTCCCCTGCATCGGCAGGCGGACTGTCAACCACTGCGCCACCAGGGAAGCCCTGAGAAACTAATCTTAGACATTTCATCCAAAACCAGCTCTCAGGTACTGGATTTAATTATTCGACTTTTTACTATGTGCAGGTTTCCATGGAAATGGGTGTGTTTTTTAACATATCCAACAAAGATATTTAGAAAACGCGCAATACTCACTGACACCACGAAATCAGACTCAAAGAGCTGGAAGGACCCCGAGAAAGCACCACCTCCAAGAACGATCACGGAGGTTATTTACGCGATGCTCTATCCCCAAGAAGAGTGCTCGGTGGTGGAGGCCACACCCCGCCCTCGGCAGCTAGGCCAGCTAAGAGCCACACTGACTGACTGCGGTTCTGGTCTGTTCTTCCACACAGAGCGCGTCGGAGGAGCAGCGGTGCTGGCATCACCTGGGGCTTGTTAGGAACGCAGAATCCTGGGCTCCACCCAGACCTGCCTTTCAATGAGATCCCAAAGGTGGTTCACAGGCACAGGGGGGTTGGAAGACACTAGTTTCCCCCGCTAGGTGAATGGAATACAGCTGGCGAGCACCCTCTCTTCCTTATCTCCCTAAAACAGTTATTAAGCAATTGCCCTAATCATCTTTTCCTTCAGTGAAATAACTAGTTCCCAACTTTTTCGCACACGTCCAATACTGCTAGACTCATATTCATCTTCTGCTATTTTTTTAAAACTTCATTGAATCCTCTGAATCCTTTACCACTCTCTTAAGATAATACAAAGGGGTGACTGAGCAGAGCCCAGTGACAGGATGCTTCCCACATTAACTATGTACTTCAATCCATCTCTGAAGGGATCCCCCTCTAAAGATGAAGACTGTTCTATCTCCAGTTGGCGTTGCTATTAGGAGACCTGCACATCCCACACCAGTGCAACAGTCTGCCAGCTAAATTTTAAAAGACTGCTGGTACCAGGAAAGATTCAGCACATTCTCTGCACTGGAAACCTTTGTACCAAAGAGAGTTATGACTATCTCAAGACTCTGGCTGGTGATGTTCATACCGTGAGAGGAGACTTCGATGCGAATCTGAATTATCCAGAACGGAAAGTTGTAACTGTTGGGCAGTTCAACATTGGTCTGATCCATGAACATGAAGTTATTCCACGGGGAGATGTGGCCAGGTTAGCCCTGCTGCAGAGGCAGTTTGATATGGATATCCTTATTTCAGGACACACACATAAATTTGAAGCACGTGAGCATGAAAATAAATTCTACATTAATCCAGGTTCTGCCACTGGAGCATATAATGCCTTGGAAACGAACATTATTCCTTCATTTGTGTTGATGGATATCCAGGCTTCTACAGTTGTCGCTTACGTGTATCAGCTAATTGGAGACGACGTGAAAGTAGAACAAATCGAATACAAAAAATCTTAAAGTGAGGCGTGTCCTGATGATTTTTCTGTTGGGCTTTTTTTCTTCTTCATTCCCCTGTTCAACTCAAGTAATTAAACATTTAAGAGCCACAAAATTGTATCACTTTTATAATATTTTGCAGTAAAATATAATCTCGTCTTCTGTTAATACAATGTTCTAAGCTTCTTGTAAACTATAAGATTATATTTAGTTTAAGTATATGATTTCTATGAAATAATGTCCACCACACAGTAAATGGGCACATGTTAAGAAAGATTTATCCTTGTAAGTGTCTTCATAGTTGATATTTGGAACTTTATTACCAAAGTAGTGCATGAGGAGAAAGAATCTAGATTTTCTTGTAGACATTCTTCGCTTCCGCAGTAATAAAGTTACTTTTCATTTATAAAAAAAAAAAAAAAGATATAGAAAGGAAAATGGGCACCACACCACAGTTCTGAGCTATGCAAAAGCATTTTATCCCAGGGTAAAAAGAGTCACTATGAAATCAGTATTTTTTTTTTTTTAAACAAGAAGCTCTGGAAATATTCTACCCTTATAAAATTTGAGAAACCCTGCTTTCATCATTTGTGAATTTGATAAAAGTATTTCATAATTTTAGACTAGAATAATCCCCAAAGGACAAAACGATCAGTCTGGAAGGTCTTCACTGAGGCTCCAACCCGAACTTTCTACATGTGAGCCTCAAGGCAGAATTCCTCCAGTTTGTTTTCTAACATGGTTACTGACCAGAAACACTGCCTCCATCATTTAAGTGCCCACACTGACTCCTGCTTAGGCTCCTAACTATTTCTCTGCCTCGGGGCTCTTTGCCCACCCAAGTGGCCAAGCAGCACCATCACATAGGCCTCAAGGTCGCCTGTGCAACGTCTGCTTCCAGTGCTTTGCTTAAAAACCATGGGATTATGCATATAACATGACTGTGATACTGTCTTTGCAGGGAATAATGGAACAAGAACCATCTTTGAGTGAAAACTTGAGCAACACCTAAGTTTTATCCTTGAGAGCTGGGGCACTGGGCCACAGCCAAGTGAAAGAGCTGAGTGGAGAGTGCTGGACTGCACTGAGGAGAGTGGTGAGCGGAGAGCCTCACCTCCAGCAGAGACCAATGCAAATTCCCTTGCATGAAAAGTGTCTTCAACTTTAACCCCCGCTGGATCATTGACAAAGATCAACTAGGAACTCCCAATGAAAGATTACCAAATTACTCAGGGAAACAGGCCACCACGAGCAAGAGTCAATCACTGGATTTAGAACCACAAGAAATCCAGATATTGGAATTATCGAATCAAGAAATTTAGAAAGTAATGATGAATGTGATGTTTAATGATACAAAGATGGAATCACAAAAATAAGCAAACAGTAAGAGACTATGAAAAATAACCAGGCAAACAGAACTTTTAGAAATGAAAAATATAATTGGTTTAAACATAGCTAAAGAGATAATTAATGAAATGAAATATAGATATGGATAAATTATCCCAAATGTAGTACAGAGAGACAGGGAGATGGAAAATACATGGGTTAAGAAATAAGGAGGGTAGAAGTTTTAAAAAATCTGATGTAGAAAGAGACGGTTAACGTATGTCTTGCCAGAATCCCAGAAAGAAAGAATAGAGAAAATGGCGGAGGGGCAGTACATAAAGAGATAATGGCTACAGTTCCAGAGCTGATGAATCCACAGATAAAATAAGCACAATATACACCAAATACCAAGCAGTATAAATAAATAAATCCACACCTAGACACACTATAGTAAGACTACTGTATAGCAATTCTAAAAATATTTCAAAAGCAATTAGAAAAGATTACCTACAAAGAAACAAAAATGATTAGACTAATAATCAGAATCAAAAAAATTCAATCAAACTTGATCATATACCACTTCCTTTTTCTAAAAACTTCTTCAACGGCTTAATGAAAAAAGGCTGAGGGACTTCCCTGGTGGTCCAGTGGTTAAGACTCTGTGCTCCCCATGCAGGGGGCCCGGGTTCCATCCCTGGTCAGGGAACTAGATCCCGCATGCTGCAACTAAGAGTTCACACACTGCAGCTAAAAAGATCCTGCGTGCCTCAGTGAAGATCTTGCACGAGGCAACAAAGATCCTGCGTGCTTCAGCTAAGACCCTGCACAGCCAAGTAAATAAATAAATATTTAAAAAAAAGAAAGAAAGAAAGAAAGAAAGAAAAAGGGCTGAAGAAGAGTTTGGTATTTAAGACTCTCTATAAATCTATTCCATTACTAATCTACTTTTCCAGCCAAATCTTTTTTGGCTGTGCCCCGTGGCATGTGGGATCTTAGTTCCCTGACCAGGGATCGAACCCATGCCCCTTGCATTGGAAGCACGGAGTCTTTCTTTTTGTGTGAATATATCAGTATAGTTTATTTCTTTTATAAGAGGGAGGAAAAAAGTCAATAGCTGTGAATTGAATTCTTGAAGAAGAATCTGTGCAAAAATGACTGTCATCATCTCAACTGCGAGCTATGGGAACACTCTGAAAAAAAATCTTTGGTTTAGTTTTCTTTCCTATTAAGCATTAAAAATTAGTAAGATTAAATATTTATTAAATCATGAAAATTTAAGGTAAATACAATATATTTTCTTAAGCTGGAAAAGGAGGATTTGTGACTTTACTTGATACAAAATGAATGTATGCAACAGTGTTTTTAAAATACAGCAAATTTAAGACCCCAATAATTTTTTTAATGATTTTGGACAGTATACACAGGTCAAAACATTTTCTTATCTGAATATATTTTAAAGGCTACTTTTTATGAAAATTTAAACATTCAGGCATTTGTTTCACTGACACATTTTTGAATTATAGCACTTTGAATGCAACAGATGAAATGTGCATTTTTGCTCCATCATTTGCTAGTTTTCCTCCGGAAGCAGGGAGTCTTAACCACTGGACCACCAGGGAAGTCCCTGGCCAAATCTTCTGATACTTTTATTTTTCTTTTAAAGTGGTAAAATATATGTAACATAAAACTAGACTATTCTCTGTTACCCTAAACATACTGTGTTGCTTCTGTGACCTCCAGGACTCTGATTATTCTGCTTTTGCCAGATGGACTGGCTTCCTGCCATCTCTGCCTCCTGACATGATACCTTTACTCAAGACTCTGAAGCTTTTTTCCCCAATCACCCCAATTGGATGATCCCTTGAAATATGTTTTGTTTCTCTTAGGGCATTTATAGTACATACTAGCTCATATTACAGTTATTAATTAGTCTACATATTTTATTTTCCAACTAAATTATAACTTCTTTAAAGGCATGTGCTAGGTCAAACTGATTTTTGGATCCCCCACCCCCCCGAATCCCTGTACTCCCAGTCCAGTAAATGATATAGTTTGAATACATGAAAACTGGTCAGGCACCAACTGTTCAAAAGGACCAGACTAACTTCTGGCCTGGGTCTGAGATAACTCACGGCGCTCATGAACTCTACTCTCCGGGACCTCCTGAGCGCTCAAGACTCACCTGTTCTGGCTGGCAAACGGTGCCTGTTCTATCGGCAGGATGCTCTCAGGCCAGGGGGCGGTCTGATTTGGAGGCGCTTGTTGTTGGCTATACTGAGGTCCCCCTATGTTCATCTCTAATTCAGATGGCCCTGAAATGGGAGAAGGAAACAATTCCAAAATCTTACAACTTGTAATAAGGGAAGTTATCCGTTTTGGTTATAGAATAGAAAGAGAAATATACAGTTTACAGAGAAAGACAGAAGCAATAATAATTAGGTGAAAATAATAAGAGAATTTTTGTTCTGAAATAGAAAAAAAGGCAAGAAATACCAAGGCTAACCACCCACTTTTTTTTTTTTTGCGCTACGTGAGCCTCTCACTGTTGTGGCCTCTCCCGTTGTGGAGCACAGGCCCCGGACGCACAGGCTCAGCGGCCATGGCTCACGGGCCCAGCCGCTCTGCGGCATGTGGGATCCTCCCCGACCGGGGCACGAACCCGTGTCCCCTGCATTGGCAGGCGGACTCTCACCCACTGCGCCACCAGGGGAGCCCTAATCACCCACTTTAAAGACTCTAGATCAGCATTTCCAAGCCCCTTGGACTCAGGAGTCTTTATATTCTTAAAGTACAGCTTTTGTGTATGTGGGTTATATCTCACTGATATTTACTATATTGGAAATTAAAACTGGAAAAAGAAAAAATGATTATTAATTCATTTAAAAGTCATCATAATAAATCCACTATGTTAACGTAAACAAGATTTTTTTCTTCCAGTCGTATTGAGATATAATTGACATACAGCACTACAGAAGTTTAAGGTGTACAGCATGATGATTTGACTTACATACATCATGAAATAATTATCACAGCAAGTTTAGTGAACATCCATTATTTCAAATAGATACAAAATTTTTTTTCCTTGTGATGAGAACTCTCAAGATCTGCTCTCTTAACAGCTTTCATATATAACACACAGCAGTGTTAGTTACATTGACCTTGTTGTAACGTTATGTACCTGGAACTTATAACTGGGAGTCAGTGCCTTTGGACCGCCTGCATCCAATTTCCCCTCTGCCCACCTCCCCTCTGGTAACCACAAATCTGATTTCTTTTTCTATGACGTTGTTTGTTTGCAACATAAACAAGATTTTTTTAGCCAACTCTACTGTACGTCCATGACAGAATCAGAGTGAAGAAGGTACGTAATATCTTAGTATTATTATGAAAATAGTTTTGGCCTGGCAGACGCCCTAAAAGGGCATCGAGGTCCTGGACATACTTTTGAGAAGTGCTGGTCTGAGTGAAGGAGGAGCAGAAAGGTGGCCCAGACAACTCAGATGTGCTCTTTCTTAGAAGTTCTCTGTAGAGGATTAAAGCTAATGCATGATATGAGCTCTTTAATGATTTTATTATCACTATCTGTAGACCTGATTTCCATTACAACAGATACTTTTCTGTTGAGTTCACGGCTTTTTCGAGCTTATTAAAAATCAGAGAAATTCAGCTACACAGTGAAGCTCACAGAGCCATATTTCAAGTTCAAAAGCCAGGTGCCATTCAGAGAAGAAACACTGAGGATAAATGAAATTTCTGGATATAAGGTATTTATAATGATTTTTAAATGAACGAATTAGCATTTTAAAAATTTCCCAGTTTATTTTTGAATGGAAATCTGGCCATTCTTAGTATTTTCATGTAAGCCTCAAATTATGTGAATTTATGTTTGGGAATCACACATTATTAATTTGAAGTACATTCTCTGTAGAAAGGCAACGTGAACGTCATCTCAGAAACAATAAGCCAAAATGCGCTGAGCAATTAACTAGAAAAGAAAACCGATGCTGGGGTAGGATGAGCGCTCTGCGTTATCGTGTCAAAACAATCCTGGTGGGCTTCCCTGGTGGCGCAGTGGTTGAGAGTCTGCCTGCCGATGCAGGGGACACAGGTTCGTGCCCCGGTCTGGGAAGATCCCACATGCCGCGGAGCGGCTGGGCCCGTGAGCCATGGCCGCTGAGCCTGCGCGTCCGGAGCCTGTGCTCCGCAACGGGAGAGGCCACAACAGTGAGAGGCCTGCGTACCGCAAAAAAAAAAAAAAAAAAAAATTTAATTAAAAAAAAAAACCAAAAACCAAAAAAAAAACAATCTTGGCATTTTTCCATTAACGATTTAGCGCTTACTCATCGTGCACCATATCCAAGTATATGAAAAAGTACGTGAACGTCAACGTATCTGAATTATGCTAATGTACGAGGTAAGAGGAAGGTTAGTATGTCAATGATTAAGAAAATCTTGAGTTGCATTACTTTTTAAAAAAAATAATGGTTTTACTGAGATATAATTCACATACCATACAATTAGCCCGTGTAAAGTGTACAATTCCGTGGGTGTTAGTGTATCTGCAGAGTTGTAGAACCAGCACAATGATCAATTTTAGGATGTTGTCATTCCCCCCAAAAGAAACCCCATGACCCTTAGGAGTCACTCCCCATTCTCCCCATAGAGGCCCAGCCCTAGGAAACCACGAATCTACTTTCCTTCTCTACAGATTTGCCTCTTCTGGACATTTCATATAAATGGTATCACACAGTGTATCAGATCATTAATTTTAATAACATGTGAACTGTATCCAAATAGAATTCTAGTGATCCCTACATTTTGTGAGATGCTCTCTAAGAGCCTGCACTTTCAGTGAGGAACTGGGAGAGTCTGGTTTAATAGTCTAGGGTAGTGGCCCAGGGATCTGCATTTTAAGGTCCTGATGACCATGCAGAGTTAGGAACCACTGGTGCACCACTGAAATACTTCTTCAGAATATCATCTGTGTAACATTTACAGTGTTACAGTGCAATTCACTCCCTGCAAAAGTTGAAGTTAGATAATTTAACGAAAATAAAACATCATAAAGGTAGTGGGTTCTCTTAGGTAACCGGAAAACCTGCAATTCTATGATCCTATACAGAGTTCCAGCAAAATCCCACTTATGACAGCTTGACGTGGGGGGATGACCTAAACCGCAAGTTAGCAGCATGTCTCGACAGGACTTATGGAGCTTGCTCCTCTCTTCTTCTAAGAAAGGATAAAAATGAAAAGCAAAGAGCACAGGAACTCCCTTACCGATATTCATGACCTGAGGCTGAAGCATCTGTCTTTGGCCAGGCTGGCTGTTGGGTCTCATGGGGATGCTGGCTGTTGGGTTCCGAATCATACCTCCTTGGATCGGCCGGTTCATGGCACTGGTGGTAGCAGCACAGGTGACTCTCACAGCAGAACTCTGAGGTGCCCATTCCCCAGATGGCAGGGTGGGCCGGGCAGCATTACTACCAATCATGCCTGCAGGCAAGCCAGAGAAAACGGAGATACAGTGACTGGAAACACAGTCAGCATGTATGAACACCAGACGACCTGACTCTGGTACGAGACGTCCATTCTCAATACACGGTTAGCCCAACAGCTCAGGCCCTCACCGGCACAGACACGGGCCCCTGGCTAAGAAATACGAGATGGCAATTACTACGAAGTTTTTCACAACACGGACTTGCCACTCTTTACAGTTCGGAAAAGCTGTTAAAATTGTTCCCATATGTACTTAGAAACAGGTGCTGTGGCATGTGGATAACCCCAACTTCCTTCCTCAGGAAGTGAATCACATTAGCTGATATACACGTCAATGCTTTACTTTCCAAAAGAGAGGTGAGGCTAAGAGGAACAAGGTAAAAACTGATAATCAATATTCGAATTAAAAACCCAAATCACAGAGAATATCCCATGAAGCCCCGGCCAGACTTTCAATCCCCAAATCCCTTTCTGAGCATTATTAATTTGTTAAGCTTCCAAGCTGACCAAAGCAGCCTCGGAAGCCGGGGGAATGACAGCATCTTTCCACTCCAGTTCTTTTTGGCCAAGGCAAGAGAGTGCCAACCACTTCAGTGGACCTGGACCACCACACTCCTGGCGATATAGGTCTAGGCTGCGTTGGGACAGATTTGTAAAAACCCTTGTATACATGAGATAGTAACAGCTATGTGACCACAGACACCAGTGAGAAGAGCACAACACTGCTGGGCAGATCACGTGTTTGCTCTCTCTGGCCTGCCCCCCGAGATGCTGGCAATGGCCAGACACGGTATCCTAATATTGATATCCTAAAGGGGAACAACCCCAAGTGAGGACCCTTCTTCTGAAGCGTTTAATAATGGATGTGTAACATGGCTTGCTTTCATTTACTTTTGTTACGATAAACACCTAAAAAATAGGGTATTATTTCAGAAATGGAGAGAACATGTATTGCGGATGGTTTTTCACTGGTGAAATGAGAATGTGCTACATTAGGATGATTTAGAGTTAAGGGTAAATAGACTGAACAAGTTAGAACAATATTATGTTAATACATATTTTAAAAATCGTTTTAAGGCTAGGTTTCAATTATACAAAGATGTGGGAGAAAAGGCATTTTCTCTTTCAAAAAATCTATTATCTAATTAACATAACAAGATTATAGAAAGCATAGAAAGCAGGAGGGAAAATAATCCATAATTCGAAATATTAATGCAGTTGTAACCAGGGTAGTCTCCTTCAGGTTTTTTTCATTTTTCTTTTTGAAACAAAGCACAGGCATTGTATGATCTTCATAGCCTGGATGTCAGTCATCTCCAGGCTGCCCAGATTTGAATATAGGTATATCCCCCAATTCCTAAAGGTTCCTCCAAGAACCCAGATCTTCTCGTATTCCAATAAGAAGCAGCCACCTTTCATAAATCATTGGCTCCTTTTCCCTTACAGAATTTTACATAAGTCAATATTTTACTTATATAAATCAATACTTTATTGTAAAAATAATGTAAAACTAATATGGCATTGTTTCTGCGAATAAATAAATTAGTGATGTAGTCAGTGCCTGGCACATATAGTAGGCACCTAATAAATACTTGCTGAATGAATAAACTATTTTAATACAACATTCTTCACATTTCCCATGAATTGCTTACCAACAACAGAAAGTTAAAAAAGAAATCCATCTTTTCAACACTTAGATTGAACTCTTATTTTCTGTTAACTATCTAAATGGCAATGTGTATACAGGGGTTACAGACTAAGCTAAAAAAACACCAAGAATTAAAAGCCAGGAATATAAGTTCTTTTTATAATATCTGTTTCTTTCAATGCCTTTGTCTCCAGCAGTAAACTGTGAGCAGTTCTCCATCAGAAAACTTAGCATCCTAAGGGTACAGGATACCACAGGGTACAGATACCATAGGGTACAGGACGTGGTGGTAATAGCAATCAATGCTGCAGCAGCGGTTCCTAGCCTGAACTGGGTGGAGGTTTGGGAGTACGGTTGCTGCTATGACGGTGACTACCACTTAGGAATATGCATGGGCAACTTGGCAGACACCTTAAGTTACAGCAGGTCAAGGGCCAAACCAGATCACAGGCAACTTCACAGATCTTTAAAAATGGAGCCCCTGGATCAGCTACTCTTAGGCCAGGCATACTACTATGTAAAGTTCGTTCTTTTTTTTTTTTTTAAGTTAGTTATTTTTAATTAATGTTTTTTTTTGGAATGAGAATTGCTATCGTTACGAGTATAAAAGGTTGGTTGAATTTTAAAACTTCATTCTGAAATTCGTCCAACACAAGTCATCAACTAACAGGAAATTCTGGGGTTATCAGCAGATTATCGCGACAAGCTAGCAACCACCAAATTATTTTACACATATCACTACAATGTCTGGAATAGTAACTGGAGTAGAAGTGAAATAAGCCTATGCCGTAGGATTAATGATTAGAACCCTTGTAAAAACAATGATCACAGAACAAAACGGTCCGCTTACTTGAATGCTTTCCGATGTTTCATGTACCATGCTCGCAGTGAAAATTTGCAGAATTTAGTTACATTCAAATGTTAGTTTCTAGCATAAAAAACTTCACTTGAAAAATTTTACTAGTTTGATGTGGATGAATACATCATTAAGTTAAATAACCCACCGATAAAGTTAACAGCACATTTGAGCCCTTACCTGTGCTACTGTTCCCTAAATTTCCTTGGTTTCCTATCATCCCTTGATTACCCATCATTCCTGGCTGAGGTATCACTGAGTAGGGACTATTGTTTCTGATTGGTGGGAAAGGTCCAGCACCAGTTGGGCTTTGCAATGTGATGTCAAGTGGTAAATTCTGGTTTGGCAATAACCTGCCCAGTTGCCCTGGTCGTGGGTTATTAAAAGCTAAGGAGAAAACAAATGAAAATTTAAGGTTAATATAGGATAATGGAATATAGCAACAGAAGTAGTGTTCAGGGAAAATGTCGTTTGTAAAATAACAAAGATATGCATGTCAGGGACCAACTGCCTACATAAAAGACAAATTCACAGACAAAAAAACATGTGGCGCGAAAACACAGACTTGCAATCTAATCAACAAGTCTCTAATTTAATTCCTGACAACCTTTCAAAACAAAAAAAAAGTAAAAGGAAAAAAAAGAACATGTCTATTATTTACCATATATTTTTCTCCCCAATATTAACTTCTAATATGCAACTGTATTTGTTAAGGAAACTACTAATATTTTTTTTCATGTATTATTTGAATTTAGCAATATTGCTTTGTCACAGCTGTGAAGCCATAAACATCTCCTGCATATAGCACCAAACCCAGATACGTGTGGTTTGGATATGAGACTATCATTTTTTAATTGGACTTTCCTAGGAATAGAATTAGGTTAAAAATGTCTACTCTCATTGGAAGTTAAAATCTTTAAATGTGTGAACTCTGGTACCTGAAGTTAGTATTGAAGCTTTAGGGCCCTGTTAAGTCTTCTAAATATAGCTTCTTTAAATTCCAGATACATTTATATTTGAAAGGATTCTTATGGTTAGTTCACAAGAGTTTATTGTGCAGTAAGTACTACACCAGTGTGCTATACTATCACACAGACAACCAGTGATTTGATAACAATGTTTCTACAAGAACAAAGATATTATAAATTACAATTCATAGAGCTAATATATTAAATAATATCAAGGACTTTATTTTCTCTGAATTATATAAACACAGTATGAAAAAGAACATTTAAAACACGTTAACGTTCTTAACAATCAATAACAGAAATAAAATATTTAGAAGAATTAGGATTTAAATGAAAATGATGTACATGCTTAAGCTGACTTCCTCAGGTTTAGGTATCTGGTTACCATTCAGTAGTCTGAATACCATCAGGAGGTACAGATAGAGGAGAAACCACGAGTTTTCATGCAGTCCTCTATTAACTCCGCTGGGTCATGAGCGTAAACCCGCTACTGTGTTTCTTACTCACTTCTCAACTCTCTGACTTTGTGATCTCTCATAGGCCATAAGCAACCCTCCATTCCCTAAGAAGTAGGCACGTTTGACAGATAACAAGCAAAAACTCTGTGTTGTTTTACCCTTTTCAGAATGATCACGAATCACTTTGAGAAAAGATCTATTAATCAAGGATATTTTGTGATTTGGTTGATGGTTGCCATTTCTGATTTGAGAACAGACGCTAAGCTTTGGGTCAAACTGTATCTGAAGAGGGACAAATCATTCTGTTCACCAATTTAACACTGAAGAGGTTCTCTGTCTTTCTACAGATCATGTCCCTAGCGCAGGAAAGATATTTTCTTCTGCTCAAAACTATCGGACAACTTTGGCTAACTATCAAGTTTGTAACCTTAAGTGTTCAAGGTGGAGAAAGACCTCATCTTAAACTTACAAAAATATAAAATAGGGAACTCCCTGGTGGTCCAGTGGTTAAGACTCTGAACTTCCACTGCAGGGGACACAGGTTCGATCCCTGGCCGGGGAACTAAGATCCCGCATGCTGCACGGTGCGGCCAAAAAAAACCAAGAACAGGGAACTGAGATCCTGCAAGCCGCACAGTGCGGCCAAATAAATTTAAAAAATTAAAAAACTAAAAGTAAGCGATAAAAAATGTCACTTATAAAAGTCTAAGGTCTTCCAGCTGTATATCATACTAATTAAACTTAAGATGCACTTAGAAAACATTTATATGATAAATTTCCATGTAAAATGGATATTTATATGAGGATTCCTAAGAGATAGGACAAGATATTTTTAATGTGTGTAGCCCTTTCATGTATGAGTATTTTGATAAAAAATTTTTAGTAGGATATTATTCCTGAAAAGTCAGCATAACTTTCTAAGTTTCTGTCTTTTAAGTATTCAGCCACATATTAAGACACAGAAAATCTATTTTAAGCTCCATTTATGAAGGCAGTAACTGAAATGAAGGGAAGTATGACAATCACCCGAAGAACTTTATCAATGCAGGTCAGTCTCGCTCCGTGTTGATTACATTAACCACAAGCGCCTGCAAAAAGGCCATGTTTACTAGAATCCACCCTGAATACTGTTTTGAAGGGCTGGGACAGTAGGTGGTGCTATCTGACCATAAAAACCTTGAAGTGACTAAGCTGTTTGCGTCAGATTTTAATAACCCCTGTTTCTGATGGTGATAACATGGGAATTTCTTGGCATAACCATCAATATCTCATACTCACTGCTCTGTGAAATTCGCAATGCTGTTTTCTGGGCTCCAACAGGTGTAACAGGGCTGCTCTCGGCTGTGAGTTGCATGAGGTCATTGATGATGGCTTGCTTGTCAACTGATCCAGCAGGGGCGCCTGGCCTCGTGTCTGGGAAAAGCTGTGGTAATTGACTATTCTGCAAATCATCCAAAATCTCCTCCAAGTTGTCCAGCTCACTGCCAGGCTGCGGTTAACAAACAGAAGGGTTTATCCAGTCCCACGCGAAGAGTGGGCGCCACAGGCCCGGTTTGCAATTACAGACCTAACCGGTATAAGGCACCAGAGCCAAACAAGAGACGCAGACACATGCGAACCTCAGGCCTAACAGTTAACTGATCATCTTTAAAAGAAATTAAATCAACAAAGGACAAATAATTTAATCTCTTGCTCCTCAGTTTCCTCATCTGTGAAAAGAGAGATGCCTCAACTAGAAAGACAGCTCTCTTCTAGCACTGTGATTCACTGGCAATTTATAAATTCCCCTTTATTTTATGCGAATAATTCAATTAATTATGAGTATGTGTATTTCTAATTAACCATGGGTGTACTATGACTTACAGTCCAGGCCTAGGTTTTGTGGTTAACTCTCCTGACGAAATAACAACAACAAAAAACTGGTGGAAAATATGATCCAAATTTACATGAAATCAGTATTTAGTCAATGGTCATTTCCTTTTAGAACTTTGTTTTTCTTTCTTTCTTTCTTTCTTTTTTTTTAAGAGCAAGGAGTGAAACGCACGAGGAGCTTGAAGTAACCATGAACAGCTCAGCCCTGTCTTTTCCATTTGAGTGGTGTTTTTTTCCTGCTTACACTTTCAGTTTCCAATGACACTGGCTTTCTCAGGCACTCACCAGCTTTGGTGACAAATGCAGGGAAGCAGAATGAAAACACAGCAGCTATTAATTTGACTTTACAGAAGCCATAAAAATATTTCTTACAGCTTTCCCCTTTATTAAAATAATTTCCTTTCAACTACCAACATTAAAATAATAAGGTACATATCACCACTATTTCACACCTAGTGCTTTTCTTCCAAGAGAGCTCAACTGAATTTATATTCGTTTAAGTAGAACCTATCTGTGTGCCAAGTATTTAAAATCAGACAGTGCCAACCACATAAGAAAATGGCTAAGTTAACTCCCAGGATTACTTTCTAGTGAAGAGAGTGGTAAGAATGATTCTTCTGATGTGCAGGTGGAAAAACACAAGTTAGCCAACTTCCCCAAAGTCACTGGATGGATTTTGAATCCATGACCATGTCACTGACCCTTTTGTCTACACTGGCAATTCAAATGAAAGCATTTACATCTGACAGGAGGTATACTTAAAGCAGAATGGCTTACAGTTTTATTCTATACACTAGAAGCTGCATTTACTAAGGTTTTTGCAATTTATGGCAAATGTAAATCTATACAGGAAGTCTTTTTACTGGACATAATTTCTCAAGTTAGGAAGGACACAATGAAGTGATATTTTATTGGATTCTTTGTTCAGAGTCAACTAGCTTAGTGAGAACTTGGAGATCCATTTTCCAGGGAATTCCTAATGCACTGTTTGAGTAATTACAAGACCATTTTCTAGTTAGTTTAGCCACCCGTTTCTAACAAAAGAGGGAGGGATCAAACTTGGGAGAGCTACATCTTAGGTAAGGGTTAGGTTCCAAAGTTAGCATCCTAAAGTATAGACAGACACAGACAAAATGATCCTTAGGACGGCTCGGGAAGGAACCTTATTGTATGTCCCCTCCACCAAGGGCAACACAGCCAGTTTTCCCTCCAGAGTGAAAGCACATTACTGCTTCTCTGGCTGAGTCCGAAATGACGAAGTTTACGCGGGGGCCATTCCGCACTGAAAAAGCCTGTAGCTACGTTTCCACATTACTGGAGCTTCAAGGGAACCAAAACCCAGTTAAGTCTCTTGAACGGTGGGCAAAACTGCTCACGTGACCTAACCATTTAATAGCTATCTCTCCTTTTCTTTTTTCTTCTTCTAAATGTGTATGGACAATTTTGGGTAGGTTAAACATGAGTAAAGTGACTCCGTTGGAAAGCTATCGTTATCATGTTTTGCTGAATACGTAAGATACAAACATCAGTGTAATAAGCACTTATCACCCTCTGAGGACAGTGCCTGGAACATAGCAATGGACACTCAGTCAACCCGATGAGTTCCCTCAACTACTTTAACCGGTAATTTAAAACATTTCCCAGAATCAACTCAATTTCTCATAGAAATTCCTATCATTTCTATAATTTCTCAGAAAAAAGCTTCATAAAGATGGATAGGGACACTTCCCTGGTGGTGCAGTGGTTAAGAATCCGCCTGCCAATGCAGGGGACACGGGTTCGAGCCCTGGTCCAGGAAGATCCCACATGCCGCGGAGCAACTAAGCCCGTGTGCCACAACTACTGAGCCTGTGCTCTAGAGCCCGCGAGCCACAACTACTGAAGCCCGTGCGCCTAGAGCTGGTGCTCCGCAACAAGAGAAGCCACTGCAATGAGAAGCCCGCGCACCGCAACAAAGAGTAGCCCCCGCTCGCCGCAACTAGAGAAAGCCCGCGCACAGCAACAAACACCCAGCGTGGCCAAAAATAAATAAATTTATTAAAAAAAAAAAGATGGATAAATATCCTTATGGTTGTATCATGAAAATAGCTACAGAGGTATTAAGAGGTTCTAATAAACTGTGAAGTTTATTGCTATCCTAGGAAACCAGGTTTCCCTACTACAGTAATGCTGCCTTGCGTAGAGTATTTTAAAATTCATTGTTTGTGAACGGGTGAGAGGGTGGGCCGTAATAAGTAATAAGCTACTTCTTTTTTTTTTTTTTTGCGCTACGTGGGCCTCTCACTGTTGTGGCCTCTCCCGCTGCAGAGCACAGGCTCTGGACGCGCAGGCTCAGCGGCCATGGCTCACGGGCCCAGCCGCTCCGCGGCATGTGGGATCCTCCCAGACCGGGGCACGAACCCGTGTCCCCTGCATCGGCAGGTGGACTCTCAACCACTGCGCCACCAGGGAAGCCCAATAAGCTACTTCTTGAGAAAGCTTTGCAGATGCCTTGAATGAGAGACGGCCCAAATAAATAGGTTCATATAAACGATAATAAAAATAAAGTATATTGTTTTCCTCAATGGATGCTCTTGTATTTGCTCCCAATCACAGACATGTGTAAAAGAAAGCTTTTACAATATAGATTAATAGTCTGGGTCCAGACTCTCACCTTTCCTTTTTACCTTTATTCTTTTCACACAAATAAAATGATACTTTAAACCATCTTGAATAGAAAAATAACCATCATAGTTTCAAAGAGTTCTAATGATAGGATTCATGATTCTTCCTTTGTGATCTACTCTTGTGTCGAATATGATGAGTTTAAAATAAGTCTAAGGTTAATCTCTCTCTATATATACATAGCTATATCAAACAATATATTTGGACGGTTTAAACCTATTTATTGATTCTTTATTTCAAATAATTACATAATTTAAAATCCATGATTTTCCTTGATTTTTATTTTTAAAAAGCATATATTAAAACTGATTTTCTAATTTTAATCTTTGCCATTTCTAAGAGCTGATCAAATTCAACTGTGTTTCAGTCTAGCTTTGACAAGTAACTAAAACACTTATTTGTCTTAAGAAAGTCATGCAGGGACTTCTTGGCGCTATATTCAGAAGGAACTGGTTCTTTGGAGACCCTTAACTATGGACACTATAGTATATGAATTCATTCAGCTTACCATCAGAAAAACGCATTATGAAAATTTCCCCACTAGAGGTAATATTGCTTTGCTTGTGTTTATTTCTTGTCAGTATTTGGAGTATGCATTTAAATTAATCTAACTGTCTCAACTTTACTTGAAATGTTCTTTTTCAAGGAGAATATCTCTACACCTTTGGCTGCCTAGGAATAAAATTTGACGACTACGGGCATTTTCTTCTGTAGTCATGTAAGTCCTGGAAGGGGTGCACTTGATCACATGAAGTTTCTGATCAAACATTTCTGCCCCCTAAGTAAGTTTTCATTCTCATCAAAAGTTCTTCTAGTTCCTATCTAGTTCCTTTCTCAGGCATGATTTCTTCACAAAACAAAAAGATTAATGCCTTCCTTGAAAACGCTTTGCCAAGATACTTTGAAGTTTTGCTTAGGCATCTCTTCGAATGCTCAAATTAGCCACATCAATTTGAAGAGTTGGTTTAAACTATTTCAGGCAGAAAATGAGTCAGAAAGATTTTTGTAAAAGTTCTACAAAATGAAAATTGGACTTGATTTCTGCATTTTTTTCTGGTTTTATGAATTTTTCATGTGTCAAATCAATTTGTTTTCTGAAGGAAATATAAAGAACACATGTATTTTAATACATGTGTTCTAATAAACTACAAAACAGTGTTTCAAAAATTTTTTTACAAACTGTTATTTCACCACATTTGCCTAACATAAAATTGCTTTAAAAAATGGCAACACAATTCTACCACAGTTGGAGGGAAATTTTCAGGACACTAAGAGTTTAAAATATGGTTTGCTTTTCTAATGGAGCCAAATAACAAGAAGAAATTCTTTATAGACTATTTCTAAACCCTCATCATAAGTGGCCCAGCAGCATTAAGAAAGAGCAAAAGAGTACCATTTAGTTAGTATCATTTACACATGCTCCATTGTGTAAACAAGTATATAACTTAAAAGTCAGTGAACATATCGGAAATTTTTCTGTCATTGTTTCCTGTTGGTTATGAAACACTGTAGAAACAAATGTTGTTTAAATACTCTACCAAGTGAAGAATGCTATTTTAGGTATAATGGCACCATCGAAGTACTTCCTGCCCTTAATAAGTTAGTGATAGGTTAAACACACACTCGGATAATGGCTCTTTTCTGAGTCAAAATAACAAGACAGTCAACTGTGCAATTCAGGCTCGCTAACAGTTTAACTTACTGAATAAAAATGTGTTGTGTTCCCCTGAAGTGAAAGAAAAACCTTTGATAAATTTGTACAGAAGTCAGTAGGAGATACAATCAACCTGTATTTGGGAAAAGTGAAGGAGTGTGGGAAGTGAAAGAATCCCTGTTTTTTTTTTCTTCTTAAAGTCAGTCATTCTAACTTTGATCTAAATTTAGGTAATGCATACTTCCTGTGGTAACCTTTCTTTTCAAGCTGCAATGTTTTTGATGTTAAAATTGCTCTGAAGCACTATTTTTTTGGTGGAGTTTTAAAATGGGAATAGATGGAGGGTAAAACCAGGAACTGGGTTTCATTAAGAAAAAAATACTGTGTGTATGGGTGAGGGTGAGTGTGAGTGTGAGTGTGTGTGTGTGTGTGTGTGTGTGTGTGTGTCCACCCAAAATGACAGGTTTGTGCTGATAACACTCTGTGCTTTAAGTTCCCAAAGTAAGATAATGTTGATCAGAAAAAACATTCTTTTAAATACCAATTAGAAACCTGCAAGTGACTCAAGGACTTTAAAAAAACAAACAGAACTTCTTCTTTGTCAGTTTCTTGTATGAAGTTAGTGTAATCACATAGGTAAATACAGAAATGCCAAACAGCGCCCTCCTTCCCTGACCCTCTAAGTCCCTAGGGCCTCAGGCCTGGGATAGAAATAAATTCTGTTTATGGAGCAGGGGACCGGCCACTTAGCCACTAAGCCAAGGGGGACCTCATGAGTCACCATCTTGCCCTCTAGCATGTGTCAAGAGACCTGAGTGACAGTATCTCTGCCTGCCACTCTGAGCTGCCACTAGCCCTGCGTATTCTAATCTAGTAAACCTCAAAAGATTAAAACATCTACAGCTGTCAATATGCTTTTACACTACACTTTATCCAAGATATTGTTATTAACTTTCCCCTGAGCCCCCGGGTCCCCCCATGCAATGATCTTACAGCATCACAGAGTGGCTGGTGTAGAGAACTCAGGACTAACACCTAAGTTTAAGGATTCATCCTCACCAAAGGTGTTTACACAATTACGCTGTTTCCCTCACGAAGGGCACAGGGAATGGTACCAGCTGTCCAGACATCAAAGTGAAAGACAGACAGGAAGCTGCGTGCTCAGGACCTGGAAGGAGGCCGGCTGTGCTTGGCCTCGGCACCCGCCCCCAGCCTGTGCTCTCCACCCCAGAGCTGCTGCTGGGTCAGCCTCCACCCGGGAGGTTCAAGGTGACGGCCAGGGGTGCTCCTCTCTCGTCTCCCCATGCACACCTTGTCCCTGAAGACAGCGACACCTAAAATGTCCACTTGTAAAACAAGTTTCAAGGCCATATCAGTGAACCATTTTCAGTAGAGAGGTCTGCGCAGCTTCTGCACTTCTTAACCCATCACGACTTACGGCGGCGCTCAGGGATGGCATGGTTCATGAAGTCCTGGATCTTTACCCCACCGGTCGTTGATTCCCCAGAAAACCCTTTATGCCAAGTCATTATTGTCAGCAATAAATCATTTTTTTTTTAAATAGGAAAATTTTAAACAGTTTGCATTTTCCCTCTGTGATGTCACTACCTCAGAGAGTCATCAAGAATGACTCTGAATATCACTTTAGCTATCCTTGATTTTCTCAGGAAATTAATTTTTCACGTAAGAACAACAGATAACGCAACCTATTATTTCAGTTTTGCACTTATATTTGATGGTTCCGCTCTACCAACATCAAGGCCAACTTTACCTCCCCTCTACTCTCCATTTCCCCTTAAATACTTTCTATGCCGATGGTCTAAGAAATTCTTTAGCGTTAAGCAGAAGTCATGATTGAGAATAAAGAGAGGTAGAATGATCTTCACTGAGTCTGAAAACCAGTCAGACTCTGCTCTTAAAAAGGGAAAGGTGAGTAAAAAATAATTAAGTCTGTCCTGACAAAGCCCACTTTTGAGGAAATGATTATCTCCAATTTAGGTATGTTCTAATAACAGGGGTCAGCAAACCCCAGCTGGCCTGCGGGCTAAATCCTGCCCACCACCTGTTTTTGTATGGCCCATGCACTAAGAATGGACTTACATTTTCTAATAATTGAAAAAAAAAATCAAAAGAAGAAGAGGATCTTGTGACACGCAAAAATTGTATAAAATTCAAATATCAGTTTGACTGAAACACAGCACGCTCGTTTGTTCCTGTGTAGTGTCTAGGGCTGTGTTTGCAAGCCAGGGGTGGAACTAAATAGCTGTGGCAGACAGTGTGTGGCCTGCAAAGCCTGAAATATCACCACTCGACCCTTTACAAGATAAAAGTCAGCTCTATAGCGACGTCACTCTTTGCTAGACAGAGTGTTTGGAACACGCGGCCTCAGTGAGAATTAACTCTGTTTCAAGGCAAGAACAAAGGAGAAGACTTATTTTTATCCAGTCACCCGAGGCCTCAGAAGGCCCCTGTGGAGAAATCCCTGATGGCTGTGGATCAGCACACTTGGGGGGACACATGACAAACCTTACCTGGTCACTGGGCTCAAAGCTCATCTCCTCCTTCTCAGTTTTCATAGTGATTAATTTCGTGTTACTGGCAGGGTCTGTCTTACTGTCCAGTCGCTCCAGTTTGGGGGTGATTTCTGGTAAACCGATATCTTTAGTATCATCCTTATCGAGCAGGTAGCGAAGCAGTGCATTCTCTTTCTTCTTGGGGCTCACTGGCTCCTGCTTAATAGTCACCTCGGACCCAGGAGCTGTGCTGCTGGCCTCCTGGTTCAGCTCTTTGCCTGTGGCTTCCGCTGTCAGCTTCGCCAAGTCCACGGGGGAACTGCTGTCCTGCAGGAGTCTGTGCAAAATCTTATGCTTCTCCTTGAGCGAGGTTCCGTGCGTCGACCCAGAGCCAGGCAAGCTGCCTGTGGAGTCCTTGTTGGTGTCCGACAGAGCGCCAGGCAAGGGCGAAGGCTCCATCTGGTCGGATTTGGTGGTTAGCAGCTGCAGGAGTTTGGTCTGCCCCTTGCCGTCATGCAGTCTGCCCTGCCCGTCAGGCCTCTCGCCGCTCCCGGCCTGGGGCAGGCCGGCCTCGCTGGCATCTTTCTGCTCCCCCGGGTGGCAGCTGCTCTCTGCTGGCCCGGCTGGACCTTCCGAGGGCTCCCCGTAAAGTCCGAAACAGTCTTTGGAGTCTAAGCTTCCCATCTTGCTGAGCGGGGGAGGATTCATATTCACCGGGGAGTTTTGCAAGTTGCCCATTTTGAGGTCCGGTGAAGCCAGCGACGACCCCAGTGAGACTCCGTGCCCCTCGCTGAGGGCCTGCAGCGCGTTGAGGGAACTGTTGGTGTAGCTATGGCTATTTCCTGTGCTGCTGCAAACTCCCACGGGGGAATGCAAGTTTCCTGCGGGGGAAAACTGACTGGGGGGGATTCGAGGGCTTCCGGCCACCCCAGGGCTCATGCGATGCCTCGGTGAGAGCATGGAGCTGGGCTGTCCTGGATTCAGGCCCGGGCTGCTTTGTGAGGGGCTGTTCATTTTGAGTGCATAGTTACTACCCTGAGGAGTGGTTGCCTGCATGCTCGACACGTGGTTCATTCCCCCGGAACCACCAAACCTGCCCATGGGCATGCCCATTTGTTCCTTCGGGCCGTTCATGGGGAAATTTATATTGCTACTTAGGGTCATGTCCTGACCTGGGTTCCCACTGCACATGGCCTGATGGGCAGGGCTGCTAGAGCTAATTGGATTCAATGGCTTCCCCATCGCTTGTCCAGTCAGATCCGGATTCATTACACACACATTCTGCTCTCTGTAGGGTGAGGAAAGAAATATAAGATAAAGGGGAAGATACTGAGCAAGTTGTTATTAATTTTCGAAAATGAGATCGCCTCATTTCTTTAAAAGAACGAACGACATGGAAGGAAAGGATAATACTTTGATGAAACAATCTGCAATTACGGGCAAGAATGAACACGCAGTGCTTTGGACCAAGAGGGGTGTTTTTCAGTCCACTCATTAAGACGTCTGTGGTTCTACAGAGGAAGTTGTGTTTAAATTTGACTACTACCATACTGAAAGCATAGTTGCTAGACAGGACATTAGCGGGCTTCCAATTACATAACATACCTTTCTCATTAAACGGTACGTTATCACGAATAACTGAGAGCTTGTACTGTCTGAAAGAAACGACCCAAACAAGTATAGCTGCCTTCAATTATCTGCCAGATTACGATTCCTAACAACAGACCCATCTGTGAGCCTGGAGCATGATGTGTGCTACTTGGCTCAAGATGAAGAGTAAACTAAGAGGGAAAAAAACTTGCCCCTAACTCTTCGAAACTTTGCAAGTTTTAGAGCCAATAAAGTTACCAAAACTGTTTAGAATTAGATTACCTGTCTAACAGATCCCCCGCCTGGGTCCCCCTGGAAGGCAAAGCAACAGCCTCTCAGCCACACGGAAGGAACTGCAGATCGTCCCGAGTCTGTGATCTCATTCCCCAACTCGCAGGCAACCCTACTCCGCTCCTGGTCTCAAAGCAGGTTTGCTGAGCTGGATGATTTTCCAAGCCCTATGAGCTTTAATTTACAGCTTGGCAGTCACTCGTGAGTTACCAAGCGTGTTCACAAATCCAAACAAAACAGGTTTCACAAATTGTCAAACACCAGCTTTCAGTCAGGGGGGTGAAATGTGGCACATCTGTAATCACTTTCAAATTGTTTCAGTTTGAGGTCGGATTTATTAACAGTTGGCAAACAGGGCTGCTTGATTTTTTTAATTCGCAATAAGAAAATAATTGAGAAATGTAACAAAAGAGAACTCCAGAGCAACTTTAGATATCTGCTGATAGCACCTCATGAAGTTTTACATAGCACACACGTAAATATTTACATAACTTGAAATACAATCATTTTCCTAAATTTGTGCTCTGAAATTATATGGTTATGACGCTTACTTTAAAATCAACATTCAAGTTTCCTTACTTTTATTTTTTATGGAAATGTTCACTACCCTTCAATTTAAAGTCTAATGTCAAAAAGTTAATTTAAACCTGAGAATAATAATCTAAAGTATTCCTTCTAAGTATATGTATATTTGAAAGTTTTAGATTTAAACACACAGGAGCAGAAGTCATTCTATATTCCTGCCCTGCATGTATCACTGCTGGGAAATGATCAATTTTCTTCTCTGATGTAACAGGCAGTCAGTCATGTCAGAGCAAAGTGAGTGCTAGTCTATGTCCTTCCAGCTGGGTGTCAAGATTCACTAGTACTGGGAATTCCCTGGCAGTCCAGTGGTTAGGACTCTACGGTCTCACTGCCGAGGGCCCAGGTTCGATCCCTGGTTGGGGAACTAAGATCCCACAAGCCACGTGGCACGGCCTAAATAAAATAAAATAAAATAAAATTCACTAATATTAAGGCTAAAATTCAAAGTGTAGCCTTACTTTGAATTTCACTATTGGGAGTTGTCTTTTAGCCAACAGTTAATGACAATTTAATTTTAACTTAATTTATATTTTACACGCCTGGGGTTGGTCAACAGAAATGTCTACCAAACCTGACAAGCTCTGGGATGACTTCCTGCTTTTGGAACCTTTCCTCCTGACTTGGGAAGGGCAGGTGGTGTCTCAGGACAAGGCTTACCTGTGCAGCATATGTAAAGATATCACAAGCTGAGGTTCGTTAGTAGTCTGAGAACGGATGAGCTTGCTCTTCGTTTGTGCAGCCACGAGAGTGCCGTCGGACAAGGAAAAACGATAGATCTGACTGAATGCCAATCCCTGTCTCAGCACTGCAGGCAAGCAAGGAAGCAGAACGCACGTTTAGAAACAAAATCAGAAGGTGAGGGCCGGACAAGACATAATGACAGTAATAAACTTCGTTAAGTGTATTATTTTCCTACCAGCAGGTTAAACAGAGTTGTAAGTAATATTTCATGACATTATACATTTTTAAAAGCACGTTTATCTTTCATTCAAAGTACCGATAAATTCAATATACTGTTTCTTCCCCCCCCCCCCGCAAATGAAGCTTGGACCCTTAAACTACGTTCTTTTAAAAATCTTCAGTATCGTGGCAAAACAGAGTGTAAACAATTTATTAGCTCAAAACAAGCTTTACAGTGATTTGTCTAAAATGTCAGGAAACAATGCAATGCATAAACATGATACCTCTACAGGGTACAATTTGCCTTTAATTTCTCTTCAAACTAATACAGTAGTAAACGTTACAGTAAAACTTATGCCATTGAATATATTCTCCGAATAGTCATCTTGAAGTTACGTACTGTTTACTCCATTATCTCACACTACTACTCCCCAATTCTGTTTCTCGGTGTGTAAGAAGTATTATTTCTGCGGTCAGGATAACAGGAAGTAAAAGATAAACAATCACAGGAATCCTTTCAGAGAAAAAAAGGCTAAATAGAAAACTGAAATAATAAAAGTACAAATCTTAGTGACATGGAATTGGTTTAATGTCTGGATGAAGAGTCAGGCGTTTCCATTTTCAAGACTAGAGCAGAAAATGTAACACTAGGTTAAAATAATTTTCCTTAGAGTTTCAGATTTATCTTTAAAACAACTGTATTTTAAAACTGTCAAATACTGCATATTAAAAAAGAACACTTCAATTCAGAAGACAAGGAGCCGTACAGTTTAGTTACCTTCGAAACCACTTTATCTAAACCACTGTAAGAAGACTACCATTTTCTACCACATAATCCTCAGCACAAACTTTGCGGGCTGACTAGTTAGTCCCAAAGCGGCCAAGCACATTCATCATTCCACAAAACTACCACGAGAGACAGAGAGAGAAAGAGAGAGAGAGAGACAGACAGACAGACAGACAGTCAGACAGAGGTAGGTGCTGACACACAATGTGGATTCAGATTTTTTGGTAAAATTTCACTTTGAGCAATTTCCCTGACGAACACCCCTGCAGTTCCAGGTATTTAGGGACATGCAGTATTTAGGTATTACTTTCTGCCACCAACTGCTGCATGATTACTCTGAAGTGGCAGTACTGGAAAGGAATTACTGTACATACACGTACCTTGCTTTGTACACTAAGTATGCCACTAAAAGGTGGCATAAATACCATTTTTATAATAGGACCCATATTTCCGATGGCTTATAATTTCAGAATTTTATCTGACCTTGGCCGTGATCCCTCAGGATTTTCCATCTCCATTTGGTCTATAGCAAACACCTCTGCTGAGTAGATTCGTGTCAGCAAGCCCCTGAACGCATGCAGGAAGCTCCTCCACGTAAACAAAGCCTTCCAGCAAATTTTTATTCAATGCAAATGATTACCGTCAATCTGACCTATTTCACACATTTGGATGAAATGTATTTTATACACTGCGGAGTTTCCTTGCAGTGGGTCCCATCTGTTTAAACCTAGCATAGTGCCTAGTATATCTGGGTAAACCCTTTTCTAAGGAATCATGAAGCCACAGGATTAAATGTGGGACATTGCTACTCAGGGCCCAAGGACACTGAACACGGCTGCTGATGGAGATTTCATATTCTTTGTTACTATTCTTTTTATTTTAAACCAGATCTAGTGAAATGGCAGGTTACTTATTGATTTCTGTCAAATGTAGCATCTTTATTTCCTCTTACTCTTTCCCACTTACAGAAAAATGCTGGAAGACACAAACTGTTGAATTATGTGCCTATTTATTTCTAAGAAATAAGGATGAAGAAGATAAACAGGATGAATAAGATGAGGGAAAAATAAGGGAATGGAGAGAGAGGTCATTTACCATGACTTGTACTTTTTCATAATCAATCTTAAAAGCATAAAGTTTAAACATACAAACACTCTTGGTAAATGCCAAGGTCATGGATGCACGTTAAACGGAAGATGACCAACTAAAACTTGATTTTCAGTAATGAGTTACAAATTTCTTCTGCAAAAATGCAGACGATTTGCCAAACTGAGTTATAAGGCACAGGGCCCCTGTCCCTCACAGGCAGCGTGGCCCCCACAGAATCCAGGCCCATAACCAAGTGCCCCTGCCAGGACATGCAGGGTCCACGAGAGGAGAGTCAGAAGACCAGAAGGATAAAGTGTCTCCCTGGGCTTCCCTGGTGGCGCAGTGGTTGAGAGTCCGCCTGCCGATGCAGGGGACACGGGTTCGTGCCCTGGTCCAGGAAGATCCCACATGCCGCGGAGCAGCTGGGCCCGTGAGCCGTGGCCGCTGAGCCTGCGCGTCCGGAGCCTGTGCTCCGCAATGGGAGAGGCCACAACAGTGAGAGGCCCGCGTACCAGGAAAAAAAAAAAAGTGTCTCCCTCCCCCATGGAGTCCTGCTAAAGAAAAGAATTTTTTCTTTGTTCTCACCAACTTAACAAAAACCCAGAATGTACTTGAGAAAAAGTGATGCTGCAGAAAGAACCATGGGAGCAGCGCGGTGGTGAAGTGATGGCCAGGACGGGCCTCAGATCCAGCTCTGGAGCTGATACTTTAAAAAAAAAAAAAAAAAAAAAATTTATTTACTTATTTGGTTGCACTGGGTCTTAGTTGTGGCAGGTGGGCTGCTTAGTTGCGGCCCATGGGCTCCTTAGTTGCAGCACACGGGCTCCTTAGTTGTGGCATGCAAACTCTTAGTTGCGGCATGCATGTGGGATCTAGTTCCCTGACCAGGGATCGAACCTGGGCCCACTGCATTGGGAGCGTAGAGTCTTAACCACTGTGCCACCAGGGAAGTCCCAGGAGCTGACACTTTCTAACCGAAGGCTTCTGAGGCCATGTCACCTGTGTCAGCTCCCCACTGACAGCACAAGAGTCAAACGCCCACTTCCTAGGTGGGCTGTGGCGATCAAGGGGCTCACAGAAAGAGGGGCAACACCAGGCAAAGGGCAGGTGCTCAAGGAGGGCTGAGTCTTGGGTTCAGTTCCAGGTGTCCTATTGACTAACTGTGCGACCTCAGACAAGTCACTTCATCTCTTTCGAGAAACATCTGGGCGGTCTTCAGTGGTCGTCATCTGGAAGGAGGGCTTGGCATCCCACTGGCGCCTCTAACAGGAATTCACCTGCTCCTGCAAATTTCCTTTCATTCTTATTTCCACAGTGTCCTTACGATTCAGATGGTATTTCTTTTGCTATTACAGGGGACCTCAGTACGTTGTTTTACACATCTAGAAGCCATAGCATCAGAGACAATGATCTCTTTCCCTTTCCTTTCATCTGTCTTTGTGAGATTATCATGCCCAGTTCGATTTCCTTCATCACACTCTTAGCCTTACAGGTTCTCCTATTCAATTTCCCTTCAGATGGCGACAATTCTGGGCAAGACGATGCCAAGTACGTATGAACCCAAAGAGTCACCAGATCCAGGTCCCCGGAGGTGGATTCAGGAATCACTGTTTCCAAGAGAGCTCTCATAAAAAAGCAGTAATTTAGCAAGATGAACTTCAAGAAAAGTACCGCGTAGAGACGGTTACCTTCATGGTGATGCCTCTTGGCATAAGACACAGACTCCCCTTCGTGCTGCGCGTGGAACTTCTGGATGCACCTCCTCACCAGGTCCTCCCAGCCCGGCTTCATGGCTGCCCGCATGGTGCTGGTGTCCAGGGACGTGATCTTGCCTAGTAAATAACAGCAAGCATTATACCTACGCACTGATCTATTCTTTACAGAAATAAGTACATCTTAAAAAGGTAAAAATTTGTTTATTTGGAATAGGTAGCACAAGTGCACGGACCAAAAGGGTAGACAGTGAAAAGAAGTGTCCCCCACCCCGCCCCCGTCTCCAGCTCCTCCACGCTTCTGCCCCAGCAGCAGCCACTACTACCAGCTTCTTCATCATTTTCTAGACCCATTCCTTGCATTTACGAACATGGAGGTATTCTAGGATTTCTCTGGCAAGAGAATTTACCTTGGAGATCTTGGCGAGTAGTGAAACTTTCTGATGAGGGAAGAACTGGTCTCTCCTTCATGGGGACTCTTCTGGCCACACAAATCAGGCAGGACTGCAAATCTTCAATCACATACATTGATGGTTATCGTATCAGGCTTTTTTAGTGTTTCAGACAAGATCAAATGCATTTCTGACAGCACAACCTCGTAGATCAATAAGGGAGAGAGCGACGAAACACTATGTACCTCCGCTCCTCCCCTGAAGTGGGAAGCAGCCGGGGGCGGATGAGCTCGGGGAGCTGAGGATAAACTGCTGAAACCACACGACACACGTGATAAAAGCACATCCACCACACTAGAGTCCACCACCTGCAACCATGTCCCCAGCGGTGGAAAAGAGTGGAAGCCTTTCTTATTAACTGGCTGATGGTAGCAGCCAGCTGAATGCATAAGGCAAGCACACAAATGATGAAAACTAAATGCTGATACTCTGTCAAGGGCCTGCTCCTCGAGCTCTAGGTTCACCAAGACACAGGAAAACTAGATATATCTGCTACCCAACCATGTCAACGCTCCTACAGTGGCAATATGCAATTTAAAATGAAGTATACAAACAGTGTCTAGACTCAGATTCGGAGAACAAATCCTAGAAAATGCAGTGTGTGCCAAGTTCAGAGTCTGGGCCATGGCTAGGTTCTCACACAGCTCTAAGCATTTGTTCCTTACCCCACTTCAACTGTTTTATGTATCTGTGTTCACTTCTGGAGAACGGGGAGGATGTGTTTTATCTTGTAGCATGCAGAGCACACTGCACGCCCTTTCAACTGCAAACATGCTGGGGAAAAGGCCGATTTAAAAAGTCTCTTCATATCTTATGCCGCTGATTTATGATTGTTCACCTTTAAATTCGGGAAAGAAGTTCTTTAAATATATCCAGTAACAGTGAGTATCACAAAAATAAATGTAATCCTTGTCCTCAACATTAATAAAAGCTGAATTTTTGAGCACTTACTATGAGACAGACACCCTTCCAGCTGCTTTACAGGCTCCTGATTCAGTTAATCCTCTTAACAACTCTATGAGGCAGGTACTAGCATTATCTCCATTTAACAGAGGAGAATCCAAAGCACGGAGTTTCAGTAACTTGCCCAACATCACACAAAACTTTGGGGAAGCCAGGATTTGAATGTGAGCGCACCATGCCTCAGAAACCCTACTCTTACGCTACACTGTGGAAACATTTGGAATCAGATTTTAAATGTACGAAGCTGTTTAAATAAATATATAGCACAAAATCATAAGTCAGCTCAGCTGCAGAATACGGCTTTAGAATATTATCACAGATGGATGTGTTAGCAACACGTACTCTGTTGCATACAGGAGAATAAAATCGCTTGACATTCCGTATCTATGTAAAAATTTCATTTTGAAAACTATGTATCATCTGTGACAGTTCTATTAACTTCCTTTCCAATAACATTTAAATTAAAAATTACTTACATATTTTTTTAAAAGAGGATTAAATATCTAGTATTGAATGCCAACCATGGTTCAGGCATGTTCACTTAAGCCTTATTACGCTGTGATACTGGAATTGTTGACTTCACTGGTTAAGGGAGTACACGGATGTTCAGAGGTCGAGAAGGCTGCCCAGAGTCAGAGCTGGCAAGCGGCTGATTTAGGGCCTGGCCTGCCTGATTACAAAGCCCACAGTGTTTCCACTGACTGATGGTTCTCGGCTCTTCCCCTTCTGCTACACACGCAGAACGCGCTCTTCAGCATTGTCCCATGTCACAGACAGTGACACTCGGCGGTGTGGAGTGGCTTGCTCGGAGGGCGTAGCGGGTGGACACTACACCAGCATCTCTTGAAAGGGAAGAGCCTATGAGCTTACAGTTTGGAACCCTTCTCCCAATCCCCACTCCCGTCTCCATCCTCTCCTATCCTGGACGCAGCGTCCGTAGACAAACCATATGAAATCCATTCATCCCTTGGAAGTATACGAAAGATGTTATTTGTACCATGTGTGTTTTTCTAGGGCGTGGCTCGGAGCTTGCTGTAGACATTCAGAGGGGCCTAGGATCCCCGAGAGGTTCAACACTAGTGGACGTGCGCCAGCAGGGTAGCTACTGGCCACATGGGGCTACTTAAATGAAAACTTAATAAAATAGACAATTTGGTCCCCAACTGCATTATTGATATTTCAAATGCTCAGTAGCCACATGTAACTAGTGGCGGCTGTGTTGGCTGTGAAGACACGTAACACTGCCATCATCACAGCAAATTCTACTGGATCGTGCTGTTTTAAAGAGTTCACAATTTTTGTGATAAATTCAATTATTAAGTAGGTGAAAAGAACCAAGAAACTGCCTCTACATTTTTCTTTGTGTGGCCTCTAATTTCAGATTATTAAGTGTGAAAGAAGTAGCACAGGAATACATGATGTAACATATCCCAGAGATGTGGCCCCTACCTTCTCCTTCTTCTTTGATGGACTTTGGTTGAGAGACAGCAAAGCACTGCATAGTTTCATATTTCTGATGTGCTTCCTGGTTTTCATGACCTTCCTCTTCTGAATCAGGTAAAGGTTTTACCAGCATCCGACAATTGAAAGTATGGCTGTTCCGCCTGGGAGGTTCGCCAGACCAAGCTCCCCCGTTCACTGAGCAAAAGGCAAAAGCAACCCGACAGTGTAAAGAAACTAGCGTCAGACTGGCTTCTGCCTAATTATCAGAACGATGTAGGAAACATATGGTTATCTTACTTTCATATAGTGCTTATACTTTTCTAAGTAATTTCAAAATCTAAAGGGGAAAAATTATTGGGTTAATTCTTGGGAATTTCAAATGTCTTTTACACACTTCTTACTCTTCACCATGACTCTTCCCCTTCAAGTGCAGGCCCTGATTACTGACCAGCCCCCTCTTACCCATCTAACCAGATCTTTCATGTTGCCCAGCACAAGCCTCCCTGCCATCACCTTCCATACCCAGTCCCACGTGGATATCTTTGCACCTGCTACCCTGTCTAAAAGGTCAGGCTGCCTCTATGTCTCCCATCCACATGTACTCCTGCTCTAAGGCTGAGATCCTTTAGGTACTTAACCAACTGCTCTAGGCATCCCACACTGCCTCTTCTTACTGACCTTTCTTTCCTAAAACTTCGCTGAAATTTTACTGTATATTCTGTACCTTGGCTGTAGTTTTTTTTTTTTTTGCTTCATGCATATTTCTTCATAAGACAGAGATGATCTTGAGGATACACTGCTAATGTCATTTATTTCTCTTCAATGAAATACTACTTCACATGTCTTCTATTTTAGTATCAATACTTAGAAACATATATATTAATTCAAGAAAAAGATGAAAGAGAAGAAAGCCCTCTTTTTTGGGGGGGGAGATGCATTAGAGAAATCAAAGAGAGAAATAAAATAATGACTGATTTTGAGAATTTAAGGGTGTTTACAGATCACCAGATCAGCTTCCTCATCTACAGGCGAGAAAACTGATGTGCAAAGAAATATTCAGCTTCTAGAAGAGCTGGAGTCAGAACCGACCCTACTTCTCACTTTGGTGCCCTTTTCTTTACTGTCGCTTGTGTTTTACCTAAAAGATATTAGAAAAAAAATAAAAATAAAAATAAAAGATATTAGGACCAGCAGGACGATGAAAGAGGGGGATCAGAAAAAAGGGCCAGTCATAAGACAAGCAAATGCACTCTCAAAAAGTCACTAGTTAGAAAACGCTTAAAAGGACACCTAGGTGAACACAATGCTAACCCCACAAGCACTGGGCTGTAGAGGCAGAAAGAAGGAAAACAAACCCTAGAGAGAAAAAGGAAATATCAGGTGAACTACAGGAGACTGTTTTACAAGGAGGAACCATAGCTAGCTTTATACAGACATTTGAGAAGTGTATTTTACCATCAGCATTCTTAAAAGCTTATTTACATAATGAAGACCACATAGAGTAATCAAAGAAAAAAGTTCTTATTAACTCAGGTTAATACGTAATTTGAAAGTATAAAAAAGTACAATATAAAGTAAGGCAAAGAGCTCTTTAGACAAGTGAATTAATAATACTGAACTAATAAGTATAGGTCTTCTGAGGAAGTCATAAAATTACTGAAGAGATTTGAAAATACTAGTTACTTGAAATAAGACATCCCATTTTCTTGTTCGTTTACTAGAGAATATAATGGAAGGACCTCACACGAGTAGTCACAGACTTCGTATTACTGTTGCAGTCACTTTGAACAAAGGGTTGTGCTATTAAAGAAAAGCTAGCCACAATGAAATGTGAAAGGACCTTTTCCTATTTACCGTGGTAACCGTGAGACCAGCTAGCATAAACAGTTTTAAGAAAAGGAACAGAAATACTTGCTAACTCAGGACTTGACCTTATTCTCTACTAAAATATGCACTTCTTTTTACCCATGGAGACGTTCTCAGCATCATCAGCTTAAGTGAGAATACAGAAAAAGAGCCACCTAGTAAGTGGGAACAGCGATGCCCCAGAGCAGCCACGGAGGGGGGCCTGTGCTGTGAATCACCTGCTTTAAAGTACGGCCCTTCGGAACCACGGACACTCTCGGATAGCATCTCCAGGTCGAGATGAGGAAGACAGGAAGGGGAAGCAGGGAGCGGTGTGGAGGGGCGGTGTGAGGGGGTGCCTTGCCACCCGCAGAGCCACTGGGGAGTCTGTGAAGCCCCAGAGCCCATTTCGGGCTCCCAGGCTGGGAGCATTCGAACCTCCACACGCCACTTGTTCCTCAGCATTTTATTTTTAGAACGTCGTATACACCCACATCATACCCTTCACCAGCAGGACTCAAAATAAACTGAATCTCAAGCTCCTCGTGACCTTCTGCGTCTTAGGTTGTCACGGAAGAAAAGGACAAAGCAGAGCCTACGGGCACTGGATTGGGCGGGAGGCGATCGGCAGCTTCTTAAAAAACAACCAAATAAATCCCATGAAAACAGTTGCCATGTGCCTACTCTCCATCCGCATGATTTTTACTTACTTGAAATATAGGGTCAAAACGATCATTCATTCAAGACCAGTATCTACAGATGTCCTTTTCTGCCTGACCTCGAAGCTTACACAGTTAACACAAGCATCTCTAAAAAATTACCCAGTTACTCTCATCCCCAGCGGACAGAATACAGTTCTGTTTTCTGCCCTCTAGCCAAGACACTGTGCATGTGGGCAGGGGCTGAGGAGAGACCCAGAAGACACTCATTTACCTATGGACTTTGGCAGCAGGTTTTTGACGAATTCAGTGTGGTCCCCAACATGCAGGATGCTATATACGCTTTTGTTCATCAGCTCTTCCTGGTTATACCTTAGGTACTGTGTCACATTCTCTGAAACAAACACAACGTTGCCTTCCAGGTTCACTACAAAGAAGAACCCATCAAGGGCCTAAGGGAAGAGGCACAAATTGTGTTAGAAAGGAGGCAGCATAAAATCACATCCGACTGCTAGGAAGGGAGTGGCCCCTTTAAGGGAGACATAATTCACGTGTGGGCAGAAGAGTGATCTCTCTTGCTCCACTCCTATCATTCAGAAACAACTAACACATTTTCTCTTGCTGAAATGAGTCCATCTTAGTAAGTGGGAGAGAGCCTACATCAGGGTTTCTTGTCACAAATTAAATGACAAACACTCACTTTGTTAATTAATCAGGAAATAACTACTGCCACGTAAAAGTATACAGGCATTTATCTGCATTTTCCAAATGAGACTGATGTACTCCGTAGGGCCGAGAACTACTTTTCTGCTAGTGATCCAATAAGGACTCATTTTTTTGTACAGTTCCTCATGGAATACAATGGGAAGGAGAGGTCATTGATAATTTTCCCTCAGTTTAAGGATAAACGCCAAGGAAAAAAATCAAAATTTTACTACCTTTAAAGCTTCCAAGGCTTAAGCGAAACGAATCGAAGGTGATCTGAGACCTTTTAAGGAACGCCAATCCTTTATTGTTTGGTGTAAATGGGGAAAGGGTCTGGGAGGTGTGTGTCTGATGTGACAAACTAGTCTTCCCGGGGACCTCAGGCTGAGATACAGCCGGCACTGCCCTGAGACTACACAGGGCCTTGAGGTTTAGGTTTCTAACAGTGAGGACTGGAAAGTTAACTAATCACGCCTGGCTCTATTACTTGTTCTCCAAGTTGTCAAGATGCAGGCTCCTAAATCACCCAGATAGCAGTAGCACTTTTCCTGTGATGGGTGCATAGCTCACTTTGCTGTCATTCCAAAACAGATTAGGGAAGGAGGTGAAGGACCTAGGATCATTTCAGGAAATAAAGAGGATAATAATAGATACAGACGCGTTTACTGAGCCTTAAACACACAGTGTCGCTTTAATATTTACAATTCTGGAAGGAATGTTTTCCCTTTTCCAATTCACAGAGGAGGAAAAAAACTGAGACTCAAAGAGGTTAAGGGATTCGCCCAAGCTCTTGCAACTAGTCAGCTGGGTTGCAAATCCAGGTGGATGTGACTCCAAAGCCCATGCTTTCAACTACCACTCAGCACAGTGTTCTCCAGTATTTACCCAGCCCATCTTCCTATCATGGTCGCCTGGGTGATGCAAAGGCCAGGAGCTCAGTGAGTTTCTCTTGGTTCCTCCTCCTTTTTCTTTTTGATCCTCACTTGTCAGAGCTGTTTCATGGATCAGGGGAGTGATCAGGACCAGAAGAGGCTTGTTGCTGATCAGGCAGTGCTTGGACCAGGACCACGTGGACCACACAGTGCATGCCAGTTTCTTCATGCTGTGTATTTACTACTATTTTCATACGAATGTTACATGGGCACACCAGTATAATGAAGTGTATGAATGGGACATAAAGCGTTTACTTTTCCTCTAGTTTGTTTTTTCCTTAAGTTATTATTTAGCAGGCTCCTATTTTGTGAGCTTTCTTTGAATATATTCCATCTTTAATTCTATTTTCATGACAAAACTAAGCGCTCTCTCAAATTAGAACTGACCATAAGGCACCAATGAAAAGCTCTTAAAAATATATATTTAAAAAAAACACCATTTGGTTTTAAGTTTTTCTTAAATGTTCAGTCAGGTTTTCCCAATGGTATAAACAATATGCAGGGCAAAGCAAGACTATGTGTGAATAGCCTTCCACGATAGGTTGGCATCAACTGTTGGAAACCTTGTGTGTGTGTGTGCGTGTGTGAGTGTGTGTATGAACCGGTGTGTGTGTGTGTGTGTGTGCGCGTGTGTGTGTGTGTAGGACAGGAAGTCAGTTGATTAGTTATATACCAAATGGACTTTTAAACTCACTGTTTAAAGACACATTCAACAGGGATTGTCATAATTATATTACCTACTGTTCACTTTTGGAAGTGCATGTAGTTTCCTGCTGCTTTGTACCATGCTAAAAAGACTGACTGTGGCATAATATAACCGAAAGATGAAATTCTTTCATCTTATAAAACTGTTTGTTTTTTTAAAGCTCACTATGATATGCTCTGATGAAAAAAGCTGACATTTGGTTTTGTTGCCTAGCAACCACTATGCCATGATGTAAGCATGAGTGTGCATCTATGCCTAGAACGGCTCAACGAGAACAAGTTTTCTCCGTTTAGATTATTACATGCAAACAGGGATAAAGATGCAAATTCAAACCTCAAGTCTCTAGATTCAAAGTGTTACCTCTCACACACTTAGCACTGAAGTCCTGCTGAACAGGTGCTTGCTCAATGCACTGAATTCTCAGAAGACTATTTTGAAACAGTGAAAATGTGGATTTATTTGATCTTACGAGATAAGGTCCACTGATATCTAGCAATCTGATTTCTGCAATTAGTGAACTTACTCTCAAAAGGCTTGAGTCATAGCCTTGTAGTTACTGCAAGCATTTCTTTTTAGAAGCCTCAAAAATCTTCCCAAGAGTTTCCACCCTACTTAATTTTCCCCCATATAAGGAATAAGCACAGATATATGGGCATTTCCTAATGGTAGAAATTTAGATTACCATCATTTCCAAATGAATTTTGTTTCTAGTTCCTTCATCTAATTCTAAATAAACAGTCCACCTAGTTAAGAGTTTTCTCATCTGCTTCTAAGAACCAAGTGGGAAGTAGCACTCTCTGGCCTTCCACTGCCTTGTGAATTCTGGAAAATCAGGTTAAGTGTGTTTTTGCTTTTTCTCTAAAAATTGTTGTTAAATGTTTTCAAGCCAGTGATAGAAGAGATATACGCAGGGCCAATGTGGGGTCATTTAAAGTCTTTTGGCCGGCAAGGTCCGACCCAAGGAATGAATTCTGTCATTTCTAAATATAAAGACCGGGTCAGACAAGCTTTACATTTCTTCTGTGTCCCCCCACCCTCCTCCGATTATATGGTAGATTTTCACAGAATTAGATTTTCTAAAAATAAAAATCATCTTATGCACCAACCGAAAAAAAAGGGGCAATTATTGGTTATCTCTGCTTTAAAAATCCTAATTTCTTATATACGTGCAGCTGCTGCAAGTTAAGTGCTTCTACAGTGGCAATGCTGCAGAGCTTCTGGCCATGTGGTAATTTTCAATCTCATCATATCATCAGCACAGTAAATTATCCTGAGAACTGACATAATTTATGTCTCAGGGCTCCTCTGCTTCTTGTTATATATTCACTGACATTTTTTCCCTGATCTTACCGTAGCCTACATCTTAAATTTTAATTCTGGAAGAGGTACAGCAAAGGACTTGGTGTTTAATACTGTACCGGTTAGTAAAATAAGAAAGCGGGACTTTACAAATTCTAGATAGTAGTCCGGTCATAAAACTTCCTAAAGTTGATAAAGAAAAGGCAGTTACGACAAACCATTACACTTACGAGTTCTGCCTATTCCTTCAATTTTCGTCTTTATGAAATCAATAAACTAGTTGAAGTAACATAAATAAAAAGCGTAAACTTCCTTTTTAAAAAAATCTTTGGCTGCACCATGGGGCATGCGGGGCCTTAGTTCCCTGACCAGGGATGGAACCTGTGCCCCCTGCAGTGGAAGCACAGAGTCTTAACCAGTGGACTGCCGGGGAAGTCCCGAGTAAACCTCCTTTTGGTCCTCAAACTTTAACCTGTATATATAGGCATATGTACATGCATATATGAAAATCTAAGAATTCTGGGAACGTTTCAAACCACAACAATATCACAGAATTTAACAGGACTTGTGAACGCGGTTTTCCAAAATGAATGCTCAACTGACAGTTAAAGTTGGTCAAATTTGTATTCTAATCCACTTGATTTAATTCTGTTTTATCAATTTGAAACATATATAAGCTGGAATTTGGAGTAAAATCTAGATACATAGTATTAATAGTAAGCTCAAGAGGTCAGCAGTACTTCAACTTTAAGAGTGAAAATTAAGTGTGGATTCTCCTTAAATTACATTCACTTGAAAATTAAATGGGATAATGGATAAACAACATTGAAAAATACAGAACCAAAATGAGGGTGCACTACCTCAAGCATCATAGGCCCTAGTGCATCCTTGTCGATGACACCCTGCCCGGTAGATGACACGTCTGACTTCTGCACTTCATCTATGTTGGCGGCTGCTGCTTTCTCTGCAACAAACACAAGTGTGAATTCAACGGCAGTGCTATTTCAAGGACAGAGTGACACAGAAACATTTTTATTGTAATGATTTCAAAAATCTCCAGTGGGATCAGAGCCAGCTATAAAAAAGTTAGAGTACATCCCCACCACCACTGCACAGGAGAAACTGCTGGAAGCCGGAGCCGGAACATTAACTTTTCCCCTCCAGAACCTGTGGCTCAGCCCCTTTCATGCTGCCGATAAAATGAGTTTAGGGGTTTCATGCCAGTCCCTGACAAGCATTTTTTTTTCTAGATTGCAAAACTGCGCTATACTGCAGCACAATTAGTGCCGCCTGCAGAGATTCCCCGAGCTGGGATGACCCGGGGCCTGTTGTTCAGGCTTCGGGAAAGAAATCAAAGATGCATTTGAAGAAGGAATAAAAACGCGTCCTGACCACTGTGGTTCTTCCCATGTGACACTCCCCTGGCTCTTGTACTGTCCCACCTCTTGTCGCCTTCACATTTAAAGTAAGCAGAAAGACTGGCCCCTGTCTGGTGGAAGGTGCTTGACGAGGTAAGGCAGAGAGAGCGGCACCCTATCAAGCACTCGGGAGAATTTCAACGGATGCCCTTCTACCTAGTCCAGAGGTGTGGACTAAAATGTCTCCCCACGAGGCCTGGGAAGACACTCCATCATGGAAAAGTCTCACGGAGGAAACAGATGCACAGTCATCAATATATATATGCAAACGGGTTATTTCAAGAACACCAAGGAAAGTTTAAGGCACAACAGATACATCCCAACAACTTGCTAGGAAATGACACAAAACAATGTGTCAGTTATTTGTCCTGAATAAATTATATCCTTGTTTACACTGCATGTTATCATTGTAATTAAATGCAAGTAAAGAAAACTGTAAATCAATTTAGTACTCAGAGTCAACTTGCTTTCATGAACTTGGTAGACTTGGCTTCCTTTTTTTTCATAACAGAAGATTTTACACAGTATTTTGAAAACCTGTAACGTTTAATTTGTACCTGGGAACCTAGAAAGTAGTTAGGAATTACATAGGCCCTCCAAATCTTGCCGCTCTCTGACGGGAAACGTCCACATGCATATTTATCAGTGGAAAAGGGAAGAAGGCCTGTGTAGTTCAAGTCTAAGCTCAGCCACTTAGTACAAGTCAGAGCACGTCATTTCAACTTTTTAAGGCCTTAGTACCTGCCTTCTCGCATCACGGCCTGTGACAGGAGTAAATGGGATGATGTGTAAAACATACTTTAAAAACCAGAAAGGAGTTTACAGATGTAACTTACTACTAGCATAGCTGTCTTTTTAAAAAAATCTTTTTTTAATTTTTAAAATTCATTTTTATTTAAAAAAAATTTTTATTTATTTATTTAGCTGCTCTAGGTCTTAGCTGCGGCATGCGGGTTCTTCGTTGTGGCATGCGGGATCTAGTTCCCTGACCAGGGATCGAACCTGGGCCCCCTGCATTGGGAGCACGAAGTCTTAACTGCTGGACCACCGGGAAGTCCCCCTATCTGTCTGTTTTTTTTTTAAATTGGAGTATAGTTGCTTTACAATGTTGTGTTAGTTTCTGCTGTACAGCAAAGTGAATCCGCTGTAAGTATACATATATCCCCTCTTTTTTGGATTTCCTTCCCTTTTAGGTCACCACAGAGCACTGAGTAGAGTTCCCTGCGCTATGCAGTACATTCTCATTAGCTATCTATTTTATGCATAGTAGTGTATATATGTCATTTATTAGCTCTCCCTTACTTAGTTCCAAATGCAGAATTTAGAAGCAGAGAGTATCTGTTTTCTCAATGACTCTGCGACGTTCCTGATTCACCTGCTTAGATCTGAAGAATTGTGACCAGCTATAAATAGAGATATAACTCGTCTGATAGCCTTTATAACTCGGCACGCGAGGATCTGTTAGGCCTCACTTCATTTCTTTCCTTGCTGCCCTCCCTAGCTCTTGACTGTAGGTCCCTTACCTTATCTGCTGGCTTGGTCTCAGCCCAGTTCCTCAGCCAGTCTTAACTGAGGCAGGCAGCACCTCAGGTTCTTCAGACAATTACTGCACATGTTCTCCCCATCCTCTCCCCCCGCCCCATCTTCCCAGAATCTTTCTCACCATCAAGTAAACGCACGTGGGGCAGACTCCCACGGCCCGACCCCCGCTGCTGCTAGTCACTCTGTAAGGCTGTAGATTTCAGTGTCTGCTCACTTTCCCACACGAGTCCGGGGACAGGACTGTCACCATCAGCTGCTGCTTCATCTACTCTTCCTCTAGTTTAACAGCCCTGCACTGTCGGGGGTCTGGGCAGGCTTCAGGCCTAAGGATCCCTGAGTTTCCTTAATACTGAATCTTAATACCCATGTAACAGATATTATAAATGTACACGGTCCTACTGCATTCTCATTTATTTACTCTTTGCGGTGTTGTGGCATTTGGGGTGTAGGAACCGTGTGCTAACACCCTGCAGTCTGAGTAATTCTCAGCCTTTCGTTGGCCTCCCAACCATTCACAGGGGCATCGCGCTCCCATCAGCATCTTCGGTGGCAGCAGTGACCCTCAAAGCGGGGTGGTGTGCCTGAGAAGACCTCCCCAGGGAAGGTCTATCAGATCTGCAGATTGAAAGGCCTTCTTCGCACAAGATTCTGCTACATCTTCTTGGAAGGTATCATTTCTCCTCCCCTCCTGCAGTGAGAACCCCAGCCCAGGAAATAGTACACTATCCCCACCAGGAGTAGCCTTGGTGTATCCTCAGTGGCCAGCACCATCCCTACGTCACGGTAGGTTTTCACTGAATATCTGGTTGCTGACTGATGAGACCAGACCCACTGCTGGCACTGACCCCCGGGAATGCAGGGGCAACTAGAATCGATGGTGGTGGGGAAAGGAACTGATTTTCCCCTTCAGGCCCACTGGCCTTCCAGGTGCAGGGGTCAGCAATATGGGGAAAGGGTCTCCTGAGGAGAACTGGGCTTAAATGATGAATCATCTAGTCTTGCCTCAGTCATTAACTTTCAAGGCATCTCATATTCTTGCAGGCTCCCAGGTCCTTCCAATCCTTCCACTGTTACAACAGGTGGTGTTATTCTTCTTAAAGAAAGGACTGGGACTTCCCTGGTGGCACAGTGTTTAAGGATCCGCCTGCCAATGCAGGGGACACGGGTTCGAGCCCTGGTCCGGGAAGATCCCACATGCCGCGGAGCAACTAAGCCCGTGCGCCACAACTACTGAGCCTGCACTCTAGAGCCCGTGAGCCACAACTACTGAAGCCTGCGTGCCTAGAGCCCATGCTCCGCAACAAAGACAAGCCACTGCAATGAGAAGCCCGCGCACCGCAACGAAGAGTAGCCTCCACTCGCTGCAACTACAGAAAGTCCGCACGCAGCAACAAAGACCCAATGCGGCCAAAAATAAATAAAATTTTTAAAAAAGAACGGACTTAATTTAGATTAAGGTGAGGCAGAGTGAGATAGGAGGCAAAAGCTAATCACAAAGGCAGCCCCATACCTATCACTGATCACCGGAAAACATTAGGCTATTTGTCATATGAGATTCTGATATCACAATAGTAATAAATTATGGTTTTCTGTGGCATCTATATTAATGCCTCATTTTATGGCAAAATAAATACAAAATAACAATGTTTGTATAACCCATTTCTGAGTCCTTTCTTAAAAAAAATTAAAGTATAGTTGATTTACAGTATTACATCACTTTCAGGTGTACAACAGTGATTCAATATTTTTATAGATTACACTCCACTTAAAGTTATTATAAAATATTGGCCATACTCCTTGAGCTATACATTACATTCTTGTGTCGTATTTATATTTCCCAAGTCTTTAAAAGACAATCAATATACTTTGTGAGATGTTGGCAGTTTGAGGATCTGATCATCATTCTGAAGACCCCAAAGTTTCCTGAATTCATTAATTAATATTTTGTGGAATTAAAAAGATTCAAACTTGGAAAACTCCATCATGCAGGTTCCTAAACACTGATAAACTTTCAGGTCAGGGTATTCTAAATATTCTAGCGATGTGTTCAGGCACTGAATTTTTGACTTTTATCGGAAAGTAAGAATGAGGGACTTCCCTGGTGGCCCAGTGGTTAGGACTCCGCGCTCCCAATGCAGGGGGTGTGGGTTTGATCCCTGGGCGGGGAAGTTCCGCATGCTGCGTGGCGCGGCCAAAAGAAAGAAAAAGAAAAAGAAAATATGAAGAATGAGATTGTATCTGCATAGCATTTTCTTTCATCTTTAGGAATCTACAGATCAGGTATAATTCAGGGCAAGGGCCTAAAATTTAATGTAAGAGATGACTTAGAGGGGATAAAACATGTGTTTGGGCTCTACTGTAAAGCCTGGACAAAAATAATTATCATCCTGAAAAACTGTAATAATAAAACATGTCCTTTTTTCCTCTTTATAACATTCAACTGAAAAATCTTCCAAAGGAGAAAAGCGGCAGCTAACGAGCAGTCACAGAGAATGCGGGGCTGGCATGGGGAAATCGCCCAGGTACACTGTCCACGTGTCTGGATGTCCTGCTGTGTGTCTCACTCATGTCTGTGGTGCAGAGGGAGTGACGGATCCTCGTGGGCTGAGAGCTTACATCCAGCTGCAGGGGCAAAGCACTGACAGCTGAGCCAAATGAGAAGTGAGGGCTGAACTGTGAGGAACTAAGTTCACAGAAGGGATAAAAAAGGCCGGACATAGCTGAAAATACTTCACATCCATGGTAGTCGAACTGGATTCTGCAGGATTTGTGAGCACATGGCAAGAGCCATGGACGTGTGGCATCCCTCCCCGAGCAAATCTCAGCCTGGCCTTTGAAACCAGTGTTATGGAATAATGGCAAAAAGACTGTCTAAACTGGAATTCTAGGAATCTGACTCAAAATGAAAACAAGAAAAATGTTTCCCAAGGTCAATCTGAAATTGTGGAACGTGCGCTGGAAAGAAAACTCCAGATGAGACCATTGATTATATTTGCAAGAGAACTTTTAAAATGTTCAATATTTATACAACACTATTCATATATTTATTAAGAGACTGGGAAATCTTCACTACTCACAGAGTAAAGAAAACAGGGTGAAGAATTTAGGGCCCTTCACGCCTATCCTCACTAAGTGTTTGTATATATGCATTTTCCTGCTAATTTGTCATCTATTATTCGATTCTGTATTAGATTTGTGCTTTGGCTATTTCTCAGTATTAGAATATCAATAATATGAAGTGATAGAAAATACCCAGAAATATGGCTTTACCAATGTAATTGGAATCTAAATTAAACTGGCCATGAATTTATATTACTTGGGTACTTTTCATGAAGTACTACCTCTGTACAATGTTCATTTGGGCTTTGAAATTAAATAGGAGGAAGAAAAGAACTCCTTTGAGATATACTGTTATGTTAACCGGACATATATTGGTATTTTGATGGAGCATTTCAAGAATGAGTATGCTATTTTTATGTCCCAGATATAAATAAGCTTAAATCCTTAGATATATTTATACTTCTGTAAGGAAGAACAGCATTACTATACTAAAACATACTATTTAATATTTTTAAATTAGGCAGTTTTCTCAGCGGTCACAAATTATATTTACTTTTCTATATTTTGCAACCATTAACCATAAAAATATATTCTGTTACAAAAATATCCTTCAGTAAACTCAACAGTTTACTGAAAGATCATCCCGGAATTTCAAATGATCAAAACCTTATGAAATCTCATTATTACAGATGGAACTCTTAAATCGAAAAAAGAGACGATAAAATTTAATTTTCAGAGCCTACAAAAAGATTTCGCCCCCATGCCCTGACTTCCATTTCTTCCTCCTGCACTTTGACCATTAAAGTTATTCTTTTTAGATAAAGAATATGACCTAAGAGAATAACAATGCAAACAGTAATTCTGTCCTTTTCTTCCTCACTTCCCAAAAGACAAAAATACCATGAAATAGCTCTGATCTTTTAAACAGCCCAGCTTTACAAATGCAAAGCTTTGACTGGAGAGACTGTCCAAGGATGCCCTGTCATCTCTCTCCTAAGGTCCCCTCCCTCCTGCTCGAGCAGTCCCATCTGGTCCCTCCCCCCATTTGCCTGCGCTCCAGAAATCCAATACCAATTAATTACATTTCCAGTTTCAAAGCAAAGAACAAACCCCAAACCCCATCTCTTCAGGGACCATGTTAAGATGAATCATACCACAAACTGGGGGAAAATCATTAATATTATATGCCATATGCTTTTCTTTATAAGTGGTTATTATTTGTGTTTTCTCTCAGAACACAGAGAAAGGCAACTAGGGAAGTGTTTAATCTCTAGATATTTAAGTGATTTAAAAATACACAGAAAAGTAAAATTTAAGTTTCCTGGTGAGAATAGAAAAACAAATCAGAAATGGCGATTCTAGCCAAAAATTTATTTATTCTTTAAAAAAGTACACTTAGGGAATTCCCTGGTGGTCCAGTGGTTAGGACTTGGCGCTCTCACTGCCGAGGGCCCCGGGTCTATCGCTGGTCAGGGAAGTAAGATCCCACAGGCTGCGAAGTATGGCCGAAAAAAAAAGTATACTTAGCTACTTTTAAAGTATAAAGTGTTTTGGGTTTTTTTTTAAAGACCTTTACATGTTCTAGAAGAACATCATTTATTGAGTTTTGGTAACTTAGTGAATCTTATAATATTAGAAGGGCTTGTCTACTTATTCGGCAGGTGACCTGAGAACATACACCCACAGGGCCTTTCTGCCCTGTGACCAGAAACAAGAGTCCTGCCTCCTCGCAGGGATGCCAGGCAGGGCTCAGGGGACAGCCATGTAATTGTTCTAATTCCAGCAGCAGCGGTGGCGACCACCAATGACTTAGAAACCTAAATGCTGTTTAATGCCTGCCCATTGGAGGGACAGGGTGATATGGCCATGATTAAAGAGGTTTATCCTCTTTCTTTTCCTTCTCTTTAAAAAAATCATCTGAAGAGGCCATGGAAAACTTGTGCAAATTAGCTTATCTTTAAAAAGTCAGAATTTGAACAAATATCAATCATTTACTCTGAAAAATACATCAACTGAAAGATAAAAAAAAAAAAGGAAGACAAGCCACAGGGTATTTACATCTATACATGGAAAAAATTTTAACACGGCCCATGTTTAGACCTCCCTGATGTGTAACAAGTAAGAGCTTAAAAGTTGTTTTGATGTTTGGTCAAGCATGAGGAGAGTTGCTTTTATGGACTAAAATGGAACCTGAGACTTTATGCGGGTTTTATAATTAATTCCACTGCTCCAAAATGAGTAAAATCACTCACCCAGATACCTATCAATTTTTCAGTAGACTGACGTCAAACACAAGTCTAATCACCTCCACAACAAATTTTAAGACTCTAGTGGGAATACATCCACAATTTCCACTTTTTCCTGCATTTAGGAGCTGGATGATTTCAGGTGAAGTGACTGTCAAACCCAGCAGCACTGGGACCCACGCAGAGCAAAGAAGTCATTGAGACGACGACAGGCAGTTTCTGGCCAAGCACTACAGATAAAATATTACAGGGAAAGTGATGCAGCATCTCAAAGGTTCTGGAAGGTAAAACCAGAGAATTATGCATCTGCACCCAACTAAAATTAGAAAAGCTGCCATCTGGCTCTGTGAAGCCAGCAGCACATTCTTATTCATTAGGAAGCATTCTGCTAACATAAAAACACAAGGCCCTTCCTGTGCTCTCCAAATGTGTTTATCTTTTCAACATTAATGCACTATATATCATCGGGCTGCTGAAATCTCCTGCCGTGCATATTAAAGACGCACAGCTGCACTTTCTTTGGGAGTGGGAGGAACCTCAGCTCCAAGGCACCTCCCTCTCTTTCTGACACTGAGCTTGGCATTACCACATCATGGTTTCCCTTCAGCACCAAGAAATGGCAAAATGAACCAATCTCAAGGCTACCTCCACCCAGCAAAATCCCCACACTCTCTGCTTCGGAGAAAGCAGTGTGCCTGGTTTCGTTTTCATCAATGGTGAGGCATGACTGCTTACACAGAACCAACCACCATGCCACAAGTTTGAAATATGCAGGCCCTACTTTGAAAATTAATGTACTGCACGGATCAAGAGAGAAAACAGCAACCAGAAAAGATTCTGGGTATAACTGGCTAGAAGATGCTTTTGTCTGTAAGAACTATCATCGACTCTGCTATTACCAATGTACCATTTTATTTAGTACCCCACTTCAATACTACCTATCAATACCCAGTGTATTGATAGGTAAAACAGACAGTGGATAATGTTTTGTAGTAAGCCATGCACGTATGTAACAATTTGTCCAGAATCTCCTTCTTGTACACAATCTAAATATGTCTATGAGGTAGGAGTTTAAATTTAAAGACAGACCATGGAAGGAAAAAAAAAAATCAGATACACAGTAAACCACATCAACAGTGAAAAGAATCTTGTTTAAATCCACGGAAATACGGCTTTGGAAGTACTGCAAGTGAATCAACCGAAAGGCGACAAGCACATGTCATTAAACCTCGGCTGTCAGGATTCATTCATTCTCCAATGTGAGCACAGTGGTCTCTGCTTGCATCTTCTCTAGCAATGGCTATTAAGAGATGAGGGCAAAATAAAATATGAGAACTGCTTATTTCAAGTTAAATCTAATTCACTGGGCGCTGCTAAGGTTTTAGGAGTTATCTGAATGAGGAAATGGAGGAATCATAATTTGCTTAGAAGGCTGAAAGTTAAGACTGAGACCACATGAAGGTAGAAAAAAAAACAATAGGTGAGAAAAATGAGAAGTGAGGTGAAGTTCGAATTCAGCACTCATTCAGAAAATTTAAGGGCAGCCTCTCAAAGGACCAAACTAAAAATGTTTCATTTCTCTCAACTACGTATGTTAACTCAAGCAATGCCAACAAAATTATACCACAGAAGCATGTAAAGTTTCCAATAAACAGGTTAAAATATGGAAATTATATGAAAAGTTGTTTCTAAAATCCTTAAGAAGACTTTGGTCTAAGTCATATAAATATTCTATCTTGCAAATCATTATTCTGTTTATCAGCACAGCAGAACTCATCTCCCAACAGTCTTCCCTTACGCCCTGGCAGTATTTATTCTCTCTCTCCCCAGATTTCAAGTATTAATAATTTCAAGTATTTTCTGACTGTTGCATCTGCACAAGACACCCTTCCACCCATTCTCTTTGAAGACCCCATCACTGTTCCAGAAGCTCCCAACAATCAAGCTAAGCCCCTTCCGCTGTTTCTGCGATGCCTGGTGCCTATCTCCCCCGACCCTGGCGCTGTGAGATGACTGATCTGTTTCCACATCTGTCCCGTTCACAGCGTTGCTGCCTTTGGCTACAGGAGAAGTCTTTTTACGCACTGTCTGGCACACACTGGGTGCTCAATCATGTCTGTGTTAACACTGAACAGTTTTATAGCTGGAGCTGAAATTCAAGATATGCACAATCTATAAAACCCACCAATGCCTCTTTAGAGGGATCTATCTGGAAGAGCTTCAGTGCACACTTAACTTAATGGAGGTCTAGTCTGATTTTTTTTTTTTTTAATTATCTTTTATTTTAGGCTGTGTTGGGTCTTTGTTGTATGCGGGCTTTCTCTAGTTGTGGCGAGCGGGGGCCACTCCTTGTTGCAGTGCATGGGCTTCTCGTTGCAGTGGCTTCTCTTGTTGCGGAGCACGGGCTGTAGAGAGCGCCAGCTTCAGTAGTTGTGGCGTAAGGGTATAGTTGCTCCGCGGCATGTGGGAATCTTCCTGGACCAGGGCTTGAACCCGTGTCCCCTGCATTGGCAGGCGGATTCTTAACGACTGCGCCACCAGGGAAGTTCCGTAGTCTGATTTTTGTAGTCAAAGTATGAAGTAGAAAAGGGATGAGAAAGAAGGTCAGACTGTAAGTGCTAAGGCCATCAGGACAATTCTCATGATGGTCAGGCCAATGGGGGCTGCATTAGGTGGGGAGAAAAGTCACTGACGCTCCTTCTACACCTGAGAGATGATGAAAAACAAAAGGGAGCAACTTTATTCATCCAGGTTATCATCTAGGAAGTTTCAACCTGCTCCATGAAGAAAGGGTAGATTGGGCATCATAGAAGTTTTTAATCAGACTCTGGGATTTTCCCAGCCATTCTTAGCTCTTAAGAAACCATAAACCAATCCAGGTAGATGTCTAAGAATCACCTATTTGCCCGGGGATCCAGGATAGAAGGGTGCTTTCATCAGATTTCTTCTTTTTTTTAAAAATTTATTATTTTTTTGGTTGCGTTGGGTCTTCATTGCTGTGCACGGGCTTTCTCTAGTTGCGGTGAGCAGGGGCTACTCTTCGTTGCGGTGCGCGGGCTTCTTATTGCGGTGGCTTCTCTTGTTGCAGAGCACAGGCTCTAGGTGCGCGGGCTTCGGTAGTTGTGGCACACGGTCTCAGTAGCTGTGGCTCACAGGATCTAGAGCGGAGGCTCAGTAGTTGTGGCGCAGGGGCTTAGTTGCTCCGCGGCATGTGGGATCTCCCCGGACCAGGGCTCGAACCCATGTCCCCTCCATTGGCAGGAGGATTCTTAACCACTGTGCCACCAGGGAAGTCCCTAAATACATCTTTAAAGTGAACCTTTAAATACTGTATGGCATGAAATCGCTCCAATTTAAGCAGGAGTGGCACTGAGTCATCAATCAGCTTTCCACAACTATTTACGGCAGCAGGCAATTAAAAAGAAGACAAGGCTCAGCTTCACGCGGAAACTGACATGCTTCACCAGGCAGCAGGCGTGCAGTAAGGGTCTTAGGAACTTCAGAACCTGCATGTTTGAAAGCCCAGCAAAAGTGTGGACAAGAGGTGACCGCAATTTGCATGATGAGGTCAAGGTGAAATGAACAAAGGCCGATATTTACAAAGACCCCTAAATTTGATATCCTGACTACCCTTTCTACAACGGAATCCTTTTCTTTCTTTCTGTATGGTCCTGTAATTCTCCAGTAAAATTTGTAAGCCAAGGGAAAAAAATTTCATGATACCTCTGGTAATTTAGTGATCCTCTTGGATTTTGTATGTTATGTACTCTCAAATACAAAGATTATTTAAAGCAGTCAAATCCACTTGCAAGAAATTTTTAAAAGCCATCTTATTTAAAGTCTTACCGGGATGGCAGTCCAGTGGTTAGGACTCAGCGCTTTTGCTGCTGTGGGCCTGGGTTCAATCCCTGGTCGGGGAGCTAAGATCCCAAAAGCCGCATGCAGCGTGCCCCGCCCCCCCAAAGAAGGAAAGTCTGATGATTTTGTTCTCTAATAAAAGTTATGGAAAAGTCTGAGCCACAACTGAAAGATATACACACAGTGAGTGCCATGGCTATCTCACGGATTAAGATATACACACAGTGAGCGCCATGGCTATCTCACGGATTAAGAAAAAAAAATATCCTCAGGAGGTTAATTATGGTCATGCATACAGGCCACAGCATATCTCAAAATTAACTATCTAATTATAAATATGAAGAAGACATAATAGTAATTAAGTTACTCCCTATCAAATTAACTGGCTTAAATTAGCTTAAAATTACAGTTTTGTTTTACATATATTAGCCGTAAGAGATAAGTTTCCCCACCATTCTACAACCCCTCAAATGACGAATTAAAATCGAGATGTATTCTTCCTATTTTCAGTTTTAATTATCCTGCTTAAGCTTTCACATGCGAGATGATTTCGTATTATGCTGTCACCAAGCCTTCAGTAGAGTTCTACCCAATGGCATTTTGTAACAGGTTTAGCGTGAACACAGATGAACAGTTTGAATTCCAGCAATCTGTGTTTGGAAATCCTGCCTGCCGGGTGATGGCGTATAGTGAGGCAGACACATGACAACTGGGCAGGTCCAGGACTGAGAGCAGAGAGCAGAGGTAGCCTTTCTTCTGTAGACTGAAAGCCTGGACTGGAAGAGGATGCTGTACTCATACCATATGTAATTCACCTGCCTCCGAATTGGCAGGGGCAAGATACTGTCTTGGATTCGCATTTTCAAAAAGTTTTTAAATTGCATCAACGGACAGCGGGTTTCCCAGAGACTAGAATGGCGGCAGTTGTTAGGTCTGTATTGCTAAGGAAAATATTTGGCTGCATGTGGGCTTTCCTGAGAGCAAGTTAGTACATGACCTCAATCTTTTCCAAGCTTATCATAATGCTGTGAGGCTGTGCTGACTCAGCAAAGCAATCCATAATCGCTTGCAAAATGCCCCTGCCTCCCAGGGATGTTATGAGGCTTAATAAGATAACGTATGTGAAGAACTCTGAGCGCCACAGAAGAAAGGCGCTAAGTAATATTATTACTCTGCATTTATAATTACAAGCAGTCTTACAAAGACAAGAATCCAATAAACCTGTTTACAAATTACAAATAAAAAATACATTGAATAATGTAATATAAATAACTGTATAACAAAGAAAAATGTGAAATCATGCATGTGTAAAAAACGGAAAGGACAGACTTCATCAGGCTAAGTCAAGTGAAAAGAAATAGAAATAGACAAGTTTCCACTAAAGGAAAATTACACCCCTTTGTGATAAAACAGAATTGAATCAGAAACTTACAAGAGGGTATTTTATTGACGTTATCTTGGGACATTGCTCGTTAATGAATTAAATTCAGTATCATTTCTATGGTTTTTCTACCAATAAATTTAAATTTTAAAAAAATCAATGTCCGTATTAACAGTAATAAAATTTCTTCAGTTATCTATGGTAACACTGAAAACATAAATTTTCACTCTCATTGGGATAAAATATGAGTACTTTACCAAATGTAAATTTCTTTCCTTTTCAAATATTACAATAATGCTGCCTTTTTTTTTGGCCAATAGCGTTTGTCTCTTAGAAGGGAAACACCAGTTTTCTATCTCTCTGGACCAGCCCAAGCAGGGCAACATGACACACGAAAATCTACTTCAACTGGGGTATTTTCAAAAGAGCAGGCCAGGCATTGCTGGGTTCTTGGGTGCCACGACTTTTACTGGACAGGATTGAGGCCTTCTTGGTCCTTGGTCCCAGGTGTCATTTCCTCCAGGAAATCTTCCTGGAATCTCAGGGGAGCCCAATTTTTACCCTCTGTTCCTCCAAAACACAAGCATAATATATATCACTTACTACACCATATGGAAATCATCTGATTTGATCTGGATCTCCTCAGAATTCCCTCGAGACTGTGGAGTCCCTGAGCCAGGGGCTGTGTTTTTCATTTCTGCATCCCCATCATCTTTGCTTGGCCCATACTGACCCATGCAGACACTCAAAAGAGTTTAGCTGATCCATACTCTGGAGAAAACAGTGGAAAGAGCCCTCAAGTGTTCTGGGCAGGTTATACGGGATCAATTCCAAGCACACAGATGGTATAAGGGATTTTACTTCCTAATTTTTATTTGTAATTTTGTTTTCAAGAAGGTAGTATTTCATGTGTTTAAGGGAAACATAAACACGATATCAGATGGTGAGGATGCAAAGATAAAAAAGATAAGCCTTGCCCTCCTGTGTGTGTGTGAGGCTCACGGCCATGGGGAAGCCGAGTGCTGAAATGGGCTGAGCACATTGTTTCTTTAAAATGTTGTGGATTTATGCAATAAAAGAAAAATGAAATTTATAAATTTGTAAGTATTAGGAGGTTTTTAATTTACTTAGCTGGAAGACTCAGCTTATTCGGAGAGTAACGTTTAGGATACAGCATTGATCCAGATGCTGAATGAAGAGAGACTCTAATTATCTAAGATTTCACTAAGAATGCTTTCATCACAGACTGAACGTGGTAAGAGCTGATTACTTAACTCAAAATAAACTTCCATCAACACACCAGGAACAATGCATACACCTCAGGATGCTAGCAGGGCCAAATTAGTTCTCCGAAGTGTAGCAGCTCAAAAGAATTTTGGGAAATAAAAATGGGGAGGTTAACGATCTGCTATATTATCCTCTCAGGATAAACCCAACTGCCAAGGAAATTAGGACTTATAGGTCTCAAAAATTCAGGCTGAGAGCATACTCCACAGGAATAAAAATAAGTTGTCCAAGTTTCCAAGTAAACCTGCTGGGTGAACTTAAAAGGGAAAACCCTACAATCACTTAACCACAAAAGTATCTCTCTGTAAGATGGGTTATGTATCTGTCCTTTCTAAGAAAAGCACGAGTCACTGAGTTAAGGAGTGAAGCTAAAATACATGAGTGTCTAGACCTCTCCTCTTCCTTATCCTAATATGCAAACCAGGAACTCAATTTTAAAACCTCAATTCCCAAAGGGGAGGATTAAGTCTAGTACATGGAAAGAACCTACGGGGCTCCTCAGATTAGTATACAGAAGAGAAGCACTACTAAGGGAGTTATCATAATCAACTACACCTATATAAATATTATAGTACTGTGACTCTGAACAAGAATACCTGGTATCAGGTCTTTACAGATCCTGACATTGGATCCATAATCTTTCAGGTTCATGATGGCCACCTCCCCCTATCCCTACACGCTGAGGGTCAATTTGGAAAAAATAAACTGTTCATAATTTGTATTTTTTTAAATATGAAAATAGTGTCATTGTGTCCTGTAGGCAACGGATGGGCGGTGAGTGTATTCTTACAATTCTGAGTAACTACTGTATTGAGAAGGTGGTTATTGAAGGTAAATCTGCTATTGCTTTGAAGCCACTAAGTAGGGACCAAAATCTCAGCTGTCCACCTGGTCAGCTAGGTAATGTCAATCGACTTCAGTACTCACCTCTCCAACAGCACAGGTGGCCTGACCCCCATTTCTCAGCACCCCACTTAGAATATTTCCTCTGAAATACTGATGAGCCATACTTCAACTCTTCATGTAACCTAAGATCCACTGTTTATCTATGTGGTCTTTGTCTCTTCCAATAGAAATTAAGAAAAGGGAAAGAAGAGAGAGAGAGGAGAGAAAGACAAACAGATACAAGCGGGATGGTATGGAGGTTCGGGGGACCTACAAGTACCTCCCATGGGATCAAAAGAGATAAATTTAGGGTTTTCTAAAGACTGAAGAGGAAATTGGGAAGAAAGACAAAGCCTGAAATAGAGCTTCATTTATATTTCAAAGAACATCTGGCGCACAATTTATTATGAGTTTTAAAGACCTCCTTGAAAGTCTGTGACTTTCCCTTTGTTACCTTCATTTTATCTGTTTCACTAGCTAAATAATTCCAGAATTGAACATTTGCTTCAAAGACAAGACATAAAAACCTGAATTTTGTGCTGCAGTAGATCAGGGGAAGAGAAAAAAAAAATCCCAGTAGAAATAAAGAGAGTGGTTAATTTAAAGAAAGACAGTGGAATGGGAGGCAGGTGAAGAGAAGGAAAGATAACCCTGGCCCAGCGTTTCTGCTTTACTCTGCCAGCTCGAGTGCCTAGCTTTCAGACTCTCACACACCCAGGCCTGACCCTCCCCATCACCACAGGCCTGCCCTTCTGGAACTCTGCTCCTCTCATAAGCTTCTTGGCCAGTGGAGGCCTGGAGGGGGAAGGGTCCAGGAGAGCCTCCCAGGGCAGAAAGGAAGGAAGAGGCAACCATGCTCCAGGCCTCTGGAAATCCAGGATCCTCCCAGGAAATACACGCATGTGTTGACTGATTAGCCTCTACAGTACCCTTCACCCTGTAATAAATATCGGGTCAGTGGTTCCCACCTTTTGGGGTAAGAGAGCTCTTTTTTAATATCAATAATGTCCATGGAGCCTTACAGGACAGTTATCTATGCTTGAAATGACATATAACAGAAAGGAAAGGTTACAATAAATTTAGTAATGCTTCTAAAAAAACCTGTACCCTATTTATCACTACACCATCACTATAAATTTAAAACACAGCTGTATATACCTCATATATTAAGAACTATTCTAGTTAGAAGCATTATTGGTTACGATAGGCTTTATGGAACTAGTCCAGGAATCTCATCACCAAAACTGTATTGTTTTGATGGAAAACATCCTCCATTCCAAACAATTAACTTACAAATAAATCTTAGGGGAAAAAATGGTTTTTAAAGTTCAAAGTTCTGTGATAATATTTATGATATTTATTAATGAGTCCCTGGATTTAGGGACTGTGTTTTGCTTCTCTTTATATCTCTGGTAACTCTCACAGTATGTGGCATATAGAGGGCATCCAGATATAATCGTGAGTTAATAAGAAATCATCATGTTTAAGTATAGTCGTGGCATGGTCCCTGGTCATTTCCAGACTACACCATTGGAATATATTTCATGTGGTGCTACTTCAAACAGACACAATAGTTAATGATGGTCCTTAATTGCCTTCTTTCTTTCTTCCCTCCACTATTCTATTCATACCTTCTTGACGCATCCGAAGAAAATCTGAATTTCATGTTGCTTTCACATTTTCTCTAAACCCTAGTTTTTGGCAATTATTTTATATAAACACTTATTAAGCATCTCATATGTGCAAGGCTTAGGGGAAGGATATAAAAATGAACAAGCTGGGAATTCCCTGGTGGTACAGTGGTTAGGACTGGGTGCTTTCACTGCTGAAGGTCTGGGCTCAGTCCCTGTTCAGGGAACTAAGATCTCTCAAGCTCTGCTGCAAGGCAAGAAAAGAGAAGAGAAGAGAAGAGAAGAAAAGGGAAGAAAAGGTAAGGGGAGGGGAGGGAAGGGAAGGGGAGGGGAGGGAAGGGGAGGGGAGGGGAGGGGAGGGAAGGAAAGAAGGAAGGAAGGAAGGAAGGAGAGAGAGAAAGAAAGAAAGAAAGAAAGAAAGAAAGAAAGAAAGAAAGAAAGAAAGAAAGAAAGAAAGAAAGAAAGAAAAAGAAAAAGAACGAACGAACAAGTTATGGTTCTTCCATCAAAGTGTTTACATGGTCACAGGGAGTTGTTTTTTTTTAAGTTTAAACTATTGTATTACATGCCAAAATGAAATATGTATTTTACCTAACAATGAAAACACCAGGGCTTCCCTGGTGGCGCAGTGGTTGAGAGTCCGCCTGCCGATGCAGGGGACACGGGTTCATGCCCTGGTCTGGGAAGATCCTACATGCCGCGGAGCAGCTGGGCCCGTGAGCCATGGCCGCTGAGCCTGCACGTTTGGAGCCTGTGCTCCGCAACGGGAGAGGCCACAGCAGTGAGAGGCCCACGTACTGCAAAAAAAAAACAAAACACCAGCTGTGCAGCTTTGAGTTAAAGAGTAATTAAGGCTTCAGGTCTGCCTAGAAGAATGGCTAGACAGGTAATAGCAGGTGACAAACCCAGAATGGTGAGACCAGATGGTGGAGGGTCTCGAACACCATGTGAAGACATTTTACTTTATTTTGTAGGCAGAAGAGGTTCACCGAAAGTTTTCGTAACAAGAGTTACACATCTAACACATTTTTAGGAAATCAATGTTGGTAGCAGTGGGGATGAACTATAGAAGGTAGAGAAGCAGAGACGAGTTAAGGTAACAAAAGATGACTTAAAATAGGGTGCTGAGAATAAAAATGGGAAATATAAGGGGTGGAGATATCACAGGACATGGTGAGGACCTGACAGAGCTGACTGGCTGGCTGCATATGGTGAAGAGGGAGAGGACGTCGATGTGACCAGGACCCAGGTTTCTAGCCTAGATGAGCACAAAACAGGTGGTGCTGCCATGGCCTGAGACTGAGCACAGGGAACCGGACACGCCATTCTGTTCAGGAGGCAGAGGAGAGACTGAGCTGTCTGGGATATGGGGCGCCCAGGGGCGATGCCTGACAGGTGGCTGGAAATCTGGATGCGGGATGAAATGGCAAGGTCTGGGGAGCGGGGACTGGGGAAGGCCCTCACTGGGCATCTGTGCAATGAGAGGCACGGAAAGGCCTGGGATCTAAAGCTGACAGGATGGAGCACAGATGTGAAAGCTGAAGGCTGGAAACCGGTAAAACTGAAGAAGGAAGGGATTTAGTTGGGGACAGAAAGAAGGTCAAGAGATAGATGAGGAAGGGAAGCCAGTGAAGGAACGCGGAGAGAGTACAGACCAGAAGTAGAAGCGTTTTGAGGACAGCTGGTCAACAGTGACACAGCGACTTAAGTGTACACTTGAAAGTGGTAAAAATTTTATGTTATGTATATTTTACCACAATAAACAATGGTTAAATTAAAATCAATTCTCAGGTTAAAGTTAATTGGTATCCAGAGTCTTTAATCAATAAGTTATTATAAGCACACTGTGAATTAGCGTTCACTGTCGCATTCTTAGTAAACAAAATAGGATTCAAGATCTGATGTGCTGATAAGATTAACTCTGGACTAAAAGCTAACTAACAACTGTAATAAGCCTCAAAACTGCAGAAGGCCAGTTTTCACTCAACTCTGCACTTGCGGGAAAGCATAAGCTGTAAGGGTCTCCGTTTCTTACCAGCAAAGTTAAGAGGAAGAACACGATCATTCTTTTCCTGGAATTATTACTTTGAAAACATTGGGCAGGGGTGACAGAAAAGATGAGAGGATTAAAAATGGACTCCTACACTTATTAGGAGAGATAAATGACTCAGTAATTAGGAAAAGGTGAACATTTTCTAAGTAGAAATGAACTAAAATATTTCAGAGTGAACAACAGTCATAAGAGGAGGAAAGAATTGGGAATTGCCTCGATCTGCCCACCCCACAACTACAGACAAACAGGTAACAAGCCGGATCTATGAAGGCCATACTTCTTCCTTGCCTGGAACCTATATAAAGAGGTTTAATGTAAAAGGCTTCAGGGAAAGAAACATTCTTTAGGGCAATGTGAGAACTGGCTAAAACGAGGGAAAATGTCTAAAAGGGAAATCTCAATGCCATTGTGTTTTTTCTCATTTTCTTACTGATTTCAGATTTGCCTCAAGAGATCTTCCTTCTTGTACCTCAGAAGCTCCTCCCCATATGCTCAGCTTTTATGGTTATGCTTGGTGCCCTAAACTATTCAGCAATATATGATACTAAGATACTTGACTATAAAGGCATTCAGCGATGTCATATGGAATTAGATACTTATTCTTTTCAAAGTGTCTCCTTGCAAAAGATACTCAACGTCGTTAATCATCAGGGAAATGTAAATCAAAACCACAATATCACCTCACACCCATTAGGGTGGCCACTAGCAAAAAACCAGAAAATAACAAGTGCTGGTAAGGATGTGGAGAAATTAGAACACTTCTGCACCGTTGGGAGGATTATAAAATGGTGCAGATACTATGGAAAACAGTATGGAGGTTCCTCAAAAAATTAAAAATAGAACCACTATATGACACAGCGACCACCCTGCTGGGTATATATATTCAAAGGTATCGAAAACAAGATCTCGAAGAGATATTTGTGTATCCACATTCACTACGGCATTATTCACAATGGCCAAGATGTGGCAGGAACCTTAATGTCCAGTGACGGATGAATGGGTAAAGAAAATGTGGTATATACATAAAATGGAATATTATTCAGCCTTTGGAAAGAAGAAAACCCTATCATATGGTATAGCATGGCTGAACCTTGAGGATACTATGCTAAGTTAAATAAGCCAACCACAAAGACATAAATACTACATGATTCCACTTATTCATGAGGTATCTAAAGTAATCAGAGTTACAGAAACAGAAAGCAGAAGGTGGCTGCCAGCAGTTGTGGGGAGGGGAAATGGCAGCTGGTCAATGGGAATAGAGTTTCCATCACACAAGACGAAAGATTTCTAAGTCTGTTGTACAACAGTGTGCACACAATTAACAATGCAACAATGTACACTTAAAAATTGTTAACAGGGTAAGATTATGTTATATACTTTTTGCCACAATTAAAACCTCATCAAACCAGAAAAAAAAAAGTCTCCTTGGAAGGACCTATTAAAATAGTTGCCTGTATAACAATTTATTACTGTATAATCCATCTCAGTCTGAAAAGTAACTGAAAGACAGTCAGTAACTGAAAGACTGAAAGTAACACAAAGACAGTCACATTTCCCTCTTCCTCATTCTACCAGTGCAACAGGTTGGAGAAACAAACAAAACCCATAAAACAAAAAAACTAAGAAAAATCTACTTTAAAGCCTAAATCAACCAGAGAATGACAATAAAAAGAAGAGTCAAATAGTGGTATTTATGCTCTATATTTTTAATCTATTCCTATATTAAAATCACTACACATAAACTTGATTGTATTCAGCCACTTTTAATCTTAAATAGTGAATTATACACAGACACACACACACACACACACACACAGAGTAAATTATAATTGGAAACTCTTGTTATCTTCTCCTTACAACACTCCAAATATTTAATTCATTTCTCAAAAATTACATCATTCTTGCACCCCAATGTTCACAGCAGCACTATTTATAATAGCCAAGACATGGAAGCAACCTAAATGTCCATTGACAGATGAATGGAAAAAGAAGATACGATACATATATACAATGGAATATTACTCAGCCATAAAAAAGAACGAAATAATGCCATATGCAGTAACATGGATGGGCCCAGAGATTATCATACTAAGTGAAGTAAGTCAGAAAGAGAAAGCCAAATATCATATGATATCACTTATATGTGGAATCTAAAAAAGTGATACAAATGAACTTATTTACAAAACAGAAATAGACTCACAGACATAGAAAACAAATTTATGGTTACCAAAGGGGAAGGGGTGGGTAAATTAGGAGTTCGGGATTAACAAATACACACTACTATATATAAAATAGATAAACAGCAAAGACCTACTGTATAGCACAGGGAGCTATATTCAATATCTTGTAATGACCTATAATGGAAAAGAATGTGAAAAAGAATGGATATATGTATCTGTATAACTGAATCACTTTGCTGTACACCTGAAACTAACACAACACTGTAAGCTATCACAACACTGTAATTTACACCTGAAACTAACACAACACTGTAATATACTTCAATTTTAAAAATTACATCATTCTTCAAACTAAGAATGAATAGATGTAAACTTTAGCTCATGGAAATTTAAACGCATATGACAAAATCTTTAGATATAAGTTGTTTCAAAACCAATATATCCAGTATCTGCACAGCACTAGTATCAAGTGTGACTATGCTTTCTATTTGTTATATATTTTAGTCGGATACAATATGTCTATTTAAAATCGTTAGGGAAAATATTCCATGTTAATTAAAGATCATAATAAAAATAATTATTAAAAAGTATAAAAAAACCTCAGCACTCCCTCCGGATTTCAAAATATACTCTAGTTGACAAGCTATGTAGATCTGTCATCCTTATCTTCTCTTAAGATAAGGAGCTAAACTTAACCAGAGTCTATGAAAGTTAAAAGTTCACCACCCAAATGTTCCTTAAGACACAAGTGCACTTTAAGGAGACAAACTAAAATACTGTAAATACTATTCGTGGGCTTCCCTGGTGGCACAGTGGTTAAGAATCCACCTGCTAATGCAAGGCATACGGGTTTGAGCCCTGGTCCGGGAAGATTCCACATGCCGCGGAGCAACTAAGCCTGTGCACCACAACTACTGAGCCCACGAGCCACAACTACTGAAGCCCGCACGCCTAGAGCCCATGCTCCTCAACAAGAGAAGCCACCGCAATAAGAAGCCCACGCACCACAATGAAGAGTAGCTCCCGCTCGCCGCAACTAGAGAAAGCCCGTGCACAGCAACAAAGACCCAACGCAGCCAAAAATAAAAAAAATAAATTTGTTTAAAAAAAAGTATAAAAAATACTATTTGTCACAAGAGAAGTTGTAGTTTATCAACCCTATATAAGAAAGAGAATGTACTCACCCAATTGTTAGAATAAAACCTTCAAGTTCTTTAATTTAGGGTGCTCTTTCCCCCCAATATAAAGCCATTATACAAGGCTAGATGAAGGCTGGCATCAGAAAAATGTGAGATATTTATTTTATATAAGACAAACACTGTGCTCAGAACTGCGGCAGGTGTGAGTGACGCGTTAGATACAATCTGCCATCAAGGAGTCTGTCATTCAACTGGGGAAGAAAAAGAAAAGCCCACAAAAAACCTCATCAGAATAAGATTAGATAGTACAAGAAATGATAGGAGATTCAAAGGACATGAGTCTATATTGTTTGGGAATTAAGAAGTTCTTCGTTTAAAAAAGCAGCATTTGAGATGGGCCTTGAATAAGGAACAGTAGGACTCTAATGGGAACAGACAGAAACAGGGAAAGGGAGGCATTCCAGAAAGGGAGGAAAGAGTACCAATGACACAAAAGAAAAAACACACAAGTCTGGGTTAGCAACAATTCGCAACAGGGTAGCAGTCTTAGGGTAGACACACTGATGAGATGGGATACAGGAACACAGCACTGGGCCAGACGGGTCAGACATGGGGTGTTGGTGAAGGGCCCTGGCCACTGGATGTTCCATCCTCATCCAGCCTGGTTGCCTTCTCACAGTACTCTATAAACCTACCCCACCCCAGTGGCCTATTAAAGGTGGGTAGTGGTCAATCAGCTGAGGGGGAAGGAGAGAGAAGCATTCCAGGCAGCAGGCACGGAGGCCAGGAAATGCATGCAGTGGACTTGCCAGCATACCCTGTAGGCGAGGGGATGTAAGTTCAGGGGGTTTGTGGGGTAGAGCAAGGGGGAGTATGGCACGACCGGGGACAGACCACAGAGGGACTTGGATGCTGCGGTGAGGTTCTTCTTTTGGACTTTATCACAGTCTCCTGGCAGTCAGTGAAGCTGGGGCAGAAGGATCAACCTGGCGTCCTTTCGGGGGGGTTCCTCGAGTATCTTCAGCCGATTCTCGCGGAGGAAAGGCCTGGTATTGCTCCCTTGTGCACAGTGGAAGACGCAGACACTCCCAAGCCCCGAGCGCACAGTGGAAGACGCAGACACTCCCAAGCCCTGAGCGCACAGTGGAAGATGCAGACACTCCCAAGCCCCGAGCGGTAGCAGAGGCAGCGGGGGCGGTGGCAGCGTACTGACTGCACCTCCCATGGACCACTCAGGGGAGGGCCGACATGGGGGGCGGGCGGGTCGCGCTCAGCCCAAGGGCCCTTATCTACGTGCCCACAGCTGCCAAATGACTGTGCTTTTAAGTCATTAGTGAAAACGCCATAAGAAACTATAAAATTTTATATTTAAAAATGTCTGTACCTTTGTGTTTGAACTTGCACACGCATGCTTCTGAGTATGTTTACCAGCCTTCTCTATCTGCCAGGCTCTCTATTGGTCTTTGCGGGTGTTACTGCCTTTTTTTTTTTTTTCCCTGTACGCTGTTGTGGCCTCTCCCGTTGTGGAGCACAGGCTCCGGACGCGCAGGCTCAGCAGCCACGGCTCACGGGCCCAGCCGCTATGCGGCATGTGGGATCCTCCCAGACCGGGGCACGAACCCGTGTCCCCTGCATCGGCAGGCGGACTCTCAACCACTGCGCCACCAGGGAAGCCCCCTTACTGCCTTTTTATCTGTCGTTTTCCCCCTTCACTTCCTCCTGCTCCTTTTAAGTCCCCTCAACAAGTTATAAAAATAAATGAAAGGCTTTTTATTTTTTTTAAACATTTTTTGATGTGGACCAATTTTAAAGTCTTTACTGAATTTGTCACAACATTGCTTCTGTTTTATGTTTTGGTTTTTTGGCTCCAAGGCACGTGGGATCTAAGCTCCCCGACCGCGGATGGAACCTGCAGCCCCTGCATTGGAAGGCGAAGTCTTAACCACTGGACCGCCAGGGAAGTCCTATGAAAGTCTTTTGAAATAAAGTATTGTTTCTTGTTACAGATGAATGAGACATTTTAGTGTTCTCATGTTTTCACTTAGTTTTTTTTTTCTTCTTCGTCTTGTTTCTTTAGTTATGTGCCTTCCACTCCCCGCCCCCAGGAATCAGCCGCATTTTAAAAAAAAAAAAAGTCTCCCCTTCCTAGTACAGGGTATCTCTAGAGTCTGGAGACCATAGTAGGCGACGTCAAGTGAACTCTGCTGGAGATAGTTAAGAGTTTCTCATTTTATATCACCTTCTCCAAATTTCAAAATTGCTTATGGTCCTGTGCTGACTGTCCCATTTGGTTCTGACCTGCCCTTTTCAGCCTCAAATCCAACCAAATGCTTCAATCCATCTTACCACATCTTATTGTAGCTGAACAGTTCGACGTTGCACACACCGGTGCCACGGAGGGCTCCTGTGCCTTTGCTCGGGTTCCTCTATTCCCTGTTGGAATGTCTCTCTCCTTCCCCCGGCCCCTACTCTCTCACCTATTAAATCTTACACTTATAGCAAGGCCCACATCAACTTTACTGTCCTCCTTGAAGCCTGTACTAACATCGGTAATTACACTTATTCCCACTGTCCCTGTGTTCCACAGCTGCCTGTGTACCAGCGGACTTCCCTCCAAATGAGTGAACGCTTCAAGGAAAAGAACCAAGTACTTACTGACTGCTGGATTCCTTCCCCCTTAGTGAAGTATGCCCTGCATATAGTATTTACTCAGTAAAAATTTTATGGAATGAATGTTTGCTCTTGAATGAAATCAATACACACAGCAGGGTGTCAGAATTTCTTTTCCTAACAGTACAAGGTGAACAAGAAAGCAAGCGATGCCTAACTTCTATTAGAGTGTGGAAGCCAGTTTAAGTCTTGAAATGAGAGCTCATGTCATAAATTGTTAAAATCCTAAAGCATTAGAGCACATTAAATTATTTAAATCCTCTTCATCTGAAAGCTGTTAAATACAAAAAAACTTCCATATACTTAGGGAAAAAAATCAAAAACCAAAAAACCCCATACCAAGGGGCTCCTAGGAGGAACGAAAGCAAAAATTCCACCCTGCTCACTTTAAGGATTTCATTAATAGTATGAGCCATTAATCCACATGAAAATATGAAAGTGAACTATATGCATACCAGTGGGAAAGTATTTTATTTTCATTAAAAACGGCAGTGTCAAGGACATATTGCTGATCACAGGTGATATTCTCAAACAAGGAAATAAAATTTGCTTTATCTCTAGATGCATGGAACCCTGTAACAGTTTCAAATCTTCAAGAATAAGCTAGGGCCGGATTCGTTCCTGTGTTGATGTAAGTAAGGATGAAATGAAAACTGCCGTGACTCTAGCCCTCTTTAGTTCTCCTTAAAGCAAGGTTCTTGAAAAATGTCACTCAGGTAACAGGGATGAGAAGGAGCCTACAGGGTGCAGCAGGGGCAACAGAGCCGGGGGAAGGGTGCAGACAGGGTCACACCAAGCACATTTTTTTTGGCCATGCCATACAGCTTGCGGGATGATCTTAGTTACCCGACTGGGGACTGAACCTGGGCCCTGGCAGTGAAAGCACCAAGTTCTAACCACTGGACCACAAGGGAACTCCCCAAGCACTACATTTCTGAGTTCTGTCTCTGAATGGATAGTTTTTTTTTTTTTTTTTTGCGGTACGCGGGCCTCTCACTGTTGTGGTCTCTCCCGCTGTGGAGCACAGGCTCCAGACGCTGCAGACTCAGCAGCCATGGCTCACGGGCCCAGCCGCTCCGCAGCATGGGGGATCTTCCCGGACCGGGGCACGATCCCATGTCCCCTGCATCGGCAGGCAGACTCTGAACCACTGCGCCACCAGAGAAGCCCTGAATGGATAGTTTTGATAGCTCTGTTTACTTATTTCTGTATTGTAATAAAAAGAATCAACATTGTCAGAATATTAACGTTTACAACCGTAACAGAGAAAACATCCGAAAACGACTTGTTTCCTTATCAATATTGAATCCTTAGCAAGAAAACCTAGATTCATTTGGATGAGGACTCCAAGTCCAGATGTCAGAAACCATGGCGAGAAGAGTAATAACTACTGTTGAGTAAGTCTTCTTACCTGCCAAGCACTAGACTAAACCCTTTATAAACACGTTGAACATAGTCTTCACACGAGCAATGTGTAGTGGACGTTATCATCCCCTTTTTACAGATTAGGAAGTAAAGGCCCAGAGATGTTGGGCAATTTAGACACTGTCCTACAGTGGTGAAGAGAGAGACTGGGTTCATCTGACTTTAAATAAACCTCATGCTCTTAATAAGCTCATTAGATTGATTAACATATTCTGCCAATTGAGTTTGGTGCTCGCACTGGTCCATTACACGGTCTACACTGCCGGCCCACTTTTACATCCGGCTGCCTGACTGTCCATTTAATTATCGTCAGCACCTTTAGAAGAATAGGATAAAAAAGAAGTTGACAGTTGAAATTTAAACTATATGGAGTGTATAAAGGGCCACCGATTTTTCTTTCTGTTTTT